>NC_035434.2:160141827-160457596 GCF_002127325.2 Helianthus annuus | reverse complement strand
AAAATTTACTCTAAAACGAAGTATACTGCTCAAATTTGAAATTTTAAGTAGGGAAACGCTGCTACGAGTACAGGGTATTAACTCGATCACTGCTACGATACAATGTCCGATCGATTGAACCGATTCGATGGATGTTTAAGTGCTGCCCAAATTCGGGCTATACTTTGTCATTCGTCATGAGGGTTTTGATTTCGTGAGTTTATCATAAATGTTGTATTAAGTTACTGACCTAGTTTCGTGTGCATTGTTATTTAACTAGGTTACGAGGCTAAATCAATAGGCAAAGTTCTATCCAACTAAACTTGCAAAGTGAGTCATTCTCTTTTTATCAAAAGTGTTTTACAATACCTCAAATTATTTTCCAGTTATATTTTACAGGGGGTAAGTCTTTGTTATCTTAAATTACTGGCAGTAAGTGGGGTATTGTGCACATTACTATTGTTCTCTCTCGTTTAGGTGGACGAACTTAAACAGAGATAATCATCATTATTGGGTGAAAGGACCCAATAGTGGTATGACCATCGTCACCAGGGGGTGTCACTGGACTAAATAATTATAAGATAGTGGCAATTGTAATCGCTCTTAGTCCTATAATTTATAACAATGTGTCGTTTTGTGCAAAATGAATGACTCGCCAGTAGTATTTCCCCGCTGATAAATTTTTTCACGTAATTTACTGTGAACCAGGAAAAGTGTCGCATCGCGCACCAACTTGATGAATGTGGCTCAGTAAATAAACTAAATAAACATGTTTTGTAAAACAGGGAATTTCCTCGTGAACTTCCTTTATTGTAAATTATGGGGTTTGTTCCAAAATGTGAAATAAAATAATTGGGGATTTTCAGTTTAAAAGATACTGTTAAAATTTCCGCTGCCAAATAATACACCAATACCACGGGTTTCTGTCCCGCTGCTTTTGGATCGGGTAATACCGGGCCGATGGCCGTGACACTACCCAATGCATCTTTTTTTCTTCTAAGGAACCGCCCCAAAGGAAATTTTTGATCATTGATTTTAGTTCGCCAATAACCGTCTTAGCAGCTTTATAAAGCGAGAAGTAGTACGTAGGTAAGCATTCCATAACAGATTTTATGATGACCACCCGACCCCCAATAGACAAGAGATGAGATTTTCAATTTGCCAATCGATCCCGAAATGTCTCTATGACCGGTTTCCAACTGTTAACCTGTTCATGTTGGCACCCACGGTAAGACCAAGGTATTTGAAAGGCCGACTCTCCGGTTTACAACCTATAACATTAGCCATATCCCCTTTCTCAGCCATGCCCACTCCAATACCATAAAGATTCGATTTGTCTAAGTTTATTTTAAGCCCCGAACAAATATGAAAACACCGCAGGATTCTGACGATATTAATTACCTCGTTCCTCGACCATTCACCCATGACGATAGCATCATCCGCGTACAAGAGGTGAGAGATAGCCGGCCTACCATTAGGGGTAACAATACCATTAATAGCTCCCGCTTCTTTGGCATTCTCGATCTTTCATGATAAGACCTCCATGACTACCAAGAAAAGGAATGGCGAAAGCGGATCACTTTGTCTTAAACCTTTTTCGCATTTAAAAGTGAAGGTAGGGGAGCCGTTAACTAACACAACCGAGTTAGCCGACTTAAGAATTCCCCGCACCCATTCACACCACTTGATATGAAAACCCATTTGACCAAGAGCGTTCCCCACAAAATTCCAATTCACATTATCATATGCCTTCTCGAAGTCAATTTTAAGAAAAAGGCTTTAGTCTTCCTCTTTTTAATCCAAGAAATCAACTCGTTAACGATGAGGGGGCCATCCAGAATGAATCTTCCTTTAAGAAAAGCTGATTGAGATTCCGAAATAACGCCATCCAAAACCGTCCTAATGCGATTGGCTAACACTTTAGACAGAGCCTTGCTTATGACACCCAGTAAATTAATAGGCCTGTAATTATTTAGTGTAACTGGATCGGGCACTTTAGGAACTAGGCAATAAACGAGGAACCACTACCTAAGTTGATATCACCGGAGCTATGGAACTGAGCAAAGATTCTGATAAAATCCTCTTCAAAAAGCTCCCAAAAAGACTTGATAAATCTGAAATTCATACCATCTGGGCCCAAGGCCCTATCGTCCCCACACTCGAAGATAGCCTCTTTAATTTCCTAGGCTTAAAATGCTTTGATTAACCGGTCTCTATCCATCTCCAAAATTTTCTTAATGTTATTGCACATAACCGAAGGCCTGTCGAAGTGAGGTTCTTTGAATTATCTTGGAAGAACGAAAGAACCTGTTTCTTGATCAACGACGGTTTTGAGCACCAATCCCCATTAATAGAAAGACCATGAATCAAATTAGAAGCTTTCCTGCAATTAATCAAAGCATGAAAAAACTTGGAATTTTCATCCCCCTCGATCGCCCATTTCAAACCGGCATGTTGCTTAATATCCAATTTTTTTCTAAATTCCACCCCTTTAACTATTTTCCTGTTCTCCGAGATAACCCATTCTTCTTCCTCCGTGAGATCTCTCGATTCCATATCATTTTCCAGCTTTTCCAACTCCTCTAACGCCGTTCTTTCAGTTTCGTTTTCTTTCAAAAGGAAGTTATCTCTCCACGTTTTCAACCGAGATCTAATAGATGCAAACTTGGCCGTAAGACTAGCATCGGCCGGGTCAAAAGGCACGAATCTATCCACTGCCTCCCTAACGGCTTCCTCGAAACCCAGCTTCCCAATCCAAGAACTAAAGACCCGAAATGGCCGTGGACCAAATTTGAGATCCACTAACTCTAACAAGATAGGACAATGATCCGAGAATCTACTTTGGAGCACCCTGACACATGCCGAAGGCCAAGTGTTGAAAAACTCAGAACTAACCAGAAACCGGTCGAGCTTACTAAGCTTCTTCCCATTATCCCTTATGCAAGTAAACTTCCTGCCTTGCATAGGATACTCCAGCAAGTCGTTGTCGAAGATAACTTTATTGAAATTGTCAGCACATACCTGTTTAAACTTTGATTTTTTCCTTTCTTCTTGAAATCTAACCGCGTTAAAATCCCCAACCACAACCCACTTACTAACTGAAGGAGTTATCAGATCCGAAAGCTCCATCCAAAGCTGTCGTTTCGCCACAGTATTTTGAGGGGCATAGACATTCATTAAGTTAATAGGCTCCCCATCACCCACCAAATGGCCCTTCATTAAAAAGAAGCATCTGTTCTGAGTGACACTATCAATTTTTAAGAATACAAGGATCCCACAGCCAGATAAGACCCCCTGATAAACCAACTGAGTCGACACTCGCAAACTCGAAATTATTGTTACCCCAATAACCGGCCAATGCCGATCTCACCACCACCACAGTCTTAATCTCTTGAATTGCAATAGCCCCAATTTTATAAGTTGAACTTAGCTCTCTAACCCAAGTAGCTTTCGAATCCCCAGCAATCCCTCTAATATTTAATGACAGAAAATTCATTGTAAAACAACGTTCATACCTTCTCCTCTGATCGCTTCGCTGATAAAGTCATTGTGATTGTCCAGGTCAACACCCACAATCTTCCCCATTTGAATAGTAGCCTCGATCTCCTTGGGATTCAAAAGAGTCTCTAACCACCTCCGATAGTACTTCCCCCATGTCGCTACTGCCTTTGGGACTTCCGTCATCGACTACCGATGTCTTAGTATAAGCATCCACCACTGTTGGCCTGTCAATAGGAGCTTCTTCCAAAGGGGAGGAATAATTATTTTCAGACGTGTTAACGTTCAAGTCAAACCTAAACTCCTCATCCTCCCTAACCCTCTTCCTGGGCCTTTCTACTGAGGTTGGGCTTGAGATTCCAGGTTGGGTATACCTTTTGTTCCTGGGCTTGATTTTATACACTCTTTTTTGGGCCTTAAATTCTGATCCACTGAGTTAAAATAATAAACTTCCTTAACATTATTTTTCTCTTTACCGCACTGAACATGGACCCCACCTTTATCTAATATCGACTCCCTTACAGTTGTGGAAACTCCATCCTCTCTTCCCAATCCCAAAAAAGTAGGATCATGATTATGACACGAAAACTGGGCTTCCTTAAAAACTACCTCGGGGCTCGAAACTTGTGACCTCCCAGAAATCCTATCCGCTATCTCTTTGTCGCTTTTTTCTCTTACCTCCTGCATGGGAATGTAATCTGCATGGGGAGAAGCAACCAAAAATTCCGGCGACTCCCTACCTCCTCCCCCATCATTCTTACCCGACGACCCTTCGTTATCCATGTTCCGGGGATTCGACTCGGTGTCGATCGGAGCTGAAGCCATCGGCGAACGACCAGCTGGTCCCAAATCTTCTTTGTTCTCCAAACAGTCTGGAACCCAAACGTTGTGCTCCTCTTCCACCCATATCCTGAATGATCTGTTATTCCACCTTAACGTGACACTTTCTTTGATCTTGTTAACTTCACCCACTAACACCCCCACTCTGCTGACCGATAAGTCAAGGTCTTCTTCCACGAACTTTGGAAGATGAAGGATCTTCCCAAATAACTCTCCGATCTGAACCATAACATCAGACTCATACAGGTGAAGGGGAACACCACTAAGCTTGAGCCAGGCTATTCTTTCTAAAGGAAGAGACTGTCCACTCCAAGTGTCAAGTTTAGAAAACCACGGACCCTAGATAATCTTTGAAGCCAAAATTTTTTTTGCTGATACCTCATCATGAAACGATATGAGTAACGACAAACCCCCTAAGTATTGAACGTTAGCGACAACGATCTTAGCAATAGACAACAATCTTTCGAAGTCCACCAGCGTCTCTATGTCCACAGTCTTTCCCACCAAAGCCAAACCAAACATGTTCTTGAAGGCCGACGTTCTGTCCGGCACTATAATGACCTTCTCCGGCTCCACCTTGGAACCATCTGCAAGACATCCTGAATCATACCTGAACCATCCGAAACTCTAGCCTTCCCGACCACATCTCTGTAGCTTCTGACATCTCTAAGTTCGTTAGGACCTCCGCTGCAAGCTTGACCCGGAGCCTTGGCACTGTTCTTCTTGACCTCTGGCCGATCTGAGAACCCTAAATTTTCCAACGCATACCTGGCCACATTGATCTTTAATCTATAATCACCCATCTTGACCCCCCTTAAATTCTTTATCAGTTCCTTCCTCTCTCTGACCTCTACAAAACTTACAAAACCAAACCTATTGCCATCTTTGTCCCCCCCCCCCTTTTTTTTGCAACGGACATGCCCGAAATATCTCCGAAACCTTCCAAACACTTCCTTAGGTCCCAGGATGAACAACCATCCGGGAGGTTGGATACGAATAACTTAGTAATGTTGCTAATAACATGCTCTTTACCAGCCATACTGAACACCACCAGAAACAAAGAAGACCGGTCTCCAAGACGCGGAAAGTACTTCAACGATAGGTTAATGGGATTCGAATCAGTCTAGTTGAACTATACCGGATAGCCGCGACCAATATCAGATCCACTAAGCAGTCAAGAAGAAGATCCGGCGAGGAGACAATGAACCGACAAAAACGGATACCGACAGAACAGAAACCCAAACCCGGGAGGCGAATGGAAGCTGCAATACGACGAGATAGAATGAAGGTCCAGCCGAGATTCAGGCGACGTCACACGCTATCCCAATAATACGAACAACTTTTAACTAATTTCTTTTAACTATATTAATACAAACAACTTTTGTTTTAACACTTACCTATGTATACCTTAAAGTTGAAACACTTACATTCGTGTCTCTGTCGGATAAAAGATCAATACAACTTCGTTTCTTGCAAAATTATTTTGCATTCTTAGAAAAAGCGATTAGGTATCTTACCCTTATAGATAACATGACAAGCAAATGATCTCAACAACTCATTCCTACTCCCATTCTCATATACTTTCAATCATATACCTCTAATCTCGAGCTAACTACATAAAATTATAAACCTAAGTTTTTAATTGAAAACGTGAGATAAATAACTGAAACTATTATAAAGACAAAAATTACACACAAAAAGCGTTAATTCAAGCTAAAGATATCAATTCTTTAAATTGTTACTTTGTCAGCATGTGTCACGCATATTCGTAAATGAACTTCAAATGACTCGACCCAAAACACGAAATGATTTTTAGCGTGTCCGATATTATGTTTTCTACACAAATAAAATGCTACCATCCACAAATAGAAAATCCAACAATCCATCACCATTGACATTCTCTGGTAGTGTTCGTTTCACAAAACAAAATAAAATCCAGATAAAAATTGAACGAACCACGTAAGAAATGGAAATCCATGTTACAAAGGATTTCAAGGATTTAGATCAATTTTAACTATTTTATTTAAATGGACAACATTTAGATCATTTCATTTCATTATATGAAACGGATTTTACCTTGAATTTTTTTTATTTATTTTAGAAAGTTAATAAAAATATTTAAAAAGGAAAATCGTTCTTAATGTTAAGTACATAAATATAGGACATGATATTTATTATTTAATGATGTTAACTATTGTCAACATAAAATGTTAAAAGTGACACAGAACCAACTCTGATGTGTACATTAGATGTATGTAGACACCATATATTTTGCTTTATGATTTAATGAAACAGAATTATTAAAGTTATTTATCTGGAGTTCAAAAATATCAAAAAAAAATTGTATTAGTTATAATAATATTCATCACTAATTACTTCTAATATTCACTTCACATAAAAAAAATAAAAAAAATTAACAAAAAATAAAAATTAAGCCAGCAAAAACTGATAACCCAAAAGCCACAGACAAAGTGTCTAATGTCTCCTCTACCCTCAACTTTCTTTCTCTTCTTTCTCTCTTCATTTCTTCAAACTTGATGTATCTATTTCTCGCTTCTTTTTCTCTTTTCAACCCATTTCCTCTTTTACCCTCCAATGTCCTTTGTAAAATTACCAAACTATCCCTCCCATTTAAATGTTTTCCATCCATATCTTCCACCTTCATACTCAACTCTCGCACCTGGGAAACAAAATAAGTATGAAAACGTCTTATTTGACCTGACTCATTTTTGATAAAAAAATTACGTTGAAATGTAAACCAATTTGGATTTATAACGAAACGTACTTAAAAGCACGTAAGAAAATAATATTTTTTTAAGTTTTAGTATGGTACGTGCGTTGCGGCGTCGTCAGAACGTAAAGTAACTCAAATTTATAACACCTAGAGAAAATGTATTGTATTTGACCCGACTCGTTTTTAAACAAAATTTATGTCAGAACGTAATAATATTATTTATATATATTTTTAATATAAAAAGTGGGTTGTGAGATGGAGGTTTTGTATTTTTTTAGCGAGATTTGAAATACGACATGACATGCTCAGGTGAAGGTTTGTGGAGTTCTGGATCGTCAATGCTCTTACAAGTGGTATTTAATTGTAAAAATCTCGTTAAAAAACAACAAAAGTGATGTGGATTTAAATCTTTGTAAATGCAAAGTTAAGTGGACGTGTTAACAACAAAAAAAAAAAAAAAAAAAAAAAAAAAAAAAAACTTTCGCACCTGCATTTCCCCTCCATCCGATCGGCCGCAGTTCACCACTATCGCACATTGCACCAATGCGTTTGCCTCCGACAAGTGTTTGTGGTTGCCGCCAGCGAGTACGGACCCGAAGCGAACTTGTACATCGCCAGTTAACCAATGGCGTTGAACGGAGACAGGTCGGTGGGAGGAGAGGTTGACAACGCGTTTAGAAAGTGGGTCGATGAGGATCCAACTTAGTGTCATGTCGTTGATCAAAGACGTACACGTGGCGTCTCCGTCCGGGTGGGGTATATCCGTCGGAACCACGTCTTTTGGGTCTAGCAAGTCGATTCTGAACGGCGAGCATTGGAACCAACCGGAGACGGTTTCGGTTTCTTCCGTTTTTGTGAAAATCAGTTTGTTTCGGTGGTAAACGTCTACTGCGGAGATTAATACACTCGACGACGCTGCAATAAGCATACGAGCGTTCACATTAGCTACTTAAGATCGATTCGCTAAAAGTTTAAATCAAGCTAAACTTGACCATTTCAAGCCCGAACCTAAAAAATAAGCTTGTTTAATAAACAAACCTGAGCCCTTGCATATTTTATCGAGCTTGTTTAAATATATAAATTACACAATTTTCTAATACAAAAATGCATAGATAAAAAAATGTTATTTTATTAAACACCGGTTTCCATTAAACGTGGTTCGGTTCTAACCCAAATTGGTTGGTTTCACTTGGAACCAGTTTTGACTCTCGTTGACTTTACCTCTAATTTAACAATAACAAACCCTTCCTTACTATTATTTATATTGAATGTACCATCTATTATTCTCTACCATATTAGACACATCTTCTATCTATTTTATTTTACTCATAGGAGGGTGTTATACATTTAGGGTAAAGTTCTTGTACAAATAATCTTAACATACTAAACATACAAATTGAAGGAAAACTCAAAAAGACAAGGTGCCATTTTTGTAATTATCAATAACTATCAAAGTTACTCTACAAATATACCTAAAAAAAACCTAACCACTCCCCCCACCCCCAAAAAAAACCTAAACCCCCCACCCCCCAAAAACCTAAAAAAAACCTACCCCCCCCACCCCCCAAAAACCTAAAAAAACCTAACCCCCCACCACCCAAAAACCTAACCCCTCCCCCCCCCCCCCCACCCAAGCTAAAATGCTAAAAACTAAACCCCCAAAAAACCTAAAAAAATCTAAAAAAATAAAAAACATACAAATTATTTTATTTTATTTTTTTAACATTTTTTATTAAAAAATCGCTACTTTTAGTAGCATGTTAAAAAAAAATTGTGTTTTTTTAGGTATTTTTGGTTGTAACTTTGATAGTTGGTGGTAATTACAAAAATGCCACCTTGTTTTTTTGGGTTTTCCTTCAATTTGTATGTTTAGTATGTTAAGATTATTTGTATTTGATCTTTTGCCTATACATTTAACATCAGCGTATATACTATTTATAGATGTATAATTGTTAGAGTAAAATGCCAAAATGTCCTTGAATTTATGCCACTTTTGCCACTTCATTTCAAAAATAATTTTTTTTGTATCGAAGTCCCGAGGTTTCATTTTTGTTGTCATTTTCATCAAATTGGCAAATTGGGTTACAATTTTATGTTAACTTCTCTGTTTTTTTGTCATTTTCGTCATTTAATTAAAATATATTATGACATAAAATGATGATTATAGTATTATACCCTTCATTTAAATAAGAAAAACAACTAAAAAGGGGAGAAGTTAACAGAAAATTCTAAACCAGTTTGCCAATTGGATAAAAATTCATTTTTAGACTGAAGTGGTAAAAGTGACATAAACTCAGTGACTATTTTGCCATTTTACTCTAATAATTATAAACATATACAAAAACTTATACATTAATTAATAATATATATATTTTTTATCAATTCACGTGTGAATATGCCACAAAAATGCTTACAATTGATCAATTTATTGCATTGCGGTGGTGACGATGGTGAAAACACTTTAGTGGGGTCAGGTGAAGGCATAGGGAACGCTTGAGAGAAAAACTCCCGGGGTCCATTGCCGGAGAAACTTGAAATGATCCGGTTTACGACCTCGCCGGAGGTCGACGGCCAAGTGGAGTGGCAAACATCATACCACAGACCATGGTTTGTGTCCAAAATGGAGCGTAGGACCGCGTTGGCACAGCTGGCGGACGCTAACGTTTGACCGTCTAGTCGAGTAAGGACATGGTACTCGAGTATATCCGCGGGCAACGAAGAAATATCCGCGGCGGCGTAAGGTGGTGGTGATGGGGTGGTTTTAGACATGTTTATGGTGGTAAAAGGTTTCGTGTAGAGTTGAGTGATGGTGTTATTTGTATATTGAAATAATGAGTATGAGGTTTTGCATTTTTGGAGTATAAATAGTTGTTTTGGATGGGAAATGACGAAATTGCCCTTGGAGTTTGAGGTGAGTGAAAGTTGACCGATGACCAAAGCAATTGACAACAATGTTAAAAAATTAAGTGGGACATTATAGAAGTCATTAGACTTGCTAAGGTTGATCATACAAATGATTAGTCAAAGTCAACAAGATTTTTATTGGATAATTGAAATCTATCCTATTTGGTACTTTTAGGTATTTTAAAGCAAGACAAAATATTTTTATACCGTACGGCAATACTCATAAAAATACATCAATAATTTTTTAAAAATAAATTTTGTTAACTTTAAACATGTATATGTATAAAGTTGAGCTGAATCAGATATCCTACTTGGTCCATTTATTCGTAAATAAGTATATGGATATATAAGACATAAATAATAGTCTATGACTATGTTCGTTAAAATGAAGTTTTCGGAAATCGCGCTACTTGATGTCTTGATCTTTATCAAAATTTTGGACCACAATTAATTTTTTTTTTTTTTTTTTTTGAAAATTGAACTTCATTAAAAACAACCAAACCCGACAACTATCTCCAAGACAGAGAAAGAAGCCGAAAACCAAAGAAATCCAAACGAAACAAACATATTACGTTACATCAAAAGAGCACCAACGAGACCAATCCACTATCCCACCCTTGAACCTATGCTTATACCAAATATACCCCCATGCCTTGATGTCCGCCACCAATTTCACCGCATTCGTATCAGTACCATTGAAGATCTTCTCATTCCTAGCTCTCCACATTCTCCAACATGTGATGATAATGATACCGTGCAAAACCTCCTTCTTGACTCCCGTAACACCACTATGCTCATGCAGAAGAACGACATCCTTCACATGGAACACGAACGGTCTCGGAATCCTACACCACATAGCAATCTTATCCCACACCCCATACGCCACTGCACAACCCGTGAGAAGATGCTCGATCGACTCGTCATAAGATTGGCACCACACGCAATGAGGATTATCCCCCACAATACCCCTTCGAGCTAACGACATTTTAGTTGGAAGACGATCCAAGAACGCACGCCACATAAAAATGTTACATTTGGTCGGCACCCAAGAACTCCAACTGAACTCAAACGCAGGATGATTAACCGGCGCCCCTCTAAGCCACCTTTTAACTTCAGCAACCTCAAAACCACTACTAACCCCGTTAGACCAAGACCACGTATCATCGCTGTCATTCAAAGCAATCGGTTGTAATAAAGACTCGAGCGCAAGCTTACTTTCTATCTCATCCGAAGATGAAACAGCCCGAGTCCACTCCCAATGAACCACCCAACTATTCCCCGAAGAGATCAGTCGATCAGAAAGGAGAGCTGTTTTGGACTTTTCAATCGCGTAAAGCAATGGAAAGGAGTCTTTAAGCGGCTCATTCCCCAACCATGCGTCCAACCAAAAACGAATCCGCCTACCATTCCCGGGATTTCCACGAATGATACGATTTAAACAAACCCCATCAACCTTGTGTTTGTTCCAAAAGGTAGCGCAATTCTGCCACACACCTGTAAACGCATTGTTGCAAGGAACAATACCCCAATATGTCGACGTGCCATGAATTGATAAGACAACCCTCCGCCATAAGGCGTTTGGTTGAGTAAAAAACCTCCAAAGCCAATTAACCACCATGGCGTTGTTGTTAACATCTAAAGGAGCGACCCCCAACCCCCCGTCTTTAGTCCGTTTCGTAATGGTGTCCCAGGCCACCCAACACATTTTCCTAACTTCATCCGACCCGCCCCATAAAAAACGCCTCATTAGCCCTTCCAAATCACCGATGACTTTCTTAGGCGCCTTAAAGAGAGAGAAATAATACACAGGTAGACTATCCAATACCGATTTTACTAGAGTCAATCTATCGGCGATAGAAAGAGTATTAGCTTTCCATTTTGAAAGCCGACTTTTAAACTTGGATATCACCGGTTCCCAGTTCGCGATTCTGTTCATGTTCGCCCCTACCTTTATACCCAAATACAAAAAAGGCAATGAACCCCTTTTGCAACCTATCTCCTCGGCCATACTCGCAACCTCGGCTTCCTTGACACCAACACCGTATAGAACCGATTTATGCAAATTGATCTTAAGACCGGAGCATAAATAGAATATGCGAAGGATTCGTCTCATATTATTGAAATTAAATGACGACCACTCTCCCATTATCATTGCATCATCCGCATATAAAAGGTGAGATAACGAAGGACCATCATTAGGAAGTTTAATCCCATGAAACGCACCAATATCACTAGCCTGATTTAACATCCCCGAGAAAGCCTCCATCAGAATCACAAACAAAAATGGAGACAGAGGATCTCCCTGGCGAATACCTTTTTGACACCCAAACTCAAAAGTAGGAGAACCGTTAACTAGAACAGCAGCTCGAGAGGATAATAAGATACCACGAACCCACTCACACCAGGCCCTAGGGAATCCCATCTGCGACATAACCGAAAGCAAAAACTCCCAGTTAACGTTGTCATAAGCCTTTTCAAAATCGATCTTGAACAAAAATATTTTCCTCTCTCTCTTCTTTACCCAAGAAATAATCTCACAAGTCATAAGGGGACCGTCTAAAATATATCTACCGGACAGAAAAGCCGACTGAGTCTCAGACACGATCCGACCCAACACCAACTTCAACCGATTCGCCAACACCTTAGATACCACTTTGATAATACTCCCAATAAGGCTAATTGGTCTAAAATCCCCCAGATTCGAGGGATCACCAATCTTAGGGATCAAAGTAATAAAAGAGGACCCCACACCCGGGCTAAACCGGCTCGCCTCTTAAAAATAATCCATAATGGACAAGTAATCCTGCTCGAACAAACTCCAAAAGTGCCTTATGAATCTGAAATTAAACCCATCAGGCCCCGGGGCTTTATCCGCATCGCACTCAAAAACTGCACATTTAATCTCCTGATTAGAAAATTTGTCAACCAGAATAGAGGCTTCCTCACCATTCACCATCGACAATCTGTAACAAACAAGCTTCGGACGAGTACCCATATTCTCTTTAAACTTATCTCGAAAAAACCCCATAACCTCCCTTTTTATAACGGCCGGGTTGGTCACCCAACTACCATTAACCTCCAAACCCGGAATATGATTAGACGCCTTACGTTTATTGATGAACCCATGAAAATATCTAGAATTATCGTCCCCGTGCATCGCCCAATTACACCTAGCCTTCTGCTTCAGAGCACGTTGCTGAAAAAAATCTAATTCCCCCATACGTCTCTTAATCTCAGACATCGACCAAACCTCATCCTCAGATAATGTTTGAACCTCCACTGCTTGGTCTAGAGAATTGAGCTCATCTACCAAAACCCGTCTTTCTTCCATCTCGATGGCTTTAACACTAACCGCCCAAATATTAATATTCTTACGTAACAGCTTAAATTTAGAAAGTAACCGAGCATCTGGACAACCCGAAAACTCCCCACCCTGTAACGTACGTCTCACGACACCATCAACGTCTTCACGACCAAGCCAAGAGTTATAAAACTTGAATGGTTTAGGTCCAAAATTTCTCGATCCTGTCTTTAATAAAAGAGGGCTGTGATCGGATTTATCCCTTTCCAAAGCTATATATTCAGCGCATGGCCATTCCATAAACACCTCCCAACTAACAAAAATCTTGTCAATACGGCTTAATTTGTCACCTGCAAGAAATGTAAACCGCCTCCCTTTCAAGGAGTATTCATGTAAATCCGCATCATTAAGAAAATCATTAAATTCAGAAGCCTCCACCGCATTAAATATCAAATTCCGTCTATCTTCCTCACACCTAACAGAGTTAAAATCGCCAGCCACTATCCACCTACCGCCCCCCTCGCTCATCAATCGTTTAATATCCTCCCACAGAACACGTTTAGGAGCTATACTCTGAGGAGCATACACATTTAACAAATGGTATGTATGCCCGCTACCCTTAACCGAACCAGAAACGAGCATCCAATTGGGATTTTTAACCACCCTATCCATAATGAAAACTTTAGGATCCCAAAACGACACCAGACCACCTGACCTCCCCGAAGAAGGAACCCAATCATGATTAAAATCCCCAAACCCCCAGTATTGCCCCAAAGGAACCGTATCCAACGATCGAAATTGAGTTTCCTGTAACATTAAAAAACTAACCTCGTTCGTAGCCCGAAGACTTCGAACCCAATCCGCCTTACCCAAACGACCCATACCCCGAATATTCAATGAAATAACATTCATTGAGTAACCTCTTGATAACCTTCACTACGCAATACCTCTTTAAGATTCGGAACAAAAGAGTCTAAGTTTTCAACCCCCAATGCGCGACTCAACGCAATGGTTTGATTAGCTTCAGTGTCAATCGGACTCGAAACTACTCCTGCTTCAATTGGATTAGTATTACCATTAACCTCGACAGATTCTAACCTGGTAGCTTCAGGAACCGTGAACTCGGCTGGGGCTCGTCTATTTAAATCCGGTGTTAAAAACACTTCCTCCGCCTCAACATTAACATTGCCATCACTGCTTACCGAATCACCATTATCCGAGAGAATACCAATCAAACGATCCAACCCGAACATATCGTTATTTCCCGCGGTCTCTTTTTGGGACGCTCTAGAGATCCACTACCCTCATTCCTGTTTTTGAACAAAGACTTACGTCGAAATTTCTTTCTACCCTTAGACAAACACGACTGTGTACCAGACAACCCTTCCGAACCATCTACTCCTTCCACCGTATCATGAGTACTATTACATTGACCATTGTCCTCCACCTCCACATGATCATTAACCAAAACCTCAAACTGTGGCAACTCTCCCTCCTCACGTTCAACATTTAAATCAACCGCCTGTGTTTCATCGTGTTGTTGTAGGCTACACTCATCCTCCTCAAGTTCGACAATACATTCAGGAACCCATTCTCCTACGTCTTCGTCAACCCAAACATTAAACATGTGACCTCGCCAATTGACATCGACCCTATCCACAATCCTCTTACACACCTTGGACAGCACACCAATGAGAGCATAAGAGAGATTGTTAATATCACCTGATATAGACGCGGATTGAACCACTTTTCCATATCTATTAGCGATCACATCGAACACCTGGTCCATCGCCAATTGAGCCGGTACCCCATGCACTTGTAACCAAGCAATTCGGCCCTCCTCAACGTACCCACCATCATCCCACGGATGTAACACTTCAAACCAACCTGACCATGATCGGGTATCTTTCAGAAAGCTCTCTGCATCCCCGCTATCATAGAAGACTAGTGCCACCGAAAAGCCCCCCAAATACTTTATATCCAATGACTTCCAACCCTTCTTCTTTAATAATTGATTCAGCGACGTCAACGTATTGAGATCCACAACCCTCCCTCGAAGAGCACACCCAGACCAATGTGAAAATCGTTCCACCGAATCATCAATATTGATCACGTCCACTTTGTTTCTATTGAGCAAGGAATCCACAAAAGAACGCCCGTTACCCACCGTAGCATGCATGGAACCACCCCCATCTGAACCCCCGGAGCTAGGGTTTGCATGGCGGACATTATTCATTGCATCCGTCTTCTCCTTCTGCACACTATCTGGCCTAGATACTTTCTTACCATCCACGAAACGTGCGATCGTAATAAACAGCTTGAACGATCCCAACCAAACATCCGATAACTCGTTCTCCAAGCGGGATACATCGACAACCTCAGAAAACGTAACGAAAGCGAATCTCTTACCCCATTTATCCAATTTCCTTGCGATATAAGACCCTTCATATTTCCCATACCCACTCAACACCTCCTTTAGATCCTGTGAAGAACACTTCGGGGGAAGATTCGACACGAAAAACTTGGACAAAACCTTGTTGTGAACGTCAGAAGAACGATCATTCCTTCTACCTTGCCGACTACGAGGAAATTCCCAGCCGTCTGGATCGAGTCGCCTTGAATCGCCCGACATATTCGGAGCGGCTAGGGTTTTGAAAACCTGGTATTAGGCTAATTGAGTCCTTTTTTCTATCAAAATTAACGGTTTGGACCACAATTAATGATTTCAATTTTTATCAACACATTTAAAAAGGGATTTTTTCTGTTCCAAAACATCAGCCCCACATTTGATGGTTTTCAATTTATAATTTATAATGAGAAATTTTAATTTATTTGTTCTAATTAAAGTATTACCTACGTATACAATCTTCATGAGGGGAATAGTGGCATTAACGCTTTGGACCACATCTTTTGAAGGTCAATGAGCGAGAATTATTTAGGTAACCCCAAAAGCTAAAACAATATAAAAGGAGGTCCAGGCTCATGCATGAAATTTTTGTTTGGGCCAGTCATGTATCTCCAACCCATATTGGGTCTTCCATCACGAAACTTTCATGATGGTTGAGGAGTTTGTGACTTTGTGTTGGATTAAATATGTATTTAAACACAATTTTCTACGTATACAAAAACAAGTTAGGGGAATAGTGTCATGCAGCTGTGTGACACTTCCCTATTAGACCAACAATTTTATTATTTTATATTCGTTTTAAAATTACGGTCTCGTCCTTAATTTAAAATAAATTTACGTTTTTGCCCCCGCTTCAAAATAAAATTATGTTTTTGTCTCTCGTTCAAAATTACGATTTTGCACTCTGTTCAAAATTATGATTTTATCCCCATATTACAATTACAATTTTGGCCCCAGTTCAAAATAAATTCTTGCTTTTGCCCCAAACTAAAAAAGACGATTTTGCATTTTCGCCCCGTTTCAAAAATTATGATTTCGCCTTCAGTTTAAAATTATGTTTTTGCCCGGTTCAAAATAAAAGTATGCTTTTGTCCCCAATTCAAAATTACGATTTTGTCCTCAGTTCAAAATTTTGATTTTCCCCAGTTCAAATTAAAAATATAGTTTTGTTCCAGCTTAAAATTACGATTTTGTCCTCAGTGCAAAGTTATATTACAATTTTGTCTCTGGTTCAAATTTATAGTATTGCCATCACTTTAACTTTTGGCAAATTACGATTCTACCCAAGTCAACAAATACAACTTTGCCCTCAGTTCAAATTACAGTATTGCTATCGTTTTAGTTTTTTAGCAAAACTATAAAAGTGTTTTTTTTAATTGGTTGACTGGATTTAATTTTTTTCCATGTCAAGAAGCTGCCTGACAAACTACACTTTTGCCCTGAGCTCAGAACTACGGTCTTGTCATCGTTTTAGTTTTTTTTTTTTTCTAACAAAACTATAATAGTGTTTTTTTAATAGATTGAGAATTATTCGACCATCGCCCCGCTACGCGGTCGGGGCACAACTAGTTTTATACATACAACATATACAGAGGCGGATCTAGGCCACTTTTGTGGGTTCTTAGGAATTCATTCGGTTTGGAAAAAAATGGAAAAAATTAGTGAGAACCTTGTATGATTTGTAAAAAAATAGTGAGAATCTACCGAAAGGAACCCAGTGAAAAAAGTTCTTAAATCCGCCATTGAACATATACACAACATAATACGGGTGGATCCAGAACAGAATATACGACGACATCAGAAGTTGTCATAGATGCATACGGAGGCTGTAAAGGATGAATTTAAGGAGGATGTTATATGGTTCAAGGATTTAAGCAAGAGATCGAAGATTCGAGTCCGGGTTCGCAAATAATTCGTTTCTCGGTTTGATATACTTTTTGTTATTCGAACTCATAAACATGTTTTGCTATTGTTTCCAAACTTGTATACTATTAAACTTCATGAACGAGAATAGTGTTTCGTTTAATTGGTTGAGGGGGCCGACTGCCCAACCAGTGGATGTCACGTGGCATCCACTAAAGATATTTTTTTATCCGATCGCAATTGGGAATCTATATACATATGGAAACACATTGTAACACAAATAAAATAAGTGTTGTGGTGGAAGTGATACTGTGTTTTAAATGGGAAGACACGGGTTCAAACCCTGTTTCGAGTCATTTGTTTTCTTTGTTTTTGTTGGTTAGTTAGGAGTGTAATTTATGCTGTACTTTATAGTTATTAAATTGGCAAACTCTTGGTTTTAAATTAATTTATGCTTTACTATATATGTATTACTAAATAGACAAACTCTTGGTTTTAAATAAGATTTTCCCTTTCATTTTTTTTACTTGCAGGCATGTACCGTACCAATATCGTAGTAATGAACCAAATTGATAATGGAATATGCAAAAAAATATTGGTAAAAAATGGTGCAACGCATAAGGTAAAAAAATAGTTTTTTGGTTGAGAAGTGTAATTGAAAAGTGTTAACTTAATGGTGAGTTTTGTTTGCAATTGAACGTTATGTTCCGCCAACGCAATACGCGATGGACAAAAATCTAGTTTCTAATATATTATAGAGATGCATTTGACTTTTATTTACCCCATCTAACATATAGCCCATTAGCCCAAGTTATAAGAAATATTAATTTACCTTTGTCGTCCTAAGCCCACCTTCACTAATCTTGGGCTCCATTTGTTTTTGGGTGCTCCATAGCCTCCATATAATAATGAAAAAGCCCATTGAACTCACCTTGGCCCATACTTCATGGCATACATCTTTAAGGCCCAAGCCATATATTGAGATTGTTGGAGACGAATTGATCCAAAACACAACACATTTCCTCTATTGTTGTTGTTGCTGTCTTATTTGAGTGTTGATATTATCAACTAATTTTGATCACAAGGATGATATAAGAGACAATTGTCTTCTTAGTTTCTAAATATATTTTGAATATTATCACAAGGTGAGGATAAAATACGAAGTTTATTTTACGATCTGAGTTTTTGAATTGAGTCATTGCGTTTTACGATCTTGGCGGGGGTCCGGGGGCAGCGCCCCTAGGAGCAGGGTCTAAGGGGCGGCAGTCCCTGGCGGGGTCAAAGGGACAGAGCCCCTGGCTGGTGTCGAGAATTTTTTTTGATTAAATTGCTGTAATAAAACTGCACCAGAAAATATAATTTTCTGGAAATTGCCTCATTTTCGTAGACAAATTTTGATCTCTTACTTCCTGGTTCAGACAATTTTTTATGTGTTTTCTGGCTATTGCGTTTTAGAAAAACACATTTTTAAAGTGTTTTTAGTCATTGCGTTTTAGGTAAAACATATTTTTATGTGTTTTAAGTCCATTGCGTTTTAGAGAGAACACTTTCTTTTCTGTTTTTAGGCCATTGCGTTTTAGAAATAAGACATTTTTATCTGTTTTCTAGCCATTGCGTTTTAGAAAAAACACATTTTTGAAGTGTTTTTTTAGTCCATTGCGTTTTAGGTAAAACACATTTATATGTGTTTTCAGGCCATTGCGTTTTAGAAATAAGACATTTCTTTGTGTTTTTGGTGCATTGTGTTTTAGGTCAAACACATTTTTATGTGTTTTCAGTCAATTGCGTTTTTAAAAAAGTACACTTTCTTTTGTGTTTGTAGACCACCGCGTTTTAGAAAAAAGACATTTTTAAGTGTTTTCTGGCATTGCGTTTTAGAAATAAGACATTTCTTTGTGTTTTTTGGTGCATTGCGTTTAGGTAAAACACATTTTTATGTGTTTTCAGTCCATTGCATTTTAGAAAGTACACTTTCTTTTGTGTTTTAAGGCTATTGCGTTTTAGAAATAAGACATTCCTTTGTGTTTTCTGGCTATTGCGTTTTAGAAATAAGACATTTCTTTGTGTTTTTTTGGTGTATTGCGTTTTAGAAAAAAGTCATTTTTATGTTGTTTTTCCATTGCGTTTTACGCAACTGGTTTTTTTTTTCCATTGCGTTTTACGCAATTGTATTTTCGATTTTTTTTGAAAATATAGTAATAGTATACTCGTTTTAAAGATAAAAAACGATTTCGTTTTTTTGTGCAATTTTTATAAAAAAAATAATGTCGTATGAAAAAATTATTAACGTTTAAAAAATGAGGGGAAATTGGAGAAGAGAGAAACTATTGTCCTGGATTAACTAGAATGCCCTTACACAAACCCACACGCCTCTTTTTTTTCTCTTCAATTTCAATTATTTAATCTTAGCCCTTGATTAAATCAGTTGATGGTCAAGATTACTTACTAGCCTTCTTAGCCAAAAAAACTTCCTATTATATCCTAACCCTATTATCACATGTAGTAATATTATCTACACTATACTATAATACATGAGGCATGACATTTTAAGATACCCAAAAAATAAGAACTTTTTTGCTCTAAATTTATAAATATACACTTAAAATAAGGGTAAATTGGTCTTTTAAACAATAATTATATTTTAGTCCCCTAATTATTACACTTAAATCCCTCATTTTTAACAAAGTTATGGATAATTATGTAGCAGTTACACTTTTTCGCCTTCTCCACAACAAACCTATAATTCTTTTATGTATGCTTGTCATATCTTATAAACTATAACGTTTTAAAAAAATCTGAAAGCACCATAATGACCTACTCATTTTTGTCGACGTTTTGATATTTGTCTTTGTCAATATTGATGTGCGAATCAAAATGTACAAGTAAATGATGCATTAGTGTACAAGTGATCAAATTACACTTTTCATCCTTTATGTTTGCATCAGATTGCAATAGATAGCCTTTAACTTCAATAATTACAGTCACAATCCTTTATTTGCAAAACTTATTACACTCTACGTCATTTAACCCTAACCCAGTTAAATATATACATTAAGTAAAGTCATGTGTAAGAAACATGAGGGCAGTTTAGTCTTTTTTTCATACTTAAAAGAAATATACATATAATAAAGATAAATAAACCACCCCTGTTTCTCATCTCTTTCTTTCTCACAACTCTCTCTCTCCTTTCTCTCTCTCTAGCACTGCCATAGCACCACTACTACCATAAAACCACCCTCCATTTCTCACCCAGCTTTCACTACCTATTCACCATCGCATGTTACCACCATCAAATCCGGTGACACCATCATTATCGTCTTTGTTATTTTCTGAAACCCTAACCCCCAAAATTTCAACAAAGCCTGGCCCCCAAATCGATTGACGGTTTCAAATCATGCAATATTTGACTTTCGTTAGTTTATTAACGCATATAAGGGATATGTATCTTCATACTTTATTACTACCGTACATAACACATCAACTAGCGAGTTCACAATGCAATAGTTTCTTGCATATAACTTTTACCCTTTTAACTTCAATCCTACCCATAATCCACTGTCACACCCCTATTTTACCACGTGTCACCGGTGGGCCCGGTGGGGAGTGATATGCGCAAAATGCAACATATAAATTATATCAATTGCGGCATAAAACTAACCCTTTTTTAGTACTAATGTTGGAAAAAGTGTGTTTTTGTCTTCCTTTTGTATTTTCAGGATTAAATGAGCTCAAATTAACAAAAGAAGCAAAAAGACAGCAAAATCTAACATAAATACAAGAAAAGGAACAAAAGTGGAATGCCTGACCCCTCAACAGCATCTTCCCAGGCAAAACCAAGAAAACAGAAGACTGAACACGCCCCGTGCTCAGCGAGCACGGGACTGTGCCCAAGAAGCAGCAGAAAAGACAAACCTTTAGAAGCTTCTATTGCCCACCATGGGGCCGTGCCCAGCGGACACGGGGGCGTGGTCAGACTCCTGCAGGCGCATTTATTGTAATTGCGAATTACAATTAATGAGGAGAGAGACAAGGATGGACACGGGGTCGTGCCCGAGCTTCTGTTCAGCCTATAAATAGGAGTGTTTGGAGCCATTTCAACTCATCCCTTGGCACACCACCTCTCTCACACTTCACCCACCACCCACCACCACCATAACACCATCATCCACCACCATCATCCATTGTCCATCATAGAGTGTGTGAGTCGTCTCGGGATCCAAGATTGATCGTAAGAGTTCTTGACAATCAAAGGCCATGTTTGCCTAAGTCTCTTACATCACTTGGTGAAGACAAGTGTTTAGTGTAATACTTTTTATTTTTAATCTTTTGCACTTTTTAATTGGTTTTGTATTAATGACTTTAATTACTAGTTTCTTATGTTGAAGGTGATTCTTCCTTATCGTTTGTCCGTGGTGTCTTGGCATTATTTTACTGTCTATATAAAATAAAAGATTTTCACCATTCATATCTCCACGGTCTATATGGAGGTATGTTGGCTACCTGGTCGGGGGTTAAGGGAACGGTTTGGTAAGAGTCTTGCCGTTGTTCAACGTTTAGAGATCCTGCAAGGGACCTGGGTCAAATTTAGTAGGACCTCCTTCAATACCCAAAGGTATTGGATGGCGGGGGTCCAAACTCTTTGATCCCTTCATAAGTTAAACTACTATTAAAACTTTAATCCAGCTACTTAGGACTGTATCCCTGCTGACTCAGACTACTTAGCTGAGGGTAACGTCGCCTTCAAAAGAGGGGCCTACCACAATTTGCATTAATAACTTAATTAATTATCTTTCAATAATCCGACCCTTTAGGATTGTATCCTTGCTGACTCAAACTACTGGGTTGAGGGTAACGTCGCCTTCAAAAGAGGGGCCTACTACAATAACTAAGATAATCTGTTAAACAAGTGCAAAAGTGCGAAAATAATCAAAGGTTACACTAACACACGAGTTGGATCCAAGTGATTCATCTTGTCTATCTGTTTTTATTTTTATTTTTATTTTTAGCATTTTAGTTAGTTTTATTAGCTTAAAATCTTTTTCTAACATTTTTGATCTGATTAGACGTTGAGGATAAACCGGTACTAAAAGCTCTTGTGTCCTTGGACGACCTCGGTATCTTACCAACACTATACTACGTCCACGATGGGTGCACTTGCCCATATGTGTGTTTAGTGTTAGTACATATCGTGTTTTATAAATTTAAAACTTGGCTAAAAAGTGTAAAAGGGCTTAAAATACATACCTAAAATATAACACACTTCACGCACATCAAGTTTTTGGCGCCGTTGCCGGGGACACTAGGATTTTAAGAAAGTTAGGAATCAACAGCCTAATCATTTTTTTTATTTTCTTTTTATTTTTTTAGGATTTTCTTAAAATTTTTCAGCTTCTGCAGAGCTCAGCACGGGCCGTGCCCGCTGAACACGCCCCGTGCCCAATCATTGGAACTGGCAATCCTGTTTTAAGTCAGACAGTAAGTTGAACACGGGGCCGTGCCCACTCAACACGCCCCCGTGCCCAAGATTCAGTTACTAAAAACAGAACCGTAAGATCCCGACGGTTGGTAAATTCTGACACAAAAATGAGTGATGATGATTTTTTTTACTTTCGGCACTCTTATGGTACGTGGTGTCAATTATGTGGAGGCGGACATAAAGAATTAGAATGTTACTTTCTAAACTATAAGCCCCACTATATAGAGCCATCGTTTCCCTGTATCCTTAAGAGGGGCGAAAGTAAAAATAATCCTTATCTCTCCCTCGAAGGCGCCCAACCGGATATTTTAGGAGAAATGCTTCTTGATGAACTATTTCAACTAGAAGATCTGATTCTTGATTGGTTAAAGGAACTTAGGATGGATTTTCTAAATTCATCTCAAGACGATAACCAAGAAGAAGTGTTGGGATCGCATTCAAACAACCTCGTTGCTCCCGATAATACCTTCGACTCTAGCGAAGACCTGGACGATAGTCGTCCCTGTGTCGATTGTGCTGTGAAGGACTCCCCATCGACTTCGTTCGATGCATACATAGACATGAGCGATTCAGCATACACCTTCTTTAACAAGAGCCCGGAAAAGGGTTGGACTTGTCCACCTACATATAGCATAGGAATCACCCTCACCGACAACCTCTTGCGTTCTCGTCTTAATCTAAGTCAATTAAGGTATCTTAGGCACTTTGGGGTTGTTCCATCCAGTAAGAGCCCGGAAAAGGGTTGGACTTGTCCACCTATATATAGCATAGGAATCACCCTCACCGACAACCTCTTGCGTTCTCGTCTTAATCTAGGTCAGTTAAGGTATCTTAGGCACTTTGGGGTTGTTCCATCCAGTAAGGAACCACCCGATCCGGATAAGTTCCTTAAAACAATAGACAACCTTCCTAATCAGCCCTTCGACACGGGGTCGTGTCCGGCCAACACGCCCCCGTGTCCACCAAAAGATTCTCTTCTGATTTTATCAGAATATGTACAAAAATGTGTCAGGATTCTGTCTGCACACGGGGCCGTGTCCAGCCGACACGGGGCTGTGTCCAACGTGCTGTCGTTTTCTATAAATGCAGCATGATTCCTGCTCATTTGGACCACTTCAAAAGACAGAGATTCCTGAGATCTTCACTCATGCTATCCTAGGTATGTTCTAAAAGAAGGTTCTCAAGAACCATCTTGTCTTTTCCACTTTTGTCCATTACCTTCTTCCTCAATTTTTTAATTAACACCTCCATTAGAGTTAGAAACTTCATGATTCCAACCTTTAATGAAGTGTTTGTAAGATCTTATCCAAGGAATCTTGTCTAAAATAAGTCACGAAAACTTTGTTTTAAATTATTTGTGCTTAAACGTTACATATAAACCAGTAAAATAATTTAAAAACTGCAAGATTCCTTGATATAAAAACTTACAGACACCTGGACACGGGGCCGTGTCCGAGGGACTGTTTTGCAAAAATTTGAGCTCGTTACGGTCTTTCCTCTCAGAATGGCAAGCAGAACAAGCGGAACGTCTGCATCACACGCAAGGAACAACCGAAATGGAAGGAGGTCATCTACGGCGGAAGACTCTCTTGTAAACTATGTTTACGCCCTAAGAGAAGCTATAGATGAAATGACGGGGGTGGAAGAAGCCTTGGTCGACCGCATCAACCATCTAACGGTGGGACTGGAAGGGTGTCTCCGGGAAGTTAACCTCTTGCACCAGAGGTTAAACCTTCTCGCATCGCCCCCTTTGGTACCTATAATAACCCAAAGGGCATGGAACGTGGTGCCTGAAGTTATCACACCAACCGAGTGGTATGCCATGCACCCGGGGCCTCCTAGGGACATATTGCAAGGAGTTCCAGTTGACGCTACCCCTCCTCCGCAAGTTGTTGAAGAAAACGAAGCCACCTTCTTTCTCCCAAGAGAAATAGAAGAATGGCTTTAAAAACATCTAGGAAGATAACACTCGGCTAAGAAGTCCTACTACATTACCGAGGATGAATTCCCAGAATTTTGGTTCTTAACAAGGGATTAGGACTCCTTATGATAATTTTAGGTTTCACTAGAACTATCTAATTTAGGACTTTTTATTTGTTTTCTTTTTAGGACTATGTAATCCTCTCTATGATTATTAATGAATGGATGGTTTTAAGGTTTGGATGGTGTTATAAGAAATAAAACACACTCTGGATGGTGAAGGATAACAAGGGAAACGAGAAACATAGCCCCATGCACAAAAACAGAACAATCCGACAACGATCTCCCATTACAGTAGGCTCAGCACGGGCCGTGTCCACCCAACACGGCCCCGTGCTACACAATCTGCAGCAAATCGCCCAGTTCAGGTAACTGGACACGGGGCCGTGTTCACTGAACAAGCTCCCGTGCCCAGGCTTCTGTTTCTTTTCTTAAATTTTTGTCACTGGCACCTGAACACGGGGCCGTGCCCGGTCCCCACGGGGCCGTGTCCAGACTGCCAGTAACATAAAATTTTGCTTTAAACACCATTTTACACATTCAATCAACCTAAAAACTTATTTTTGGGACACCTTGAGGACAATGTGTAATTTAAGTGTGGGGGATGCTAAAACCTTGAATTTTGCAAGTCCTAATAACAAGCCTTACACAAAACTCTATTGGAACCGCTAATCACCCCAAAATTTTTCAAAAATTTTCATTTTTTTTACTTGTCTAAGTTTAAGTTGGGAATTCAAGTCTTAACAAGGTTATATTTTTATGAATTTACAAACGATAGCGTCGTGATAAAAAGAACCAACATAAGAAAATTATGAAAAGGCTTCGCGAACAAGGAAGCTCCGGCAAGTCAGGTTTTTCATTCAACGAAGAATATATCCACCCAAGCCTGACCAGCCTTGGGTGTTACCTTGTTGCCTTCAATTTTCCCATTTTGTTTCTTAAAATTTTTAGCTTGAAGTGGTGGAAAATTTGTATCATCCACAATTGGAACTGAATTCACCACCTTTTTCACTTGTGAAGTTGAAGTTTGTTTCTCTATTTTAGGCTTCCAAATTTGTTGAGGCGATGCAACCCGTTTGTAAAATTTTTCATTTTTAGTTACCACATTCTTTACGGGTTCAGTTTTGATTTTGGTGATTTGGTTTTTCAAAACCTTTTTCTCAACAAACATTGGTGCTTTTCCCTTCACGTCATCTTTCTTCTTTTGAGTCTTTACAACTTCAGTCTTAGGCTTCAAGTTGGTACACTTTCATGCAATATGTCCAACTTGATTACATCTGAAACATGTTCGAGTGTCAGCTACCCGACTTGAGCCTTCAGACTGAGTTTGTGAAGCTTTCTTTTCAAAGAACTCTTCACTTGATTTCGAAAAAATCTTTTTCTCTTCATCAGACAATGAACTCGAACTGTTCACAAACACTTTCTTCTCAACAAACTTTTTGTTTTGAACATTCCTTCTCTGATAATTCTTACCACCCTGATAACCACCCGACCAATTGTTTCGATTGTTTCTATTGTTGTTATAAAAACGCGGTGGAACAACAGGTTTCTTGTAGTAAGCTTTATTTTTCTCAAAATTCATTGGCTTTTTTGTTTGATTCAAACTGCCCACTTCTGACAACTTAACTTCAACCAATTTGAAAACATTTGTCAATTTGTTCACATTAACATTCTCAATTGGAAACTTAGAATCCGAAAACAACTTATCCGAACCCAACATTTTGTACATGACAAGATTTGGTTCTTCATTTAAGTTGTTCTTGGACTTTTGTTTCGGAATGTAGTTGTCCAAGAAATATTCATCTTCCTCAGTAGTGTCACTTTCAGATTTTAGAACATTTTCAACAACACTTTTTACAACATCAATTTGGACACTATCTTCATCGGAAGACGAAGTGAATGTGACATCAATTGTGTCCGGAAGTTTCACCTCATTTTCATTTTCAAGATCAACCAACCCAGATTGCTTTTTCGAATAATTGTCTAGAACAGGTGGTGGAACTTGATGGTAACCCACCCCGATTCCATCTGAAAAGACATCTTCGCCAGCTTTGTTTTTGCCTATGGGTTTTGGAACAATATGTTGCAAAACAAAGCTTGCGGAGTTGTAACCTTTTAGCTTCAACTGGATTCTCTCATTTTCAATTTTAGCTTCTTGAAATTTAAGTTCAACTTTGCGATTTGATCCAGTTGTTGATTGATTAATTCTTCTTTTAACCGAATCACTGTCGTCATATGAACATTTTCTTTATATGTTTTACCATTTCTTTCATCATTATCATTAATCGTGCTTTTAAGCTTCTCAAATTTTTCAGTGATCTGACGATTTTCAAGAACTAACCTTTCATTTTCATTCCTAACCTTTTCTTGGTCATTTTTTCTTTTTCAATTTTGTTAGTTAATTCTTTTAATCGTTCAGTTGAAGCTTTCACCATTTTATCACGATTAAGAATTTGATCCTCAACACTTCTGACTCTTGCAGTCAGATCATCAACTTTCTTACCATTGAGATAAGTGACTGTACTACAAACTTTGCATTCTTTGATGAAATTTTTGCAGTCAACATCCCCATTGACTTTCTTACCTGACTCAGTCGTTGACACGTTTGAACTGACCTGGCTTTTAGACTCAGAGACGGATTTAGAATCTACCTCAAGTGCCTTAGCAGCCAACACCTTGTCAGCCATCTTTCCCATGTTTTCAGCATTCAATTCATGTGTTGTGTCAATGATCCCATCATCAATTTTCTTTGGCTTTTCTTCCTTCTCTTTTTCTTTCTTCTCCTCTTTCTTCTTCTCTTCTTTCTCTTCTCCGCTTCCCCACCATTTTCTTTGCCAGTAATCATCTTCATCTTTCATTTCTTTAATTATGGTTTCCATATCAAGAGTGTTATGGTCAATAGCAATGTTTCCCTGGGGGTCAAGATAACATTCTCTGTCTGGATCCCATCTATGTGCTCTTTTTTCTTTAAGATAGATACCAGCTATTCTGATCATTTTGTTCTGAGCTATCAGCTTTCTGTGACCATACTTCTGTTCTTCAGTTCTGTTGTCTTTCCAAGGAACAGGTTCAGATTTTGCCATGAATGCATATCCAACCGCATCTTCCACGGGTAACAACTCACTCCAGTTGAAACCTTCATCGTCATGAATTACAACAAGAGCTCTAGACTTCTCTTTGTTCTCCTCAAGCTGCTTCAATCTTGGTGGCTCTGATTTATTCTGATGATAAATCGCTTTCTTGTAGTAATCTTCTCTGAACGGGTTCTCAGATTCATCAGCATACGCATTTCGGCATTCACACTTAAAGTGACCTTTTTGTTTGCACTTAAATCACGTCACTTTAGACTTGTCAAAGCCTAACTTGGTAGAAGGTCCACCAATAGACTTCCTCCCTGTGATCTCCATGAAACGCTGTGCTCGACGAACTGCACTGGCCATACACCACCTTATGTCGATCAGTTCCATCTCCTCAGGATCTATTTGATTGTAGTCTTCCTTTCTCAGGTTGGTGTTGCCTATCTTGCCAGCTACAAGACTTTCATACGATTCTAGCACAGACGCTAGAAAAACCATCTGTTGCTTTGCCGACTCCTCGCTGAAGTTTTGAGCGTTCTTTAAGTCTACAGCGATGTTACATTGGAATAAATTCTTTGCATCAGACTGGTTTGCAGATGGCGAAGATCCACTGTGAAATCCACTGCTTTGACTTTCTTTGTTTGAAGTGTTGGAACTCTCAGCAAAAAAAGCTGTCTTGGGAGATGTATTCTTTGGCATCATTCTCTTTGGATAATACAAATCCAAGTTCTACTGATAAGACGAATGATTGACTTTGTGTGTCTTCTTTAACTCCAACTCATGACTCTCTAGTCTCTCAATCACCAAGTCTACAGTCAACACTTCTGGCGGCTTGATAGTATTTTTCAGCATCAATGCATAATATTGCCAATCCATCTCATCTGGCAACGAATCAAACCATTTTGTCGACAAGCTCATCTTGAGTATAGAAAATTTCATGTCTCGCCAGTTCCAGCTTCAGGTGCCCAAATCTCTCAATCATTTTACAAACTGATTCATTCTTTAAACAACCAAACAAATCAAACTATTTTCTTAGAAGTTTCTTTTTACTTTTCACTATTTCTACACTACCCAAACATTTTGTGACAACTGTGTTCTGTAGTCATGGTTCAATATAAAACAATATTGGTTATTAATAAGACAATGTGCTTTGGTGTTATTATATGTGTTTTTGTGCTATTCTATATGTATTTGTTTTTGGTGATTTTGCAATTTAATTAAATTCCAATTTCAAGCTCTAAATCGCTTTCTAGAAGGTTATACGCGCACCGATGCGTAAATATAACGAGTTTAACGCAAAAAACACTCCATAATAGTGAAATAGGCTTAACATACCTTAAATAACCTCCACATAACTTAGAAATAAGTTTTGGATGGTTTGGTGTGTTGAAATCAAGTTTGTTCGATCGCAGGGACTATTTGTGTCAAACTGCGAAACTATACCGATTTATATAGCAACGAACATTCCGGAACTTGATCATAAGTTAAACATATCCTAAGTAACCTTTACATAGCTTAGAAATAGGCTTTGAGGGGTTCGGTATGCTAAAACAAACTTTATTGATCGATAGGGACTAAAAGTGTCAAAAAGTGCACAAGTTTGCACTTTCGCGCATATTTTACGTTCTGATTACATCCGGACATCCAAAAATTTAAGTAAGCATTAAAATATTATGTTTTAGTGTTTGGCATAATAAAAATCCATTCGTCGCGCAATTTGGATCGTTTTTGCGTTCGTTACGACTCCCGTCGTAATTAACCGAACGATGCAATCGTACGACCAAACGAGCCAACATCCGAGATATTTTTGAGCACATTTTAAGTTCCCTATACTTTAATTTCATTTTAGAGCTTTGAAATGGGGTTAACGGGGCTTAAACGTGTCAAAAATGCATCAAAAATCAAGTTTGGAGGTGTAGGGGCCTGTTCTGCCAATTGCTGAAACTTGCTGCCAGCACACAAGGTCCTTACGGACCGTATGGAGGTGCTTACGGTCCGTAAGCCCTCTCCAGCACAGCAGACTTCTTTTTTTATAAACCCAGCTGTTCCCCATTGTTTTGCACATGGTTTTGGCCATTCTATGGGCTGGTTTGGAGGCTCCCATGGTATTCAAATCAGTGGGTATGATGTGTAGGGCTTGGATCGAAGCTCGGGTGTCAGGAAACAATGCTAACGGTTCTAGAAATCCTATAAATACCCTCCACCCCTTTGCTCAAAACCCACACTTGATTTTCTGAGATTTCTCTAAGTTGAAGTGCTAGCCACTTCATACCTGAGAATACTTGGGAAATCAAAGCTTGCGGGGACCTTCTGTAAGTATTCTTTCGTTCTTTTCATTCGTTTTTATCGTTAAAGTCAAACTGCGTTTGACTTTCTGCTTTGACCAGTTTATGGTCAACGCGAAGTTCGTTTGAACTTCATAACGTGAGCGTAATCACGATGGTTATAGTCCCTAGTGATTATACCTACTGATTACCACGTTATCTAGGCTCAGTGACGAGTCGTAGTTTCGGCCAAAATGCGTGTTCTCGCGTATTTGTAACCAAACTACTCTAGGATATCAAAACCATTTGTTTTGATATCAAAACCTATTTTCTAACTTAACTAAACATGTTCTAGCATGTTTAGCTCGTCACTTTTTAGACTAGTGCTTGTGTAGAGTCGTAAGTCAAGCGGACTAAACACCCGCTTAGACTTTCGAACACGACCCGTTTGGTCGATCATTAGGATCCGACCAAACATGTTTAGTGACCATAGTAGTATAGGGAATAACCTTCCAAGGTTATACCTTATGGTCACCAAGTTTAGGTAGTTGTATGATAAGTAGTTTATATGCCTTAGGTAAATTACCAAAATGCCCTTTTCATACATAATTGGTAATTAAGCATGTGTAACCCAAACTTTTGTCACGTAACTAACTATGTAACATAATTAAACATGTTTTGGAATATAATACTTATCATAGGACTAGTTAGACGTCTCAAATGCGCATTGCGCTCACGACGCATTAACGTAGGGTAAGCTACCTTAATGGGTCGCAATGGGTCAAAAGCACTTAGGTTAGGTTTCAATTTAGGATGTAGGCTTTATTAAACCATATCACATGAGTTCTAACACTCGTTTGGTTTACAAGACCTCATTCTATCCGATCATCCGATTTAGGCGTCTATTGTTTGACTAGTGGTTCGATTACTAGGTGCTATTTGATTTCTTTGGTTTACTTGAGTTGGATTGAAGTTCTATTGATCGAGGTTACTTTGCACTTCATGTGAGTACATAGTTCCCCTATTTTACTGTTTTTAAATGTTTTGGGGTGATTCATATGTACGAAATGTTTTCAAGGTTTAAACGATGATTTCAAAAACGATTAAAACAATTTTTACTAAACTAATAACGATTTCAATAATGTGAACAAAACTTGATGGTTGTAGCTACATAACAAATGACATTCATTAATTTTGGCCCAACCGACCAGTATTAGGTTATGGTACCATAGGATCTGACAAATCCCGTACTTTACTACACCCATGGTTATGTGTGGGGTTTGTGGGTAGCGACTGAATCTGATGTTTGTTAACTTACCCTTTGGTGGTTTGTTAATTCGAGAAGCGAGAAACGAGGTGATCGAGTCACGAAGGTTTGAATGTTGTTAGCGAGACGACCATAAATAGTTTATCACAAATTAAAACAAGGATGATTTAAACGATTTTTAAACGAGTTAACGATTTTGAAACGATTTTAACAAGTTTAACGATTTGGGTAAACGATTGGTTTCTGGTTAGTGTTTAGATAACAGGACGGGTGTAATGTGATGAAAGCATGGTGGATACGCCGCTGGTACTTCCTATATATATGTGTTTTCAACATATTACATATCGTGGCGTTATTTAATTCACTTGGGTAAACGATTTTGAAACGATGACGCACAACGATTTTTTCTAATAGATATAAACCATACGAGTTTTTTTAAGAAGTTTTTTACAAGATGTTTTACAAGTAGGTTTTCTAAAACAAATGTTTTTGGGTTAAGAAGCATGGCTATGGGATTTTACAAACTATAACCCACTTGATTTGAGTTGGTTAATTATGTTGCAATAGGTGGTTAATTATGTTGCAATACACTTTTCAAGACAACATTTGTATTTTGACTCTTGTAGTCTAATAAAGTACTGCAACATATAAACGAGCCATGATTCCGATACTCTTATAAAACCTATGTACTCGCCAGCATTTCTTTGCTGACTAAGTTTTTACATATGTTTCAGGTGTTAATGCTTGATTGATTTCTAGGATGCATGCGTCACGTAGGATCTGGACAAGGCCTTAGTGACATAATAACTATGATAGACGATATAAAACTTGTTTGTTCTATGTGTTAAGACAATGTAATGATTAATATTATCAATAAAACAAAACCATTTTGTATCCATGGTTGTGAAACAATAGCTTCTGTTGCAACACTCCCCGACGTTTCCGCCACGGTTTGTTGTCCTACGTGGTCGGGGTGTGACAGGAGAAGTTGGTATCAGAGCCAATGGTTATAGGGAATTAGGTTATTAGTAATGCTTTGACCTAGACTATAACTTTTAGGACCCCAACGCAAGTTTACTTGCATTTAGATTTTAAAACAATACCGTCACCTATCCTTAGGTGATAACCACAATGAGAACGCTAAGTTCGAATCCGCTTTAAAAACTAATCATCCGTTCTAGGATGATTGATTTCTAGGTTTTGAACCCTTTAAGTTTTCAAAATCTCGTCAGAGTTTGGGTCTAAATAGTGTGAACACGTGCAAACTGGAAGAGTGGGTGCCGGTACTCTGAGTTTTCTGTCTAAGGCTAGAGTGTTCGTACAAATCCGCAGTATCGGACCAGTCACTCTTACCTGGGAACTCTTGGGGTGAGTGTCCACTTATAGGCGAGCATGTCTTTGGCGATACATTATTTTTGATCCATTTACTTTGATTAGTCTCTGCGTATCGTTTGTTTGTTCGAGGTAACAAACAAATGATCGCCTTTCTGGTGTTTTGACGGTATTTTCAATACCTCTTTTGCTTTTTAACCTCACTCATTTCTCTTGTTTCCTTATTAGGACAATGCCTCCTCGACGTGAAGCACAATCTTTCACTACTGAAGAAATCGCAACCTTGGTTTCTCAGCAAGTGGCTGCTGTGCTTCCAGGCGTTATGACCCAAGTCCACGAGATATTCAACAACAATAATAATAACAAAAATGCGCCGTGCAACTTCAAGAGCTTCAATTCTGCTAAGCCTCTAAAGTTTTCTGGGTCGCAAGGAGCAACTGGCTGAAAATTTTTGGCTAAGTAGGAGCGCTTTCCCCCGAAAATGAAACCCCAAGTGCCGTTTTTCCCAAAACAACCCGTTTACCCCTTCAATTTTATCTTTTTCGGTTCAAAAACGAGGGTTTGAGGTTTTTTGTGAGAAAACGGGCAAATCTATCAACAATACAAATGTATTTACTTCCCATTATACTAATCTAAACTAATGCTAACAAATTATTTCAAAAAGTTTGAGGTTCGATCCGGATGAACTTCAAGAACCCTAGATTTTTCCCAAATTTTTGATATTTTAACTACATGTAAGTAACTAATCTTCTAATTACTAATGATGATAGAATCATACCTTGATGTTGTTAGATCTAGAGGAAACGTCAAAAATCTGCAGAAAATCGCTTCAGACCAGAGCTTTTTTTGGGGAAACGGGGCGTGTGGAATGATCTAACTGTTGTGAAAAGAGGGTTTTATCCCGACAGTTGCGCAGACACGGCCCCGTGCCGAGCAAAGTTTTGAATTTTTTTTAGTGCTCGTGTGAGTGCCCGTTTTTCCCAAAAACATGGTTAGAAGACTTACCGGTTTCGATGTATACTCACTTGTTCGTAACATACCAGGTATGATGTGGGTGCTTTTTATTCGTTGACCGTTTGAAGCGAGATCTCTTCTTCCTCATCCTCAATGGATCCTTGATAGAGCTTTAACCGTTGGCCATGGACTTTGAATGGAATTCCATTTCGAGATTTAATTTCTACTGCACCATGAGGAAAAATATGGGTGATGGAAAAAGGTCCTGACCACCTAGATTTTAGTTTACCCGGAAATAATCGAAGTCGTGAATTAAACAATAGAACTTGGTCTCCTACTCGAAATTCATTAGGTTTAATGTATTTGTCGTGTAAATTTTTCATTCTTTCCTTATAAATTTCTGAGTTAGAGTATGCATAATTCCTTAGTTCGTCTAATTCATTTATTTGACAAAATCGATTTTTACCTGCAATTTCTAAATCTAGGTTCACAATTTTATTGCCCAGTAGGCTTTGTGAGCTATTTCTACTGGAAAATGGCAACTTTTTCCATAGACGAGCTTATATGGGGTTGTGCCTATAGTGGTTTTATAAGCAGTTCGAAAGGCCCATAAAGCATCATCTAATTTATCAGCCCATTCCTTTTTATTTAAACCTACGGTTTTTTTCAAGTATTCATTTTAAACCTCTGTTAGTTACTTCGGCTTGTCCGTTTGTTTGAGGGTGATATGTTGTTGAGACCCGGTGATAGACCCCATATCTTGCTAAGATTTTTTCGAGTTGGTGATTGCAAAAATGGGTACCTCTATCACTTATTAGTGCTTTAGGTGTTCCAAAACTAGAGAATAATTTTTTCAAAAATCTTACCACTACTCTTCCATCGTTGGTTGGAAGTGCTTCGGCCTTGGTTTCTCAGCAAGTGGCTGCTGAAAATTTTTGGCCAAGTAGGAGCGGTTTCCCCCGAAAATGAAACCCCAAGTGCCGTTTTTCCAAAAACAACCCGTTTACCCCTTCAATTTTATCTTTTTCGGTTCAAAAACGAGGGTTTGAGGTTTTTTGTGAGAAATCGGGCAAATCTATCAACAATACAAGTGTATTTACTTCCCATTATACTAATCTAAACTAATGCTAACAGATTATTTCAAAAAGTTTGAGGTTCGATCCGGATGAACTTCAAGAACCCTAGATTTTTCCCAAATTTTTGATGTTTTAACTACATGCAAGTAACTAATCTAACTACTAATGATGATAGAATCATACCTTGATGTTGTTAGATCTAGAGGAAACGTCGAAAATCTGCAGAAAATCGCTTCGGACCAGAGCTTTTTCGGGGAAACGGGGCGTGTGGAATGATGTAACTGTTGTGAAAAGAGGGTTTTATCCCGATAGTTGCGCAGACACGGCCCCGATTCCAGCGGACACGGCCCCGTGCCGAGCAAAGTTTTGAATTTTTTTTAGTGCTCGTGTGAGTGCCCGTTTTTCCCAAAAACATGGTTAGAAGACTTACCGGTTTCGATGTATACTCACTTGTTCGTAACATACCAGGTATGATGTGGGTGCTTTTTATTCGTTGACCGTTTGAAGCAAGATCTCTTCTTCCTCATCCTCAATGGATCCTTGATAGAGCTTTAGCCGTTGGCCATGTACTTTGAATGGAATTCCATTTCGAGATTTAATTTCTACTGCACCGTGAGGAAAAATATGGGTGATGGAAAAAGGTCCTGACCACCTAGATTTTAGTTTACCCGGAAATAATCGAAGTCGTGAATTAAACAATAGAACTTGGTCTCCTACTCGAAATTCATTAGGTTTAATGTATTTGTCGTGTAAATTTTTCATTCTTTCCTTATAAATTTCTGAGTTAGAGTATGCATAATTCCTTAGCTCGTCTAATTCTTTTATTTGACAAAATCGATTTTTACCTGCAATTTTTAAATCTAGGTTCACATTTTTTATTGCCCAGTAGGCTTTGTGAGCTATTTCACTGGCAAATGACAACTTTTTCCATAGACGAGCTTATATGGGGTTGTGCCTATAGTGGTTTTATAAGCAGTTTGAAAGGCCCATAAAGCATCATCTAATTTATCAGCCCATTCCTTTTTATTTAAACCTACGGTTTTTTCAAGTATTCGTTTTAAACCTGTGTTAGTTACTTCAGCTTGTCCGTTTGTTTGAGGGTGATATGCTGTTGAGACCCGGTGATAGACCCCAGCTGGTGATTGCAAAAATGGGTACCTCTATCACTTATTAGTGCTTTAGGTGTTCCAAAACGAGAGAATAATTTTTTCAAAAATCTTACCACTACTCTTCCATCGTTGGTTGGAAGTGCTTCGGCCTCGGCCCATTTAGACAAGTAATCGACTGCCACAAGTATATATTTATTTCCTTTTGACGGTGGGAAAGGTCCCATGAAATCGAGTCCCCACACATCAAAAATTTACAAACGAGAATGCCATTTTGAGGCATTTCGTTTTTGGAAGAAATATTACCTGATCTTTGGCAAGCATCACATGTCCTTACAAGATTTTGCGGATCTTTGTAAATGGTCGGCCAATAAAATCCTGAATCAAATACCTTTCATGCGGTACTAGCGGCACCATGATGTCCCCCATATGGACCTTCATGATAATGGCAGAGAATTCTTCGTGCTTCGGTGCCATGTACGCACCTTCGTATGAGTTGGTCCGCACACATTTTGAAAAGATAAGGGTCTTCCCAAAAGTAATGCTTTACATCAGCAAAGAACTTCTTTCTTTGGTGATGTGGCCATCCTTTGGTGACTATGCCGCTAGCTAAGTAGTTAGCTTAGTCGGCATACCATGGTTCTTGTCTACTTTCCACCATTTCCAGGGACTCTGTTGGGAATTTTTCGTTGATTTGTTCGTCCCTGGTTGCCTCCAAAGCTGGGTCTTCTAGGCGTGAAAGATGATCTGCCGCAGTGTTTTCTGCTCCTCTTTTGTCTTTGATTTCAATATCAAATTCTTATAGGAGTAGAATCCACCTGATCAAACGGGGTTTGGCGTCTTGTTTCTTGAAAAGGTATCGGATGGCTGCATGATCTGTATAGACTATAGTTTTGGAAAGAACAAGGTAAGAACGAAATTTATCAAAAGCAAATACCACAGCTAGTAATTCTTTTTCAGTGGTTGTGTAATTTTCTTGTGCATCATTAAGTGTTTTACTAGCATAATAAATTGGGTGGAAATGCTTTTCTTTTCTTTGTCCCAAAGACTACTCCAACAGCAAAGTCACTTGCATCACACATGATTTCGAAAGGTAATTTCCAATCGGGCGCTATCATGATAGGTGCATTGACTAGCATTTCCTTGAGGGTTAGAAATGCTTGATTGCAATCCTTGTCAAAGATGAAAGGCGCATCTTTTTCAAGTAATTTTGTTAGAGGTCTTGAAATTTTTGAAAAGTCTTTGATAAACCTTCTATAAAATCCGGCATGCCCTAGGAAACTTCTGATTGCTCTAACGGAGGAGGGTGGAGGTATTCGAGAAATAGTGTCTACTTTTGCTCGATCAACTTCCATTCCTTCGCTCGAGATCTTGTGACCGAGTACTATTCCCTCTGTTACCATGAAATGGCATTTTTCCCAGTTAAGGGCGAGGTTAGTTTCCTCACATCGGGATAGCATTCGTTCGAGGTTATCGAGGCATTGGTTATATGAATCTCCAAAGATAGAAAAGTCGTCCATGAAGACTTCCATTGTTTTTTCTATCATATCATGGAAAATGGCCACCATGCAACGTTGGAATGTTGCAGGTGCATTACATAGACCAAATGTCATGTGTCGATAAGCGAAAGTTCCGTAGGGGCATGTGAAAGTCGTCTTTTCTTGGTCTTCAGGTGCTATTGGAATTTGAAAGTAACATGAAAAACCATCCAAGAAACAGTAAAATTTATGACCGGATAGTCGTTCTAACATTTGATCAATGAAGGGCAAAGGAAAGTGGTCTTTCCTCGTTGCTTCATTTAATCGTCTATAGTCTATACAAACTCTCCATCCTGTGACGGTTCTTGTTGGTATTAATTCATTCTTTTCATTAGTTATTACCGTCATACCTCCTTTCTTTGGGACTACTTGGACGGGACTTACCCATGGACTATCGGAGATAGGATAAATTAGTCCGGCGTCAAGTAGTTTGATGACCTCATTTTTAACCACTTCTTGCACATTGGGATTTACTCTACGTTGTGGTTGTATTACTATTTTGTAGTCATCGTTCATTAAAATTTTATGCGTGCACATGGAAGGACTTATTCCTTTAATATCTACAAGTTTCCAAGCGATCACATTTTTGTGTTTTCTCAGAAGTTTAATTAATTTTTCTTTTTCTACACTACTTAATTTAGACGAAATAATTACAGGTAATTTACCATCTTTGTCTAGAAAAGCATATTCCAAACCTTTTGGGAGTTCTTTGAGCTCAATGGGTGGGTCTTTAGGAGACTCCTTATTTTGTGGCTCATCTAGATCAAGAACTTTAAAGGTTTGTTCTATGACGACCTCTTCTTCAACAAAGTGGTCAACTTTTTCACTAGTATCGGGTGGCTCATCTTCATCTTCAATTAGGGGGTCATTATTTCCAAAAGGATATTTCATTGAACGCTCAAGATCTATGCTCCTTTTGAATTCCCCTAATTGAAGAGGTAGATTATTAAACTTCCGTTTTTTCAAAGCTTCATGAGTTTTTTGTGACACCTGTGTCTCTTCAACCATCAAACAAATACCAAACCAATGAAATATTGTATTTCATACTTGGGATTTGTATAAATATGTGTATCGTTTGCACATATTGATTCTTGTTCGATTTCGGGCTTTAAATCGTTTTCTGGAAGGTTATACGCGCACTGATGCGTAAATATAACCAGTTTAATGCAACAAACACTCCAGAATAGTGACATAGGCTTACCATACCTTAAATAACCTTTACATAACTTATAAATAAGTTTTGGATGGTTTAGTATGCCGAAATCAAGTTTATTCGCTTACAGGGACTAAATTCGACAAATTGCAAAAGTATCTCAATTTGAACTGTAACGAACATTCCGGAACATGACCATAAGTTAAACACACCCTAAGTATACTTTAAATAGCTTAGAAATTGTAACAACTCTCGCTAAAATTAATATTTAGTATGATAATTATGCAATAAGGAAACCCTAATTAAGTTTAGTATGATTAATTAACCAGTTAATCAATATTAATTAAGCTAACAAGATTAATTAAGCCAAGTAAGGTTTATTAAAAATAGATATATATGGGGTCGTATAAGAACGTTTAATATTAATAATTAAATATATTATTTCCCTTACTCCGTTTTTAATGAAACTTAGGTTAAAACGTAGATAAAAATATGCTCGTTCTAAAGACATATTCGTCGTTTTATAAAACGTTATATTTTAAAAGTTATGCAAGAAAAACGAGTGAAGCAGCTGAATTAATATATATAAGCAAGCTAGCTAGCACGTCAAGCAGGTAGGCAGGCACGTCACTATCCCACATCGACAGAATTAGGTTGAGGTGCTTGCTTGCTATAAATAGGAAGCTTAGGATTCATTTTTCTTTGCTCATTTCTCTTCTTCTCTCTATACGTTGGTGTTCTAACCAATAATCACCGATACGATATTCTGTTCGGTCGATTCAGGAACCAACTAACGGATGCCAAAGTATTATACTTTGTGAATTTCGTTAAACGGAATCCAAAGTGCTATACTTTGTGAGTTCGTTAAACGGATGCCAAAGTACTGTCTGAATAAGACTACACTTTGTGAAGTTCGTTAAGGTTCGAATCTCGTGACTATCGTTGAGGTTTGATTTGGGTTTTTACACAAATACGTATTCCGTTCTGTTAAGCTATATGTTTAACTACCGAAAATACTCCCCACCACACACACGCGAATCACTAATTAGTATAGCAGGGTGCTGCTACGATACAGGGTATTAACTCGATCGCTATTACGATTCATTTTCCGACCGATCAATATATCCAATGGATGTTTAAGTGCCACCCACAGTAGGGTTATACTTTGTCGTTCGTCGTTAAATCGATGGATGTTTAAGTATCGCACTTTGTCGTTTGTTGTGAGAATTTGATCTCGTGAGTTATCGTAATTGTTGTATTAAGTTACCTACCTAGTTCGTGTGCACTCGGTTACAAGGCTAAATCAATAGGCTAAGCTTTGCCAGTATAAATCTGCAATATATCAAGGCTTATCTGTAGACTAAACTTTGGCCGTATGAATCTGCATGTTTATAATGTGAGTCATTCTTCTTTTTAAATTGTTTTCTCACAGTTTGTGAGTAAGTATTACAATACCTCAAATTATTTTCAAGGTTATAATTACAGGGATTAAGTCTTTGTAATCACCAAATTACAGCTGGTATGTGGGGTATTGTGCACATTACTATTTTTATCACTCTAGGTGAGTGAGTATCACTCTATGTGAGTGAGTATTACTCTGTGTGAGTTAGCCGTCACTATTTGGGGCAACGGGACCCAATAGTGGTATGACCACAGTCACAGATCCGGTCGAGTGACAAATACCTATTCTTGATAATTGGTTGATAAAAACATTGTAATCGCTCTTAATACTGTGAATTATAACAAATCTGTTTTTGCATAAAACCTGAATGAACTCACTCAGTATTTCCCGTTGACAAAACCTTTTTAAAACGCGTTTCAGGTAATTACAGTATATTGGAGTAAGAATTGGATCCGGCACCGAAGGCATCAAGAAGTGGCTTATTTTATTAATTAAATCAAATTAAGAAATATTGTTTTTATTAAAAGCTACCTTTGAAACAATGGAATTTATTCCATCTATTTAAATAAAATCCGGTGTTTTCTAAACTCTGATATTTTCCTAACTCACGGTCCTGATGAAATTTCCGCTGCAATGTTTTTATAAATAAAAATAATCACCGGTACCACTGGACTGCTCACGGCACCCGATTCCGTCCAGGGTGGGTCGGGGGTCGTGACAGAAGGTGGTATCAGAGCCACTGCTTTAAGCCTATAAGTGTTATGATAATAATACTTAAGCTTAAATAAAAAGAGTTAGGAGATTTCTATTAAATGGTAGCACAGCTGATAGCAGTTAGACTTGAACATAAGAAAAGATGCCTTAGTATAAGCTAAGCCACTGGTTTACATAATTAGGTATTATAATAATACCTAAGTAAAACGGAGAATTAGAAACTTAATATTATTTGATTGCACTCCGGATGGTATTTAGACTTGAACTTAAGAATTTTGCCTTAAAATAAACTTTAAGGTAAATTACTTATATAAGTATAATGTAATGGATACTGGTATAACGGTTAGCAGGCAATAGCACTTACTTGCTATTTATTCTTGCTTATTGATATTATTTGGTCTAGAATAAGATATGTTATGGGAATACAAATTTCCTTAATTCTGGATAAAAGCCCTAATAAAAGAGGCACTTTTTAAAAAAAGATACTATTTATGGGAAATAGAAAATTTTCTCCGGCAAAACTGGGTATAGAGTAGCAGACTCTCCAGCTTGTCCGGACATATTGAGATTACCGCTCCGGCGCGAACCGGATAAGACGGGGTAAATGATATGTCAAATCAGTGACAAGATTTCCCTAAATAGTATCATGACCAAATACCTGAGTGGTTCTTGGAAATATGAATCTGTTAAATACATTGACCTGATAAATGGTATGTTTATTTCAGCATGTGAAATATGTGATTATATAGATAGGTATATCTATAAGGAAATTCCAAAAAAACTATAAGGATTGACAAATTGAAATAAAGCACAAGCATCCGTGTCTAGAATTCTTTATTAGGAATCTCTTTTCCAATATCAAACATTATTTTGTTTGATCATTTACCTCGTAACTCATACAATGAGAACCCTTTAAAGATGGGATATCATCGAAAGTATAAAAATTTACAATGCACAAGTAAGAAACATATAAAGTTGTGCTAATGCACAAGAAAACACATGAAACTTAAAATATACGTCCACAGACGTTGAAATATATCACACACGACTTTCCAAGGCAAGAACTTTGAAAAGTATAAATTGGGCACGATGACACCAATACTAATTCTGTCAATAGAAAACTACTAATCAAAACGAAGCACTTTGCCACGTGATCCTACAAACGATCTACATTTCGCTGAGGTACGTTGGAACAAGATTTCACAATCATCGGTGCATAGTCTAACCTGGGTCATAATTATTAGCACTACAAAAGAAGTCATATAGTTTTGCAAATTCCCTATTTCATTTCATTTCATTCGACATTCCTTGGTACTGTCACGTAACAACGGTTATCACACAAAATCCCAGATTAAAGTTCTTATATTCCTTTCGTAGCAATTCTGACTTCTGCCTATAATAAGTTGACTTTCGTGTTCTTTTAATGGTCATCATACCATAAATAATTCTCTCATAATAGCAAATATTGATCCATTTCGTTTCTTGGTAAATCCATACGATACACATGCACTATTTGTTGCGCATGTGGTTCATTTGAGTTATAAGACCCTAGGAAGGCTTCATTCCAAATTATTGTTTTATCCAAACCTCAAATATCATTTCGCTATACTTGATCTTTGCATTGTAAACCGCGTTTTGCAAAATGATTACTCTTTGATATTTGATCGATAAATTTTTTTTTTTTTTAAAAAACTCGATTTTCTTTTTGAAGGTTATACATGGTTTCTGTTGTGATCATGTCCGAACTTCCTTATTAAAACTCGTTTTATCCAAACCCAGTTAACTTGCTCTCAATACGTAATCAATTCGAAGTCCCATATGATGGATTGAAACCATCATATTCAAAATAATCCCAACAAGCACTTCAATTCTCTTGAACCATAACATGCTTGTTTAGTCTTCGAATTCATCAAATCATTTCTTTGATCACGATCCCTTTGTGAAGACATTTTCAAATTTGAAGATTGCGCTAATCTAGGATTTAATTATTTATTTATTTATATTGAATCCGCTTTGTTGATTTATTTTATGAAAGCAATCTTAACACAATTGTGTGCTAAGATAATGATCCACCATTTCATATCCTAATTCCTTAGTCCTTACAACCTAAATCGAGCCTTTCGTGATATTTCTTATCTTATCATCATTGATCGAAAAACATTATATAAATTTAATTGATTATATATAGAAACTTCCAATATAGTATTCCTGTATTTAAAATTTTTGTTAAAACCATTAAGGTAAAGAATTTATATTTTTACGTATAAAATTTTGTTTGAAGTATATTGATGTGTGTAAAATGCAACATATAAAACACATCAATTAAGGCATAAAACTAACCCTTTTTAAGTACTAATGTTGGAAAAAGAGTGTTTTTGTCTTCCTTTTGTATTTTCAGGATGAAATGAGCTCAAAATCACAAAAGAAGCAAAAAGACCACTAATTCTACCATAAATACAAGAAAAGGAACAAAAGTAAACTGCCCGGACCCTCAACGGCACCTCCCAAGACAAAGAGAAGAGAACAGAAGACTGAACACGCCCCGTGTCCAGTGAACACGGGGGCGTGCCCAGGAAGCAGCAGAAAAGACAAACCAGTAGAAGCTTCCATTGCTCACCACGGGGCCGTGCCCAGCGGACACGGGGGCGTGTTGAAAGTACAGCAGGCGCATTAATTGTAATTCGCAATTACAATTAATGAAGAGAGAGAATGTCAGACGGGCACGGGGCCGTGTCCAGCGGACACGGGGCCGTGTCCAGCGTTCTGTTCAGCCTATAAATAGAGGAGCTTGGTTTCATTCTCTCTCATCCCTTGGCACACCACCTCTCTCACACTTCATCCACCACCCATCACCACCATAACACCATCATCCACCACCATCATCCATTGTCCATCATAGAGTGTGTGAGTCGTCTCGGGATCCAAGATTGATCGTAAGAGTTCTTGACAATCAAGGCCATGTTTGCCTAAGTCTCTTACATCACTTGGTGAAGACAAGTGTTTAGTATAATACTTTTTATTTTTAATCTTTTGCACTTTTTATTTGGTTTTGTATTAATGACTTTAATAACTAGTTACTTATGTTGAAGGTGATCTTTCCTTATCGTTTGTCCGTGGTGTCTTGGCATTATTTTACTGTCTATATAAAATAAAAGATTTTCACCATTCATATCTCCACGGTCTATATGGAGGTATGTTGGCTACCTGGTCGGGGGTTAAGGGAACGGTTTGGTAAAGGTCTTGCCCTTGTTCAGCGTTTAGAGGTCCTGCTTGGGACCTGGGTCAAATTTAGTAGGATCTCCTTCAATGCCCATAGGTATTGGATGGCGGGGATCCAAACTCTTTGACCCCCTCATAAGCTAACTACTATTAATACTATAACCCGGCTATTTAGGACTGTATCCCTGCTGACTCAGACTACTTAGCCGAGGGTAACGTCACCGCCGAAAACGGGGCCTACCATAATTTGCATTAATAACTTAATTCATTATCTTTCAATAATCCGACCCTTTAGGATTGTATCCTTGCTGACTCAAACTACTGGGTTGAGGGTAACGTCACCTCCGAAAAAGGGGCCTACTACAATAACTAAGATAATCTCTTAAACAAGTGCAAAAGTGCGAAAATAATCAAAGGTTATACTAATACACGTGTCGGATCCAAGTGATTCATCTTGTCTATCTGTTTTTATTTTATTTTATTTTTCAGCATTTAGTTAGTTTTTATTTTTCTTAGTTTAAAACATTTTTCTAACTTTTTGATTTGATTAGACGTTGAGGATAAACCGGTATTAAAAGCTCTTGTGTCCTTGGACGACCTCGGTATCTTACCAACACTATACTACGTCCACGATGGGTGCACTTGCCCATATGTGTGCTTAGTGTTAGTAAATATCGTGTTTTATAAATTTAAAACTTGGCTAAAAGTGTAAAAAGGGCTTAAATAAACATCTAAAAATATATATACACTAACACGCATCAAGTTTTTGGCGCCGCTGCCGGGGACACAAAGATTTTAAGAAAGTTAGGAATCAACGGCCTAATCATCTTTTTATTTTTCTTTAATTTTTAGGATTTTTTTTTAGATTTTTCAGCTTCTGCAGAGCTCAGCACGGGGCCGTGCCTGGTCGGACACGGGCCGTGCTCAGCAACATTACTGGCAGTTTTTGTTTTTCAAGTTAACAGAAGGCTGACCACGGGGCCGTGTCGGTGCAACACGGGGTCGTGTCCAACTTCCAGTAACTGGGATCTGAAAAACAACCACTGTACCTCCGACCACGGGGCCGTGTTCGCTCGACACGGGGCCGTGGTGAACCTTCTGACCAACATTCTTTTATGTTTTTATTGCAGGACTTGGAACCCGACGCCAACCTCGCGTAGTGTATGAGCTCCAGTTCCAATAAAGACATAAAGGAACCATTAGAAGAACCCGAACGCTTTCTCAGAAAAAGGTTAAAAGCCAAAAACCAAGAGAAAGTTTCGGGTGACCCACCCCCAATGGCGGACCAACGTACCCTCATGGATTACTTACGGCCCACCGTAGGTAATCTCGGCGCCGCTATCAATGCCCCGAATGTCGAAGCCAATAACTTCGAACTTCGACCGCACTTGATACAAATGCTCCAAAACTCCGCAACCTTTCACGGGCTCGCGGACGAGGATCCCCATCTACATATAACTAATTTCTTAGAAATATGTGATACATTTCGGATCAATGGAGCATCAAACGACGCCATCCGCCTTCGTATGTTTCCATTCTCACTAAAAGACCGAGCAAAAGCTTGGCTCAACACCCTCCCAGCTGGATCGGTAAACACCTGGGATGAACTAGCCCAAAAATTTCTATATAAGTATTTCCCTCCTTCCAAAACTGCTAAATTAATGGCTGAAATTAACACATACTCACAAGAGGACGGGGAATCCTTATATGAAACTTGGGAAAGGTTCAAGGAGCTATTACGCAAGTGTCCCCATCACGGCCTCGCAATATGGCAACAAGTATCCACTTTCTACAATGGGTTGTTGCCACATACTAGGCAGACACTTGATTCTAGCTCCGGGGGACTTTTAGGTAATCGACGCCCACACGAAATATATAATCAGATTGAGGAAATTGCTCAAACCAATTTTCAATGGCACACTCCCCGGGGAAATAAAACTATCGCCCCGGGCGCCCATAAGGTAGACGAAAGCACCTCGTTACAAGCCCAAATCGAGGCCCTTTCTTCAAAAATAAAAAAATTAGAAATGACAAAAACAGTCTCGGTTATGGCTTGTGAGGGGTGTGGTGGGTCACATGAAAATTGGAGTTGCATGAAAGAAACGGACGATCAACAAGAAATGGTAAACTACATTGATAATAGACCTAGGCCGTCGGGTCCTCCAACAGGGACCTTCAACCAAGGATGGCGAAACCACCCAAACCTTGGTTGGAGGGAGCCCGGCAATAGTAGTAACCAACAACCACAACGAACAAACTTTCAGCAATCAAGAAATGAGTCACAAAATTTCACTCAACAACAAAGTGGAAGAGAAAGGCTCGAAGATACTATATCTCGCCTCGTCTCTGACACTGACAAGAAAAATTCGGAAAGATTCCTACAATTAGAATCAAACTTTAGGAATCAACAGGCTAGCATTCAAAACATAGAAAAACAAATAAACTAGCTCAAAATTTTTCCGAAAGACCACAAGGCGCATTACCCAGCAATACCGAAACCAACCCGAAGGCGCAAGTTCACCTCATCACGCTACGAAACCGGACCGTAGGGCCTGCAGAAGTACCTCCAGCCGCGGAAGAATCAACGCCAACAAATCTGCAGGAGAAGGACCCTCCCCCATCAACAGAGCCTACCAAGGCTCCTCGGGTTCCGTACCCCGGTAGGTTAATTCGTCAAAAAACCAACGAGCAATTCGCAAAATTCGAAAGTTTGCTAAAACAATTGCATGTCAATATTCCTTTTATCGAAGTCCTAACCCAAATGCCCAAATACTCTAAATTTATGAGGGACTTCCTTACACATAAAAAGAAAATTGAAAATTTGCAAGTAGTTAATTTAGGCGAAGAATGCTCTGCCCTCGTGCTCAATAAACTACCCGAAAAAAAGATCGATCCCGGAAGTTTCACGATTCCGTGCTCCATAGGGGAATCTCCCGTTCGCAATGCCTTGGCCGACTTAGGGGCTAGCATTAACCTCATGCCCTCTTCAATGTTCAAAAGGCTTGGCTTGGGAACCACAAGCCCCACAAAAATAAGCATACAACTCGCGGATCGATCGGTCAAGTTCCCGCAAGGTGTCATCGAGAATGTCTTGGTAAGGGTAAGCAGATTCGTTTATCCTGTTGACTTTGTCATACTCGACATGGAGGAAGACACCGAGGTCCCTCTTATTCTAGGGAGACCTTTCCTTGCCACCGCACAAGCAGTAGTGGACATGAATGACGGGACACTAACTTTGAGATATGGGGACGATGAGGTAAAGTTCGGAGTTGGGAAAAGAATAGAGGATGACGACCCGATCCACTACATGAAGGTTATCGACTCAAGCTTGGATGCCGCTCTCCGACGGTGTAACTTGGGAGGCAAGGCACCCCAATCAAAAGACGTGTGACCGGGAATTGGGTCTAGCCAAGGACCCTTATAAACGTGGCGCACCACGGAGGCATTCCGCGGACCTATCCTTAGTTTAGTTTAATCTTTTAGTTTTTGCAGAATAAATCACACTCGTGGTGGTAATGGATGAAAAAGGAAACGAGAAAAAATGGAACCATGCAGAAGAACAGAACAAACCGACAAAAATCTCCATAACAGAAGGCTCCACACGGGCCGTGCCCAACCAACACGGCCCCGTGCTGAGCCCCCTGCAGGAAATCACCCAGTTCAGGTAACTGGACACGGGCCGTGTTCAGCGAACACGCCCCCGTGTCCAGGCTTCTGTTTCACTTCTATAATTTTTGTTACTGGCACTTGACCACGGGGCCGTGCCCGGTCAACACGGGGCCGTGTCCAGAGTGCCAGTAACACAAATCTTTGTTTTTAAAACACACTTTTACATATTCTAATCAACCAAAAACTTTATTTTTGGACGCATTGAGGACAATGTGTAATTTAAGTGTGGGGGGGGATGCTAAAACCTTGGAATTTTGCAAAATCCTAAAACAAGCCTTACACAAAACTCTATTGGAACCGCTAAACACCCCAAATTTTTTCAAAAACTTTTTCATTTTTTTTATTTACTTGTCTTAGTTTAAGTTGGGAATAACAAGTTATAAAAGGGTTATATTTTTACAAACTTACAACCGATAGCGTCGTGATAAAAAGAACTAACATAAGAAAATTATGAACCGGTATAACAAGCCTAGCTAAAATTCGATTATATATGCTTGGTCACATTAAAAACCCATTCCCACAAAAAGTGAGTTTTGAGCCTTTACTGAGCATAAAAATACACATATTTAGATTAAATGCTCATTTTTCGTTTCTTGTGTGAATAGCCGCTCGGTCTTTACAAATCTAGAACTTGCCACGACGATACATTCCCGGTCCTTACCAACTTAAACCCAAGTAAGTAAATGATGGAGGCATTAGGACTAACTATTTTCTTTCAAAACCATTATTTTTAAATTTTTTTTACCTACCCAAAACCCCCCTAGAAAACCCCTTTGAGCCTAAACCTTTCATTTCATTACCCCCAAAACAATTTTTTTTACCCACCAAAAACCTTTTTTATTTTTTTTCACCTTTATTTTAGTAACAAACTCGGTTTTTCATAAACATACCCTTTACGTGACGAAAAAAAAAAAAATGAATGAAGTCAAAAACAAACATAAGCTACAAAAAGCTTGTTTGGAGAAATACTTCAAAAATAAATGTCACCAAAAATAAGGTATTTCACGAAAACCGACACTTGTTACGATTTTCGCCCTTTTTACTAACCACTAACCAACCACCCACCTTTAAACCCAAGCCTTCACCCCAAAAGACCTCTTGATATTTACAAAGGTAAAAAGTTAAAAAGGAGGAGGATTGATCGCTTGGCAAGCATATGGAGAATGTAAATCCGTGCCGCTCTCGAGCGATTCACTTAAATATACACCTTCGGCCGAGTGATTGAGTGATCTCCCGTGAGGTATGTGAACTTGTATATAAATGGAATTTTAATAAGGCATGCTATGCCCAAATAAATAGTTTATCTTATGAAAAAGTTCAAAATAAACCATGACGAATAAGATTGTAAATAAAATAAAAATAGAACCTATACAAACCTTGGATTCCCGACACTCTAGGACAAGTTAAAACTTCTCTTCTACCTATTCCATTTGGGAGTGTAAGCCACATTAAAAGAGTTTTGCTTGAGGACAAGCAAAAGTTCAAGTGTGGGGGTATTTGATGTGTGTAAAATGCAACATATAAAACACATCAATTAAGGCATAAAACTAACCCTTTTTAAGTACTAATGTTGGAAAAAGAGTGTTTTTGTCTTCCTTTTGTATTTTCAGGATGAAATGAGCTCAAAATCACAAAAGAAGCAAAAAGACCACTAATTCTACCATAAATACAAGAAAAGGAACAAAAGTAAACTGCCCGGACCCTCAACGGCACCTCCCAAGACAAAGAGAAGAGAACAGAAGACTGAACACGCCCCGTGTCCAGTGAACACGGGGGCGTGCCCAGGAAGCAGCAGAAAAGACAAACCAGTAGAAGCTTCCATTGCTCACCACGGGGCCGTGCCCAGCGGACACGGGGGCGTGTTGAAAGTACAGCAGGCGCATTAATTGTAATTCGCAATTACAATTAATGAAGAGAGAGAATGTCAGACGGGCACGGGGCCGTGTCCAGCGGACCCGGGGCCGTGTCCAGCGTTCTGTTCAGCCTATAAATAGAGGAGCTTGGTTTCATTCTCTCTCATCCCTTGGCACACCACCTCTCTCACACTTCATCCACCACCCATCACCACCATAACACCATCATCCACCACCATCATCCATTGTCCATCATAGAGTGTGTGAGTCGTCTCGGGATCCAAGATTGATCGTAAGAGTTCTTGACAATCAAGGCCATGTTTGCCTAAGTCTCTTACATCACTTGGTGAAGACAAGTGTTTAGTATAATACTTTTTATTTTTAATCTTTTGCACTTTTTATTTGGTTTTGTATTAATGACTTTAATAACTAGTTACTTATGTTGAAGGTGATCTTTCCTTATCGTTTGTCCGTGGTGTCTTGGCATTATTTTACTGTCTATATAAAATAAAAGATTTTCACCATTCATATCTCCACGGTCTATATGGAGGTATGTTGGCTACCTGGTCGGGGGTTAAGGGAACGGTTTGGTAAAGGTCTTGCCCTTGTTCAGCGTTTAGAGGTCCTGCTTGGGACCTGGGTCAAATTTAGTAGGATCTCCTTCAATGCCCATAGGTATTGGATGGCGGGGATCCAAACTCTTTGACCCCCTCATAAGCTAACTACTATTAATACTATAACCCGGCTATTTAGGACTGTATCCCTGCTGACTCAGACTACTTAGCCGAGGGTAACGTCACCGCCGAAAACGGGGCCTACCATAATTTGCATTAATAACTTAATTCATTATCTTTCAATAATCCGACCCTTTAGGATTGTATCCTTGCTGACTCAAACTACTGGGTTGAGGGTAACGTCACCTCCGAAAAAGGGGCCTACTACAATAACTAAGATAATCTCTTAAACAAGTGCAAAAGTGCGAAAATAATCAAAGGTTATACTAATACACGTGTCGGATCCAAGTGATTCATCTTGTCTATCTGTTTTTATTTTATTTTATTTTTCAGCATTTAGTTAGTTTTTATTTTTCTTAGTTTAAAACATTTTTCTAACTTTTTGATTTGATTAGACGTTGAGGATAAACCGGTATTAAAAGCTCTTGTGTCCTTGGACGACCTCGGTATCTTACCAACACTATACTACGTCCACGATGGGTGCACTTGCCCATATGTGTGCTTAGTGTTAGTAAATATCGTGTTTTATAAATTTAAAACTTGGCTAAAAGTGTAAAAAGGGCTTAAATAAACATCTAAAAATATATATACACTAACACGCATCATATATTCTCATTTAAGTTTATGCATTTATTATTGGTAATTAATATTAGTTTTATTAGTTATAATATATTAATAGTAATAGTGTTAGTATTATTTTTATATACTAGAGTTATTATCAGGGGCATGTATTGAATAACCTAGCCTTAGTTAGGCATGGACTGGCCACCTATGCTTAAACAAGGCAGCACTAACCAATACCCAACCATGATAATAACCAGTTAAGGAGAAGACATATTTTCATAAAACAAATACAAGAATTAGATGAACGAATAAAATTATTTAAATAACTATCTAAGTAGTCATGGACAAGACATTTTATAAACAATTGTTCATCTTGATTAATATTCTACAATATATGTATTTTAATATATTAAAATATCAAATGTTATTTACTCAAGTCAATATTTAAGTATATTTGGTATTAAAATAAACCTTTATTATTTTACTTCTATAATTTAAAATATCCTGTTATAAAATCTTATAGTTAAACATACTTGATTTTAAAAATGATAATCGTGAACCTATTTATAAAACATATATCATTATTACCACAGGTTTTGATATTTTAAACCTATCTATATTTATTATTCTACTTTATGATAACATAAAAGGAAAAGGTATTTAATAAATTAAAATATCACCTATCTTTAAACATTTGATTAAAGTCATCTGAATACAATTATGTATTAAGACAAAAATACACTAACTTTGTTGGCTTTTCGTGTATTCTTACAAATCATCCATTTCAGCACATTGATTTTCTTATATCATAAGTTAATATTTGACAAAACATTTTCATGTTTTCATTTCATTTTGAACCAGTCAATCTTAAGTCTTCCTTAGGTACCAATCAAGGTAAGTTTTTCTTCTGACAAAGAATTTTACTAATTCCAAAAAGTTCTTCACATTCATTTTAAGAATCTATAGATCATATATCTTTTGGCTTGAACCCAATCACCTTGAAAATATATATATATATATATATATATACCATTTCATCTTATTCGTTTGAACATTTCATCTTTTGAAATATCCAGAAAGCCTCCTTGAAACTCTCAAATTCGAAAACAATAAATTTATTCGGTCATCATTGAATTCTTTACAAACCCTTTGCAGCGTCCGAATAGATTTGTAGCCTGTGCTAAACCCTATTCATACGCCATTCGTTTGATTTGTCATATTCTTGGTACAATTATGTACTCAGATTACGATACACTAAATTCTATTGTCCAGTACCATTTAAGTAAACGATATTGACTTTCGGATAATCATTGACAAATCATTTTCCATACTTCCATTCACAAATAGATATTTATCAATTCAGAATCTCCCCTAATTGATCAAAGTAAGTTCATTTCGGATATTGAATCCAATTGTTTCTATAAATCATTTCTATTTTTAAAATTCATACCCCTCAAAATATCTTTTGATTCCATTCCCCGATACATTGTTTCTTTTAATTAGAAGAAGAAACATAACCCAAGAAAATATCATAGTCCAAATCTCGAGGACGAGATTTTATTAAGGTGGGGAGAATGTAACAACTCTCGCTAAAATTAATATTTAGTATGATAATTATGCAATAAGGAAACCCTAATTAAGTTTAGTATGATTAATTAATCAGTTAATCAATATTAATTAAGCTAACAAGATTAATTAAGCCAAGTAAGGTTTATTAAAAATAGATATATATGGGGTCGTATAAGAACGTTTAATATTAATAATTAAATATATTATTTCCCTTACTCCGTTTTTAATGAAACTTAGGTTAAAACGTAGATAAAAATATGCTCGTTCTAAAGACATATTCGTCGTTTTATAAAACGTTATATTTTAAAAGTTATGCAAGAAAAACGAGTGAAGCAGCTGAATTAATATATATAAGCAAGCTAGCTAGCACGTCAAGCAGGTAGGCAGGCACGTCACTATCCCATATCGACATGATTAGGTTGAGGTGCTTGCTTGCTTGCTTGCTATAAATAGGAAGCTTAGGATTCATTTTTCTTTGCTCATTTCTATTCTTCTCTCTATACGTTGGTGTTCTAACCAATAATCACCGATACGATATTCTGTTCGGTCGATTCAGGAACCAACTAACGGATGCCAAAGTATTATACTTTGTGAATTTCGTTAAACGGAATCCAAAGTACTACTTTGTGAGTTCGTTAAACGGATGCCAAAGTGCTATACTTTGTGAGTTCGTTAAACGGATGCCAAAGTACTGTCTGAATAAGACTACACTTTGTGAAGTTCGTTAAGGTTCGAATCTCGTGACTATCGTTGAGGTTTGATTTGGGTTTTTACACAAATACGTATTCCGTTCTGTTAAGCTATATGTTTAACTACCGAAAATACTCCTCACCACACACACGCGAATCACTAATTAGTATAGCAGGGTGCTGCTACGATACAGGGTATTAACTCGATCGCTATTACGATTCATTTTCCGACCGATCAATATATCCAATGGATGTTTAAGTGCCACCCACAGTAGGGTTATACTTTGTCGTTCGTCGTTAAATCGATGGATGTTTAAGTATCGCACTTTGTCGTTTGTTGTGAGAATTTGATCTCGTGAGTTATCGTAATTGTTGTATTAAGTTACCTACCTAGTTCGTGTGCACTCGGTTACAAGGCTAAATCAATAGGCTAAGCTTTGCCAGTATAAATCTGCAATATATCAAGGCTTATCTGTAGACTAAACTTTGGCCGTATGAATCTGCATGTTTATAATGTGAGTCATTCTTCTTTTTAAATTGTTTTCTCACAGTTTGTGAGTAAGTATTACAATACCTCAAATTATTTTCAAGGTTATAATTACAGGGATTAAGTCTTTGTAATCACCAAATTACAGCTGGTATGTGGGGTATTGTGCACATTACTATTTTTATCACTCTAGGTGAGTGAGTATCACTCTATGTGAGTGAGTATTACTCTGTGTGAGTTAGCCGTCACTATTTGGGGCAACAGGACCCAATAGTGGTATGACCACAGTCACAGATCCGGTCGAGTGACAAATACCTATTCTTGATAATTGGTTGATAAAAACATTGTAATCGCTCTTAATACTGTGAATTATAACAAATCTGTTTTTGCATAAAACCTGAATGAACTCACTCAGTATTTCCCGCTGACAAAACCTTTTTAAAACGCGTTTCAGGTAATTACAGTATATTGGAGTAAGAATTGGATCCGGCACCGAAGGCATCAAGAAGTGGCTTATTTTATTAATTAAATCAAATTAAGAAATATTGTTTTTATTAAAAGCTACCTTTGAAACAATGGAATTTATTCCATCTATTTAAATAAAATCCGGTGTTTTCTAAACTCTGATATTTTCCTAACTCACGGTCCTGATGAAATTTCCGCTGCAATGTTTTTATAAATAAAAATAATCACCGGTACCACTGGACTGCTCACGGCACCCGATTCCGTCCAGGGTGGGTCGGGGGTCGTGACAGAAATAGGCTTTGAGGTGTTCGGTGTGCTAAAACAAACTTTTTGGTCATTCGGGGACTAAAAGCGTCAAAAAGTACATAAGTTTGCATTTTCGCGCATATCTTACGTTCTGAATACATCCGGACATCCAAAAATTTATGTAAGCATTAAAATATTTTATTTTAGTGTTTGGCATGATAAAATTCCACTCGTCGCGTAATTTGGATCGTTTTTGCGTCCGTTACGACTTCCGTCGTAATTAACCGAACAACGCAACCGTACGACCAAACGAACCGACATCCGACATATTTTTGAGCATGTTTTGAGTTCCCTATACTTTAACTTCATTTTAGAGCTTTGAAATGAGGTTAACGGGGTTTAAACGCATGGAAAAAAGCCTTAAACATGTGCAGAGACCATTTCTGTCATTTTTGAAACTTTTCTGAAGCTGGCACTTGCTAGCGCTGCGCTAGCACCTTCTGCCTATCCCGTAGCGCTACGCGAGTACCTCATCTGGGCAGAAACACCATTTTTGCACTTGCAGGTCCATTTTCAGCATTTCTCTTGAAGTTTAGGGGCTATTTTGTAACATTTTCAATACCGTTTGCTGGTTTTGGGGCACCCCTAGTATTCCAAAACCATGTGCCCTATGTGTATGGTCCACATTAAAGCCCAATAATCGAGGAACGATCCTAACGGTTGTACAAAAACTATAAATACCCACCTCCTCTTCACTTCTTCTTCACACATTTGCTCTCAACATCTTCTCTAAGTTGAAGATCCCCTTGTGGAACTTCATACCTGAGAAATTTTGGGGTCAAATGTTCAAGGCTTGGACCCGTTGTAAGTATTCTTTCGTTCTTTTACATTTTAGCGTTAAAGTCAAACTTTGTTTGACTTTCTGCATTGACCAGTTTATGGTCAACGCGAAGTTCGGCTGAACTTCATAACGTGAGCGTAATCACGATGGTTATAGTCCCTAGTGACTATACCTACTGATTACCACGTTATCTAGGCTCAGTGACGAGTCATAGTTTCGGCCAAAATGCGTTTTCTCGCGTATTTTGTAACCAAACTACTCTAGGGTATCAAAACCGTTTGTTTTGATACCAAACCTATTTTCTAACTTTACTAAACATGTTCTAGCATGTTTAGCTCGTCGCTTTTAGTTTTGTGCTTGTTTAGGGTCGTAAAGGTAAGCGATCTAATCAATCGCTTATACTTTCGAACCCGACCCGTTTGGTCGACCTTTAGGATCCGACCAAACACTTTAGGTGACCATAGTTGTATAAGGAATAACCTTCCGAGTTTATACCTTATGGTCACATCGTTTAGTTAGTTGCATGATAGGTAGTTTATATGCCATAGGTAAATTACCAAAAGGCCCTTTTTACGCATAAATTCATTTTAAGCATATGTAACTTAATTTTTGACATCTAAACTGATTTAGCAACAATATTAGACATGTTAAGGCATATAATACTTATCATAGGACTAGTTAGGCTTTCCGAACGCGTTTTACGTAAACGACGCGTTAAAGTAGCATAAGCTACCTAAACGGGTCGTAATGGGTCGTAAGCACTTAGGTTAGGTTTCATTTTAGTATGTGGGTTTTGTTAACCCATATCATATGAGTTCCAATACTCATTTGGTTTACGAAACCTCATACTATCCAATCCCCCGATTTAGGTCCGGTTATTTATGTAGTTATTTATATAGGGTGCCGTTTGATTCCGTGATCCCTCTTGCTTTGCTTGGTTGTTGTTCAAGACTTCTAAGCACCGTCAAGTGAGTACATAGTCCCCTCTTTTACTGTTTTCCAAACATTTTGGGGTGAAACACATGTGCCTACTTGTTACTTTCATGCTTTTCATGTTTTCATATCATATACTCGCTATGTTCACCAGTATACTATTAGTACATGATTTCATTATGTTTTTGCTATGCATGCCCATTGTGTGCATACTTATTACATCGTTTTACATAACAATTCATGCTGTGTATGTTCATCATACTTAGTACATTTTACATCACATGCTATGTATGCCCATTGTGTGCATACTTAGTACATCGTTTTACATAACATTTCATGCTATGTATGTTCATCATACTTAGTACATTTTACAACACATTCTATGTATGCCCATTGTGTGCATACTTAGTACATCGTTTTACATAACATTTCATGCTATGTATGTTCATCATACTTAGTACATTTTACACCACATGCTATGTATGTCCATTTGTCGCATACTTAGTACATTGTTTGTGCATCTTTACCTATGGTTTAGTTGATACATATTTCACTCGCCATACATGACATTAAGTTTACACATTACTTGATTGACATTTGACATAGACATTTTGATATTGTCATACACATTTCATGGGCTACATTTTGACATAAAGACATTTGACAAATGGTTTAGACGTGGGCACTTTACATTGGTGGTTTGTTTGGGTAAGTGATTTAAGTAACGAGACGTGTGTAATGTGATACAAGCATGGTGGATACGCCGCTTGTACTTCCTATATATAAGTGCTTGTATTATATTACATGTCGTAGCGTTATTAAAATCATTCAATTTAGATTTACACATTTTTACACAAATAACATATTTTTTCACAAGACATTGTTTTACAAAACAGTTTGTTTTATACAAACTCATTTTTACTTGGTTATTCATTTAACCTTACATCATTCTTTTTAACTATACATATCTATCATCGATTTTCAAACGTTTTATAAAAGCAAACACTTAAACTGGATTCATGACAAGTTTTTGTTAAACATTTTCTTAAACCTAGGTCATGAATCCTATTTTTCATAAAACCTATGTACTCGCCGGCATTTTTATGCTGATGTATTTTCACATGTGTTTCAGGTACAATAGTTGATGATATATGATGATGATATTGATGCTTGCTCACGTAGGATTGGACGAGGCCTTAGTGACAATAAAAGATGCAAGACTAGTTAATTTTGTTATACTTCTGTGTTTGTTAAAACATTGTAACTCTTTTAATCAATAAAACAACGTTTCAATTTTCCATATGTTATGAAACAATGATTCTGTTACAACACTCCCCGACGTTTCCGCCACGTTTTGTTGTTTTACGTGGTCGGGGTGTGACATTTTTACAAAAGGTCTTCCCAACACTAGAGGAGCGTCATCGAGGATGACAAAGTCGGTTGGAATAACCATTTGATTTGTTTGAACCAAAACGTCCTCAACTACACCGATTGATTTTATTACTTTCCGATTGGATAGAAAAATGGGTATTTGAAGTGGAGCAAAATCACTAATACTTAATTTTTCGAAAATGTAATTAGGCATTATGTTAACACAAAGATCTTTATCAATGGTGACATTACTAATAAATAAATTTTGAAAAAAACATGGAACCGGTGTAATGTTTATTTCAAAAGGATCTTCTTTTATTAGTGAAGTTTGATTATTAGTTAACTTAACACTTCCCATTTCTTCAATTTTAGTGTTAGTGTTTAGCTCTTTTAAAAACTTAGCATGAGTTGGTATTAAACAATGATTTCGAAAGAAGGTGACAAGAGATTAATTTCTTCAAAATTAGACTCTTCTTGAATTTTAACGTTATCGGCCTCACCTTTTTCGTTGTTTAACTCATGAGTCGGTTTTTCACTTATTTGTTCTTCCATTTTTAACTCTTCAACTATCGTTTATTTATTTAATTTTTCTTACCTTGCGCGAGATTCTTTTATGCATCTTTCGTAGTTTTAAGTTTTTCTATTATCCTTTTGGCTATGTCAGTGATAGAGTAAGGATCGGGATCCTCAAAGCTTGAATCTGGTTGTTCGATCCTTGGCTCCTCATAGTACTCATATGAAGTAGATGGTCCATACCACTGTTCCTCATCATAAGCATATGATGGATAAGGGTCAAAATTTTGTTCTTCATAGTACTCATATGAGGTGGGTTGTTCACGCCATGGTTCCTCATAATAAGTGTATGAAGGTGGTGGCTCATATCTTGATTCCTCAAGGTATGAGTATGGAGGTTCATACCTTGGTTCATCAAAGTATGAGTATGAGGGAGAAGGTTCATACCTTTGGTCTTCATAGGATGTGTATGAAGTCGATGGCTCGTACCTGGGCTCCTCATAATAGTTATATGAAGTGGATGGTTGAAATAAGTTACAATATTGTACCAAGTGCGGGTTTCCACAGTTAGTGCAATAGTCTCTCATATAATCATCCTCCTCATAGATGTAGTTGTAGCCACCTGAGTATTGATCCATAGGGATCACTCAACAGACCACAATTGAGTCTCGGGACCAGAAACAAAAACAAAGACGGAAACAAAAGCTGGACACGGCCCCGTGTTCAGTGGACACTGCCCGTGTTCAGGGTCTGTATCTGGGCGTTTTAATTAAAGTTACTGGTCTTGTTGGACACGGGGGCATGTTCAGTGGACACGGCCCCGTGTTTAGACTCTGTATCTGGGGATTTTATTAAAAATATGCAGCACGGGGGCGTGTTCAGTGAGCACGGCCCCATGTTCAGGCTTCTGTAAATGCAAACTAAACTAAAATGCAGAAAAATGTGCGCGCGTTTTAAAAAGGTTTTAAAAAAACTGATTAGGCCGTCGATTTTAAGCTTTCTTAAAATCCTTGTGTCCCCGGCAACGACGCCAAAAACTTGGTGCGTGTTAGTGTGTATATGTTTTAGGTATATATTTTAAGCCCTTTTTACACTCTTTAGCCAAGTTTTAAATTTATAAAACACGATATTTATTAACACTAAACACACATATGGCCAAGTGCACCCATCGTGGACGTAGTATAGTGTTAGTAAGATACCGAGGTCGTCCAAGGACACCAGAGCTTTTAGTACCGATTTATCCTCAACGTCTAATCAAATCAAAAATGTTAGAAAAAGATTTTTAAACTTAGAAAATAAAGCTAACTAAAATGTTGAAAAATAAAATAAAAATAAAAACAAATAGACAAGATGAATCACTTGGATCCGACTCGTGTGTTAGTGTAACCTTTGATTATTTTCGCACTTTTGCACTTGTTTAAGAGATTATCTTAGTTATTGTAGTAGGCCCCTCTTTTGAAGGTGACGTTACCCTCAACCCAGTAGTTTGAGTCAGCAAGGATACAATCCTAAAGGGTCGGATTATTGAAAGATAATTAATTAAGTTATTAATGCATAATGTGGTAGGCCCCTCTTTTTGACGTTACCCTTAGCTAAGTAGTCTGAGTCAGCAGGGATACAGGCCTAAGTAGCTGGGTTAAAGTTTTAATAGTAGTTTAACTTATGAGGGGATCAAAGAGTTTGGACCCCCGCCATCCAATACCTTTGGGTATTGAAGGAGGTCCTACTAAATTTGACCAAGGTCCTTTGCAGGATCTATACACTGAACAATGGCAAGACTCTTACCAAACCATTCCCTTAACTCCCGACCAGGTAGCCAACATACCTCCATATAGACCGTGGAGATATGAATGGTGAAAATCTTTTATTTTATATAGACAGTAAAATAATGCCAAGACACCACGGACAAACGATAAGGAAGAATCACCTTCAACATAAGAAACTAGTAATTAAAGTCATTAATACAAAACCAATTAAAAAGTGCAAAAGATTAAAAATAAAAAGTATTACACTAAACACTTGTCTTCACCAAGTGATGTAAGAGACTTAGGCAAACATGGCCTTTGATTGTCAAGAACTCTTATGATTAATCTTGGATCCCGAGACGACTCACACACTCTATGATGATGATGGTGTTATGGTGGTGGTGGGTGGTGGGTGAAGTGTGAGAGAGGTGGTGTGCCAAGGGATGAGTTGAAATGGCTCCAAGCACTCCTATTTATAGGTTGAACAGAAGCCTGGGCACGGTCCCGTGCCCGCTGGGCACGGCCTCGTGTCCGTCTGACACTCTCTCTCTTCATTAATTGTAATTCGCAATTACAATAAATGTGCCTGCAGCATTCTTACCACGCCCCCGTGTCCGCTGGGCACGACCCCGTGGTGGGCAGTAGAAGCTTCTATAGGTTTGTCTTTTCTGCTGCTTCGTGGGCACGGCCCCGTGCTCGATGAGCACGGGGCGTGTTCAGTCTTCTGTCTTCTTTGTTTTGCTTAGGAGGATGCTGTCGAGGGGTCGGGCAATCCACTTTTGTTCTTTTTCTTGTATTTATGTTAGATTTTGCTGTCTTTTTGCTTCTTTTGTTAATTTGAGCTCATTCAATCCTGAAAATACGAAAGGAAGACAAAAGCACAATTTTTCCAACATTAGTACTAAAAAAGGGTTAGTTTTATGCCACAATTGATATAATTTATATGTTGCATTTGTGCACATCAAATTCTCTCAATGTTTACATTTTATTACGAGCTTACTTACAAAACACATGAACTCGCTCAACTTTTGTTCTTTTGTTGACGTTTTAAAATTACATATATTTTAGGAAATTGATAATGGATCTGGCGGGCGTTCAAGGTTATCAAGTTGTGTCCACAAGAAACGATGTCATCCAGTATTGGAGGGTTTGAATCGTGTATTTTATCTTTGATAGGATACATGAATGAAAGACTCGTTTTATTAGTGTCTTTTGTTAAAGTCCATTATGGAACTTAAAACTTTGGTTGGTTTGTGTTATCAAACTCGAAGTCTGTGTTTGGTTCTAAAACAATATGGGTTGTAATATTTGAATCTTATTTATGGATGAACATCGTGATTTTAATCATTTAGTTGTTTGATATAATTGAATGCAATGATATTAAGCAAGTCACACATATTACGTTTCCGCAAAAGTCAGGATGTGACACAAGAATGCGTCTAAGTTGTTCGAAAACGTTACGCTTTGTTAGTGTAGTTTATGACCATTTCTTAGAAATCTCATTAGCATATAAATTTTAAACGTCTTGTGTATGCAAGTGTTCTAAACAGAGGTTTCGCTAAGTTTCATTAAGACTGGGTACGATACTATTAGAGATTGGGTATGATTTCTTCATACTTCATTAAGGCATCATATGAGATATACATGATGAACATCATACGAATGTATGATGCATATCATCATGAGCATGATATGATGAAATGGTGGCTAAGCATAGGATACGTTACATAATGTCAACATACAACAAACAATGGTCATGCGCTCATTATGAAACGTAGGAGTCCTAATTGAAGGAACATGCGCAGGAGTAATGCGCATTGAACTCATGCGCATTGAAGTCATGCGCTCAACATTCATCTTCTATAAATAGCATTCATCTCAGGCGCACAAGGACAACTCTCATAATTCTCGGATCGGTCTTGACTTCTAGCTTGTATAAAGGAGTTGGATAGTAACGAAAGTCTGTTCGGTTTACGTCTGGTTGTTAATAAAGCTTTAAACCATTAATCAAATCTTAAAAAAAAGATGCAAGTTTATGTTTAGGTATAAAATTAGGTCGTGTCATTTCAACATCCGAATTTGTAGTATTTTATAAGAAGTGTTTCTTTGATATGTTGTAACTTCTTCATACATTTTTGTAGTTAGATATATGATTATTTTTGTATTCAGAATTAGTTCTTAGAATATAGAGGTATCACAAGAAGAGAAGATTGATTTCACGCATTAACCACTCATTGGTATAGATAGAATCACACTTGGATTATATTATTTTCACTTGGCCCAATAAACTATGGACAATAGTAAAAAGATGTATGAAGGTTAAAGGTATATAACATGACAAGACTTTTTTTTATTATCCTAAGAGATATAAGGTGCTAGTGGCAACCGGTAAATTTGGACAGCCTCCATATACGGTAAAGACAATCAAGGATATTTTTAAAATCCATATTTTATGAAAAGGAAACACAATTCTGAAGATTTTTATATAAAAACATATCCTTAATTTTGTATTGATACTTATTGCTCAAAAGTACATATATATTTCATGCAGAAAGAAAAACTAGTGCCCTTTAAAAACTAAAAATAAAACAATACGTAAACAATAGCTTATTCTTTCATAATACTTTTATTCAACCCAACAATCCTATAACGAACAATTCTTCTGATTACACATACTATGTGTCACACCCCGACCACATAAAACAACAAATCATGGCGGTAACGTCGAGGAGTGTTGTAACAGAATCATTGTTTCATAACACATGGAAATTTGAAATTTTGCTTTATTGATTAAATGAGTTACAATGTCATAACAACAAAGAAACATAACATAATTAACTAGTCTTGCATCTTTTAATGTCACTAAGGCCCAAGTCCGCCTAAGTGTATCTTGATTAATCCTATGCATCATCTCCTGAAACACATGTGAAAATAGGTACGTCAGCATAAAAATGCCTGTGAGATACATAGGTTTTGTTGATTTAGGATTTATGACTTATAAGTTTAAAGAAAAATGTTTTCTTTTAGAAGTCATTTGAAAAGCGATGATTAAAATAGATGATATGTAAAGAATAATGTAAGGTTAAATGAATAACCAAGTAAAAATGAGTATATATGAAATAAGTTGTTTTGTAAAACAAATGTTTAGTGAAAATATGTTATTTGTGTAAAATGTAATAAGTCAAATACTGAAATGGTTTAAATAACGCTACGATATGTAATACTATAAAAGCACATATATATAGGAAGTACCAGCGGCGTATCCACCATGCTTTTATCTTATTACACACGCCTCGTTATTTAAATCACTTACCAAAACAAACCATCAATGTAAAAATGTTTATGTATAGTCAAATGTCAAATGTTTATGTAAAAACCATCATATGTAAATCATGTAATGTGTAAACAAATGTTATGTAGAGTGAATAAAAGCATTTATTGATTAAAAGCATTTATTCAACCTTATAAGAAAGTAATGTACAAAACAAAGCATTTGATAAATATAATCAAAAGTTATGTTTTGTAAGATAATGCATGCCTTACACCATTTATGCGGTAATGTTAAACGCCTACATTCAAGCCTTGAGACAGACGGATAACCTTAGAGTGAAGGTTATCAAAAGAAATGTTTTCGAATTCGGTCATTCCTTCCACCCAAACAAACCTAGGGTTTTAGGAACGGGATTTGTCAAGTCCTATGGTACCACTACCTACTACCGAGCGGCATGATCGGTGTTAATGAATGTAATTTAGTTCCGTTAAACAAACCAAATGATATACCAAATGTAAGCATGTGTTATGAAAATATTGTACCTAGTATGCTAAGTAAACATACAAGGTAGAGATGTAAAACAATGTGTCCATATGTTACGGAACATATGCAACAGAGATGCAATGTAAAACAATGTACTAAGTATGCTAAGTTAACATACAAAGTAGGAAAGTCAAGTAAATCAATGTGCTAGCATGCTCAGTCAACATACATAGCAGAAATGTAATGTAAAACAATGTACTAAGTATGCTAAGTTAACATACAAAGCAGAAAAGTCAAGTAAATCAATGTGCTAACATGCTCAGTCAACATACATAGCAGAAAAGTAATGTAAAACAATGGACTAAGTATGCTAAGTAAACATACATAGCAGAAGAAGATCTAATGTAAAACAATGTGCTAGCATGCTAAGTAAACATACATAGCAAAACATAATGAAATCATGTACTAATAGTGTACTAATGAACATAGCAAGTATATGATATGAAAACATGGAAAGCACGAAAGTAACAAGTAGGCACATGTGTTTCACCCCAAAATGTTTGGAAAACAGTAAAAGAGGGGTCTATGTACTCACTTGAGGGTGCTTAGAAGTCTTGAACAACAACCAAGCAAAGCTAGAGGGATCACGGAATCAAACGGCACCCTATATAGATAACTACATAAATGACCGGACCTAGATCGGGAGATTGGATAGTATGAGGTTTCGTAACCCAAATGAGTATTGGAACTCATATGATATAGTTTAAAAAAGCCTACATACTAAAATGAAACCTAAACTAAGTGCTTACGACCCATTACGACCCGTTTAGGTAACTTATGCTACTTTAACGCGTCGTTCGCGTAAAACGCGTTCGGACCGCTTAACTAGTCCTATGACAAGTAAAATATGCCTTAACATGTCTAATATAGTTGCCTAATGAATTTTGGCGTAAAAAGGGCATTTTGGTAATTTTCCTAAGGCATATAATCTACCTATCATACAACTACTTAAACGAAGTGACCATAAGGTATAACCTCGGAAGGTTATTACCTATACAACTATGGTCACCTAATGTGTTTGGTCGGATCCTAATAATCGACCAAACAGGTCGGGTTCGAAAGTATAAGCGATTGTTTAGATCTTTTACCTTTACGACCCTATATAAGCACAAATCTAATAGTGACGAGTTAAACATGTTAAAACATGTTTAACAAGGTTTGAAAACAGGTTTGGTATCAAGACAAAGGGTCTTGATACCCAAAAGTAGTTTGATTACAAAATACGCAAGAATACGCATTTTGGCCGAAACTACGACTCGTCACTGAGCCTAGATAACGTGGTAATCAGTAGGTATAGTCATTAGGGACTATAACCATCGTGATTACGCTCACGTTATGAAGTTCAAACGAACTTCGCATTGACCATAAACTGGTCAATGCAGAAAGTCAAACAAAGTTTGACTTTAACGCTAAAACGTAAAAGAACGAAAGAATACTTACAACGGGTCCAAGAACGGAAGCTTTGATCCGATTACTCTCTGGTATGAAGTAGATACTTCAACTTAGAGAGATGAAATCAGATTCAGAGGTGTGAGTTGCAACAAATGAATGGGGGTATTTATAGATTTCATGGAACCGTTAAGATCGTTCGTCGAATAACGTGCTTTAATCTTAACCGTACACATGTGCCCATGGTTTTGTAAAACCATGGGAGCCCCTAGAATGGCCCATAGATTGATAAATACCATTAAATACCAGCCCATGGTTTTGCAAAACCATGGGTTAAAACCATTAACACTTCAAAATTTGGACCAGGTTCATTGAATCTGGTCAGAAATTTCAAAAATGGTCCATGCACCTGTAAAACTTGATTTTTGGCACTTTTAAGCCTCGTTAACCCCATTTCAAAGCTCTGAAATGATGTTAAAGTATAGGGAACTTAAAATATGCTCAAAAACATCTCGGATGTCGGTTTGTTTGGTCATACGGTTGCGTTGTTCGGTTAATTACGACGGAAGTCGAAACGAACGGAAAAACGATCCAAATTAAGCGACAAATGGAATTTTATCATGCCAATCACTGAAAAAAATATTTTAATGATTACATAAATTTTTGGAAGTCCTGATGTATTCAGAACGTAAGTTATGCGCCCTAAAACATCAGTTTGTAAATCGCAAAAAAGCTTAACTTCGTTAAGTTTTTTGGGAAATTGGCTTGTAATAATCCCAACTAGAGTACTTTGGCCATTGACTATCCCACCTTTAACTATTCCCTCTACCAGTCTCACATTTCACCTATTTTTCCTACACAGGTCCCTCATTAAAAAAACTTAACGAAGTTTTGTTTTTCCAAATTACAAACAGTTTTTTCGACTTTTGATCAGAACGACGATACGAGTCCATTGATGTAAAACTCACCTCCAAAAGGTGCACCAAACGATGAAAATGGCGCTTCAATTCGGGTGTTTAAATTTCCAATTAGCAAAAATCAAGTTATTTGGAGCACCATTTCGAGGTAAGTTTTACATCAATGGACTTATAACGTTGTTCTAATCAAAAGCCCTAAAAAACGTTTTGTAATTTGGAAAAAAACTTAACTCTGTTAAGTTTTTTTAAACGGGGGACAGTGTAGGAAAAATAGGTGAAAGGCGGGACTGGTGGGGGAAATATTCAAAGGTGGGTCTGTCAATGGCCAATGACCTCTAGTTGGCATTATTACAGGCCAATTCCCCAAGTTTTTTGTGTAGGATCGTATGCTGACCCGAATGAGTCGTTCAGAGGTTATCTCTTGCGTTTCAGATGCGGAATAATTAGAAATACAAGTAGAAGTAGCTTGTTCTCATTTCTAACTGCTTGTTTTATTGATATCAAACGTTTTACAGCTCGATCGTCACACCGGCAGAGCTTCGGCGTGGAATTTCACATACGCGTTGTGTGGATCGCTCAAACAACAACTATATATAGGCATTCTGGTCCGCTCATATGACACATGTCCATAAGAGCGGTCCAGACATGTTCACAAAAGCGGTCCTAACATGTCCATATAAGCGGTCCAAGAACTCTATGACCCTATGAGCGATCTTAGGCTATAAACCCTATACAGACTCTTGTTTTCTCGTATTTCGTGCCCTATGCTATACAATACGATGTAAGACCTGATCCTAGACACTTAGACGTAATCAACAGATGTAGTGCACTAACAGACTCCCCCTCAGATGTTGATGAAGTCACCAACACACTTTGACTGTAAAACTCTGTCTTCACATCTGCAGTCTATATCAGTCTCTGGGCTTTCTCTTTCTCTCTATCTTCAAACTCCCCTCTCGATTTACTGGTATTCTTTTGTTCTTCAGTAACATCTTCAGGATCGTTGTCTGATCTTCACAGGCTTTCAGAATCGAATAACCTGGCTCCAAAAACACTTTAATTCTCTTGATCAGATCTCTTGATTCCTTAAATTCATTAGCATCAACAATAAACGTGATCTTCAGAATCAGAATCTGTCTCTACTCATTTTTTCAAGATCGATTAACCTGGCTCTAACAGATCTTCAGAAATCGAAACTTGGCTACCTGTACAATCTCAACCCAGAAATAAATTTTCTAATTTCATCATATATCAAATACCTGTGCACCAACACATGACTCTTTATCAATCAATTTATGATGAACCACTTGATGAAGATAGATTAATGAAAACAATTAGATTTACACAAACACTCCCCCTCAAAGTTTGCTCATCATGTTTAGCATTTGGAATTTTGAAAATCAGTTTTCCAACGTCAGTTGTCGAAAATCTTTTTGACTTTTTCAAAAAATATGCTAAAACACACACAAAATCTTTTTGAATTTTTTGAGAGATATTATCTGACACCACTTGAAAGTACAAACATATAAAAATGTAATATTTACAATCAATATTTTTGTGAGTTCGTGCAAGAGGATCATATCAGTTTATGAGACAAATCACCAACACCGTTAAGCTTGATTTCATATTAAGTTTTAAACAATTTACCTAGATTGTCAGTATGTTTGTCCTCTTAAATTCTCAACACAAATTTCAATCGATTCGAGATACGATATTAATGTTTTAGAGACTTAAACTTAATTGTGTATCACTCCACTTGAATATACTCCTGTATCCAGATCCCAAATATTCAGTCTTACAGATGAGTGTACCACAGCTGATATCTGTAAAAGGTTAGGTGCGAAACCATGAGAGCTCAGGTCAGAACTTCCGTTCAGCAGAGAGATGACGGCTCGACTTTTGGTGGGTCCCCTTTGGAGGATCTTTTGCATTTCAACAGCAATGACTATCAATTTTATTGTTTAATCAGATTGCTGAGGGCGGCTCTTTTTCAAGCATTTGCAGAAAGTATTATCCGGGGACTAGGTCAGTACTTCCATACAGCAGAAGTCCCGGGATAATACCCCAGATATCACTGAGCATAAAGACCTAGTATCTCAGAATACGGGACCTTTCAAACAAGATTTCGGGGGTTACCCATATATTCAAGAATAGTTACCCACGAATCAAGCAAGTTTGAATTAGGTTTATATCTCGTTTCAATTTACTAAATGTGCGAAAATCTACTGACACATCCGCAATAAGATTGTTTAACACTTTTTAAACTTTTCAATTTTTTGGCGTGCCGTGATAGTCCACTGATGTACTATCATTTCCTCTTTTTCGCAACAAAACTCATTTTTGAATTTTATCATGTTTTTGGCTTTTTCAAATTTTTAAATGTTTTTGGATTTTCTGAAATTTCCCTACTCCCCCTAAAATGCAAACACATTTTAAAGAAAATTTGCAAACTTCTAGACTCTAAACTTCACTAGAAACATAAAAAAACGAGCTGTACAGAAACTTGACAACCGACACTGAAACACATCAAATCGCTATTCACTCAGCATAAACAATCAGAACTCCCTCTATCACAAACCATTTTCTCATTTAGATTTCAAAACACTTAAGTTTGTTTTAATCGAAATGACTTTTCCGGAAAATGAATTTGTGTTGATAACAACCATTTGTAGGTCTATCTTTTAAAAAACGGGGATGTGGTTCATCATCTTGTCTATCTTTTGCCATGAATAGTAAATCAAGTACAATTTAATGTCCCTGATTTACCATTTTCATTTAAGAACCTTCTGTACCACTTGTAAATGTAACCTCTTCAAAGTATACAAACATCTCAAAATTTAACCACAAATACCACTTGTGGGATCAATATTACCACTTGTAGGAATGTTACGTCTACATCACCATTTTATCAATCAGGATGCCGATTCCTGCTTCGCACTTACCATCCTGGAAGCTCCGGCGTAGTCCTTCAATCTGCAAAACATTAACAATATTATTCAAAATCTTTCAAACAATCTCTTCAAACATTAGAAAGATGCCGATTCCTGATCCTCGATATGAACTTGGGATCTCCGGCGTAGTCCTTCGACTATCATGGGAAACAGACTTCCAACCAAGTCTTTTCAGACTTGATGGCCTTTAGTTCCTGAGCTGTAGGGTTGTATGTTGCCTTTTAGTTGCATAAAAAATCTTTTACCCCCTTAGCTCTTCCACTTAACATTTTCCCAAAAATCTTTTTAACATTCCCGTTGAATGTTTTCTCGACATCAAAATCATTCTTTTCTTTGTAGAACTGATTAGAAATCTTAGTTTTTCCCACTTTCTTCTTTACTTCCTCAAATTTCAATGATGGAAATTCCTCATCATTCACTGAAATCTTCTTCTCAATCTGTGGCTCTTCTGGCTTTGTGGAACCAGATTCATCGCCGACATTCACTTCACCTTTCTTCGCCACCCATACCTGGTTGTCTTTTCCTTTCTTTTTGTAAAAATTCTTCTCCGAACACTCCCCAACCTCAAACTTTGAATTTTCAAAAATTTTAGATCTATTGGTTGGTGTGTCAACATCAACAACTTTCTCTTTCAACTTCTGAGAAACTCCCTGTTTCGATTGTGCACTTTTTGAGCAATTCCATGCAATGTGACCAGCTTCATTGCATCTATAACAGGTTCTAGTCTCTCTTAGATAACATATATCATCTCCATTCTTCTTTCTCTCAGCAAGAAACTCTTTATTAGACTGTCTCCAGAATGGTTTCTGCTGTTCCTCCTCAGCACTTCCACCTGACACAAATTCAGATTTTGTTTTAGAATTTTTCATATTTTTATCATTTTCTGGTGGAATAAAACCAAGACCTTTCTTTTTGTAGCTACAATTCTGACTAGGTTTCTTTGGAAAACCAGGACCAGAGTTGTAACCTTTTTTCTTGTTTAAACGTTGCTGAACTCTAGAAGTATATTTTTTAGCTTTTTTCAAAACTTTTCAAAACTTTTAATTCTGGACTATTAACCTCTATAAGTTTGAAAGTTTTGTTTATTAGTTCCGTTTTAATACTCATTATTGGGAACTCTTTATTGTAATATAATTTGTCCGAACCATTCAAAGTATACACTACTTCGAATGTTTCATCATTCAAATCTGCCTTCGATAACAAAAATTCTTTACTGTAACACCGTTTGACCGACGAATTTTGACTGTTAACTGACGACTTTGACCCTCCAGACTCAGATTTCGACTCGGACTCCTCATCAGTATCCAACACCTGATCGACCACCTTTTTAATTAACTCAGACTCATGATCGGTATCGGACGAGGTAAACGTAACATCGATGTTGTCTGGTAAAACGTCAGTTGTGTCGGTTTTTAACTTTATATTGACTGCTTTCTCAAGTTGCTCCTCATTTGGTTTCCTAGGAGAATACCCATCCCAAATTGGAGGCGGACACTTGTTATAGCTAACAATCGGTTTCTTACCACAGTCTTTCTTCTTCTTTGGCTTCTCGTCTTGAAAAGCTTCCAAACCTGCAACAGTTGGGTAAACACGATCAATGAGATAATCAGAAGTAGTATAGCTTAACAATAACCGCCTAATTCTCTCATTTTTTCAATCTTTTCAGTTTCCAACTCTTGCTTCCATTTGGCACTCTCTTCAATGTAGAAATTTATAGCGTTTTGCTTTGACATTAAAGTTGCATTCAGCATTGTCAGCGCCTGTTCTCTTTCTGAGTTTGTTGTTGGAGACCAGTTACTGTTTTGTTTAACACGTCGTACGATTCCTTCACATAATTGAGATTGAACAGTAACTGCTCCTTCATTTTCTCGTACTCAGCTATGATGTCATCTTTTGATGCACAATTCTTACAAGCTTCCAAGCATTTCTCACACGGCTTGACCACTTCAACAATCTTCTCAACTTCGATTGTTTTAATAACTTCAACCACTTTTTCTTCTTCTTTCACAACCTCAGTAATCTTCTCAGCAACATTCTCAGTGTTTTGAATATCACCTTCAGATTCAGCTTGTTGTTCTTTCAGTTTCTCCATTCGTTCTGCAAAATAGAAATGAAAACTTTTAGGAGAAAGATGAGATTTAGCAACATTTATATGTTTTTCTTCCTCAACATCACTGCTACTATCAACTGGTGACTGATCAAACTGTACAGATTTTTCAGAATCATCATCAGAAACACCAGAATCAGACGGTTTTTTATCAAATACAATTGCTTTTTCTGAAATAACCTCATTTTGTACACTCTCATCAGAACTCGATAAACTCTCATCTAAACCTTGTAAAACTTCATCTGAACTTTCAGAAACATCCTCAGAATGTTCTGAAAGTTTATCAATACTGTCTGAACTTTCAGATGACACAGACTTTTCATCTTCACTAGACACATTCACACCAATCGATTTCATCCAAGTAGCAAAACAAATCTGGCTCTCGGACGATTTTGGCAATGAAGGCTTTAAACTCTCCCTTCTTATCCACAAACATATTCCAACTGAAACCTACTGGTAGTTTCTCATCATCTTGATCGATAATGCGTGCTGCTGTGGCTTCAGATGATATGTAATCACTCCAGCTGAAATCTACCAAACATGCTCTCTTGGGATCTTCAATCTTTCTCCCATGAGCTGTCTGAGGTTCTTAGGATTGGCCGACTTGCTGATAGATAGCTTTACGATAGTAATCATCTTTCCCGAATGGATTCTGTGCTCCGCTAGCTTCTCTTCCTTTGCACTCCCGCTTGAAATGGCCTTTCTCCCTGCATCGAAAACAAGTAACTTTAGATTTATCAAAACCTAAAGTAGATACATGAGCATATAGAAAGTCATTTCTCCCGGTAATGGTTTTGAATTTCTCAGCTCGTCGAAGAACACTAGCAAGACACCATTTGATATCCATGAGTTCCATCTCTTCTGCGTCTATCTGATCGTAATCCTCTTTGGTAAGCATAGGATTTCCGATCCGACCAGCAACAAGACCTTCATATGATAACAGAACTGAACCCAGAAGTGCCATGTGGTCTTTAGCAGTGTCTTCAGAGAAGCTTTGACCTTCTGGAAGGTTAAGAGCTATGTTGCACTGAATCACATATCCGTTTCCAGTTTTTGTACTCTAAGACTGAAAGCTTGTGTTAGTCTTTTTCGGATTCACACTCGGAAACGATGAAAACCCGCTGCTGCTCTTGTTTGAACCCTGATCAACTTTTTCTGATGAATCTCCAGCACTGAAAGCGGTTTGAATCTTTGGGCTTCTTTCAGCTTCAGAAACTGGAATACTACCTTTATAGTACATTTTAACATCCTGTTGACCACTCGGGTTATTCATCCTGGCTATCTTTTGTTGTTCCAGATCCTGTCCCTCTATTTTCTCAATAAACTGACCAATTGTTAGTTTGTCATAAACACCCGTGTTTTTCAGTATCATCAAATACGTTCCCCACTCTTTCTGACGTAACGCATCAGCCAACTTATCAACCCATTCCTCGCGACCTTTTTCAACTCCCAACATCGATAACGATCGCACCAAGTGACAGTATCTCTCGATTAGCTTTTTAGTATCCTCTCCCGGCAAACTGCTAAACAAATCAAATTCTTTTTTAAGCAATGCCTTCTTGCTTTTGATCATACTTTCACTACCCTCGAATTTTACTTTAAGAGCATCCCAAATTGATTTAGCAGTTTTGTCGTGCTGTAGCAAAATGAATATATCTTCTTTAATCGCCTGCTGTAACAAACTGATCATCATTTTCTCTGCTCTGTACATTGCACGTTCTTGTTCTGAGAATTCGGATATTTGTTTAATAACTTGCAATTCTGTTCGAGGCAATATGTACTTTTCCAATATGCATTCCCACGATCTGAGATGATTTGCCTGAACCCAGTTTTCAAAACGATCCTTCCACCCGTAGTATTCTTCAATACTCATCAGTTTCGGGGGTTTCTGGGTGGTTCCCGTCTCGTTTTCAAGATTCATGGCTTGAGCAATCGCGGCTGGTGATGACGGTGTTGCAAACGCATTGTAAAACTCGGAATCCATACTGACTTATAAGCGGACAAACAGATGACAGAAAAGCGATCCAACAGTGAACAAATAAGCGGTTCAGATAAGTGTTCGTTTGAGCGAACCAGCTTCACTCGACCGAATAAGCGGATCAGAGAACAAGGTGACAAATAAGCGGTCCAAGTACTGTCCGAATGAGCGGTTCAAGCAATGTTTGTTCGAGCGGTTCACCTATGGTCCAATAAGCGGTTCACAATTGTCCGAAAAAGCGGTCCAAGGTTGTTCGAATGAGCGGTTCAAGTTACTAATTTGGAGCGAACTAGAACCAAAAATGTACGAATAAGCGGTCCAAAACGTGACCTAAGAGCGGTTCACGATGACGTCACTATGAGCGGTCCACATTACGAACATGATTTGACCCATAAAAACTTCGAATTTTGGCTTCAAACTTTCCAGGGTTTATCTCGATACTATTGTGCACAAGCTGTGAAAATTTGAGCGAATTCCGACCGTGAAATCTTCTCGAATTAGTAAAAGAAGGTGTAGAAGTGAGAAGAAATGATGAAAAACAGCTACAATCTGCAGAAAACCTCCTCCCAAGCTCTGATACCACTTGTAGGATCGTATGCTGACCCGAACGAGTCGTTCAGAGGTTATCTCTTGCGTTTCAGATGCGGAATAATAAGAAATACAAGTAGAAGTAGCTTGTTCTCCTTTCTAACTGCTTGTTTTATTGATATCAAACGTTTTACAGCTCGATCGTCACACCGGCAGAGCTTCGGCGTGGAATTTCACATACGCGTTGTGTGGATCGCTCAAACAACAACTATATATAGGCATTCTGGTCCGCTCATATGACACATGTCCATAAGAGCGGTCCAGACATGTTCACAAAAGCAGTCCTAACATGTCCATATAAGCGGTCCAAGAACTCTATGACCCTATGAGCGATCCTATACAGACTCTTGTTTTCTCGTATTTCGTGCCCTATGCTATACAATACGATGTAAGACCTGATCCTAGACACCTAGACGTAATCAACAGATGTAGTGCACTAACATTTTGAACAGTGGAACCGTGCAGGAAAAATAGTTGAAAAGTGGGACTGCCAGGGGGAATAAAAAAGGTGGGACCGCCAATGACCAATGACGTGTACTTTGAATTATTAAAGGCCAATATCCCATAATAATGTATCTAACTACACAAATATAAGAAGAAGTTACAACATATCAAAGAAACACTTCTTATAAAATACTACGAATTCAGATGCTGAAATGACACCACCTAATTTTATACCTAATTTTATACACGTACACGTTAGGGTAAGACTTTAACACCATGCTATCAATATATGAATATAAATATTTGTTGTAATTGGATATCTATTTAAAATCTCAAAGAAAGTAATACAATGGTAAAGATTGTGGTATCATATATGTTGGTCTTTTGTATAACATTGGTTGTGTTGCCATGTTACAACTGCAAGGTCTGACCGATTATAAGTAGAAAAAATGTTAATGATATCAAAGCAATTGGGATTGAAACTCATCAATCGGCGGCGGAGCCGCCGCCATGTTCTATAATTTGTTATCCATTGGACAGTTGTTTTTCTTGTTGTTGCACTGATATGCGCAGGTGCTTCCCACATAGTGTGACACCTCTACCTCCACGGCCATCAAAAAAATACCAAACCAATGAAATATTGTATTTCATACTTGGGATTTGTATAAATATGTGTATCATTTGCACATATCAATTCTTGTTCGATTTCTGGCTCTAAATCGCTTTCTGGAAGGTTATGCGCGCACTGAAACGTAAATATAACCAGTTTAATGCAACACGCACTCCAGAATAGTGACATATGCTTAACATACCTTAAATAACCTTTACATGACTTAGAAATAAGTTATGGGAGGTTTGGTGTGCCGAAATCAAGTTTATTCGCTTATAGGGACTAAATTTGACAAACTGCGAAAGTATGTCAATTCGTACTGTAACGGACATTCCGGAACTTGACCATAAATTAAACACACCCTAAACATCCTTTACATAGCTTAGAAATAGGCTTTGAGGGGTTCGGTGCGCTAAAATAAACTTTATGCTCATTCAGGGACTAAAAGCGTCAAAAAGCGATTTAGAGCCCGAAATCTAACAAGAATTGATATGTGCAAATGATACACATATTTATACCAATCCCAAGTATGAAAAAAAATATTTCATTGGTTTGGTATTTGTTTGATGGCCGTGGAGGCAGAGGTGTCACACTATGTGGGAAACACCTGCGCATATCAGTGCAACAACAAGAAAAACGACTGTCCGATGGATAACAAATTATAGAACATGGTGGCGGCTCCGCTGCCGATTGATGAGTTTCAATCCCAATTTCTTTGATATCATTAACATTTTTTCTACTTATAATCGGTCGGACCTTGCAGTTGTAACATGGCAACACAACCAATGTTATACAAAAGACCAACATATATGATACCACAAGCTTTACCATTGTATTAGTTTCTTTGAGATTTTAAGTAGATATCCAATTACAACATATATTTATATTCATATATTGATAGCATGGTGTTAAAGTCTTACCCTAACGTGTACGTGTATAAAATTAGGTATAAAATTAGGTGGTGTCATTTCAGCATCTGAATTCGTAGTATTTTATAAGAAGTGTTTCTTTGATATGTTGTAACTTCTTCTTATATTTTTGTAGTTAGATACATTATTATGGGATATTGGCCTCTAAAAATCCAAAGTACACGTCATTGGTCATTGGCGGTCCCACCTTTTTTATTCCCCTTGGCAGTCCCACTTTTCAACTATTTTTCCTGCACGGTTCCACTGTTAAAAAAGCTTGGGGAATTGGCCTGTAATAATCCCAACTAGAGGTCATTGGCCATTGACAGACCCACCTTTGAATATTCCCCCCACCAGTCCCGCCTTTCACCTATTTTTCCTACACTATCCCCCGTTAAAAAAAAACTTAACAGAGTTATGTTTTTTTCCAAATTACAACAAGTTTTTTAGGGCTTTTGATTAGAACTAAGTTATAAGTCCATTGATGTAAAACTTACCTCGAAATGCTGCTCCAAATGACTTGATTTTTGCTAATTGGAAATTTAAACACCCGAATTGAAGCACCATTTTCATGGTTTGGTGCACCTTTTGGAGGTGAGTTTTTCATCAATGGACTCGTATCGTCGTTCTGATCAAAAGTCTTAAAAGTTGTTTGTAATTTAGAAAAACAAAACTTCATTAAGTTTTTTTAATGAGGGACCTGTGTAGGAAAAATAGGTGAAATGTGAGACTGGTAGAGGGAATAGTTAAAGTTGGGATAGTCAATGGCCAAACTCCTCTAGTTGGGACTATTCCAGGCCAATTTCCCAAAAAACTTAACGAAGTTAAGTTTTTTTTTTTCCGAATTACAAACTAACTGATGTTATAGGGCTTTTGATCAGAACGAGTATACAAGTCTATTGATGTAAAATTTATCTCGAAACGGTGCTAAAATATGACTAGATTTTTATTAATTGGAAGTTTAAACACCTGAATGGAAACACCGATTCTGCGTTGGTTCGAGAAGGCAGAATCAGCGTTTGCGATGTGTAACTGTCATGCTGAGGACAAAGTAAAGTATGCTATAGGCACACTTGAGGATGGTGCCCTGACATGGTGGAATGCCCAAGTCCAGATGCTGGGCATTGAAATGGCGAATGCCATTACTTGGGACGATTTTAAGGAGCTGATGCGTGAAGAATATTGTCCTCGTGACGAAATTCAGAAACTTGAAAACGAATATTACAGTCTGAAGATGGAGGGGTCTGAAATCGAAGCATATACAAAGAGGACACATGAGCTAGCAACCCTGTGCCCCAATCTGTCTCGACCCCCACCACAAAGAATCGAGCTGTACATCAAGGGCCTGGCACCAGATGTAAAGGGGTATGTCATTGCTGCAAACCTTAACAATCTACACCAGATCATCCGTGTGGCACACAAGATTACTGACCAGGAGGTCGAGCGTGGATCGCTACCGCCTCGTGTATCTGCTACTACCCCTGCTGCTACAGCTACCACATCTGCTGGTGATAACAAGCGAAAATGGAATGAGGCTGACAAAGCAACCAGTGTCAATCAATCTCAGATAAGCGCAGACAACAGTGTCAACCGCAGTTTAAGCCAGTCGTCTTCTGTGAATCAGAATCAGGGTAACAATTCAAATCAGGGTTCCTACGCGGGAAAGCTACCTAAGTGTAATAAATGTATGTTCCACCATCGCGGGCCGTGCACTCGGGTATGTCATAGATGCAACAAGGTGGGTCATATGGCTAAAGATTGTAGCGTCTGGCTCCCAAAGCAGCCGCAGTAGCAGCAGCAGCCACAACAACAGGAGAGGCAACAGCCTCAACAGAATCAGGGAAATCAAAAGGGGTGCTTTCAGTGTGGTGAAGAGGGTCATTTTAAGGGGATAGCCCTCAACTAACCAGAATACTGGCAACAACAAAAACGCAGGGAATAACAATAACGAGAACAATGGTGGGAATGGGGCACGTGGTAGAGTATTTACTATTGGCGATGGGGAAGCTCGCAATGATGGCAATGTGGTGACCAGTACGTTTTCTGTGAACGATCTTTTCACTTCTGTTTTATTTGACTCTAGTGCCTGTTGGACCGTGTGTGTGACCCTAAACAGTCAGTAAAGGCAGTTCATCTTCGTTTACAGAGGCGGAATCAAAGTAAACAAAGTCACAACAACTTTATCCTTTCAATTTCCTTTCTGAGTAAATTTTGACAGCAATTCGACACCTACAGCATGACCAGATTCCGCTCCAACGTTACGAATGAAATCATCACACACATATATATAGTGGTTCTGATTCCGCTTGAAACTGTTCAAGCGGAACCCAATGATGATGTCTGATCTCGAGCGGAATCACCATGAACACATGGAGCGGAATTACAACTTTCCATCTGGAGCGGAATTACGAAATAACCTGATTTCGCTTGAAATGACTTCTTGTCATTTCAAGCGGAATTACAATCTAAAACCACTTTTTTAATTCCAAACTCCTAAACAAACTATCTAGACCTAAGACTTGATTAAGACGTAGTCAGCAGACATTCAGTGCACCAACAGACTCCCCCTTGGATGTTGACGAAGTCTTCGGCGTCGAGTCTTCAGTATTGGTCTCTTTCTAACTCTGTCTTCTCATTGTAAAAGCTCTCTCTTCACAAGTTTAAGATCTTGACCTAGCTTTATCTTCAGTCTCCCCTTTGACTGTTGATCCAGAACTCTAGACTCCCCCTTTCACAGGCTCCTCCTCTCGGTAAGCTGGGTTCTAGGATCTTGGTCTGGTTCAAACTTTGACTTTTTGAGCCATGGGGATGATAAAATCCACAACCTGTTACTCAACCAAATAAAATTACAATCTATTGATTTTCAATAATAAATCACAATATCTATCAGTTTAGAAATCCACTCAAGTATTCAGGTCCGAGTTAATGACCCTGATTACTCGATTAATCTACAAAGTCCAATTTAATGACCTTGGTTGATCTTTTGACAAACAAACTGATTTTTGTTTAACATTTTCAAACTTTTTCTGAAAATAACAAGTATCAAGTTAATGAACTTGTTTTGACTTTTCCAACAATCTAATCTTCATCAAGATAAGCTCTCCTCATCATCCAGTTCAGAACTTTCCTGCATCTGCTTCAATCTTTGAGAATCCAACGATCAACTTTCCACTTTGGTTTGTCGAAAAATAAAGCAGAAATGAAAAATCTTTTTGGATTTTTAATAAAGTTTCTAGACTAGAAATGAAATACAGAAACTTAAATTGCAGAATGTAAAGGAATTAAACTATTTACAAACATATTTTGGTGAGCGTGTTAGGGAATCATATCAGCTATCAGACAAGTTACTAGTACCGTTAAGCTTCAATTTCATACTCAGAATTAAACAATTCATGTAGATTGTCGATATACTGATCCACTTTAAATTCTCACACAAATTTCAATCTATTCAGGATACGAATTAGATGTCTTAGGAACTTAACTCATTCATGTGTCCCACCTCTTGAATATAGTCCCGTATCCAGATCCCAATATTCAGTCTTACAGGTGAGTATACCACAGATGATATCTGTAAGGGGTTAGATGCGAAACCGTGAGAGCTAAGGTCAGAACTTCCGTTCAGCAGAGAGATGACGGTTCGACTTTTGGTGTGTCCCCTTTAGAGGATCTATTGTTACAACAGCATTGACTATTAATTTTATTGTTTCATCAATTTGCTGAGGGTGATGCTATGTTTCAAGCAATGCGGAAAGTACTATTCGGGGACTAGGTCAGAACTTCCATTCAGCAGAAGTCCCGGAATAATACCCCAGATATCACTGAGTATAAAGACCTAATATTTCAGAAAGAGAGACCTTTCAAACGAGATTTCAGGGGTTACCTATATATAGTGTTCCCCACAAATTTCGCAAGTTTGAAATTTTAGATTTATATCCCGAACAAATCTACTAAATGTGTAAAAACCTATCGATACATCATCAGCGAGACTGTTTAACGCTTTTAATCTTTACAAATCTTTAGCATACTGTAACTGTCTAGCCGATGTACTATCATTTTCCCTTTTTACACAAGCTCTTTTTCGGTTTTCTATTGTTTTTGGATTTTGAAATTTTATCATGTTTTACTGTTTTTGTATTTTATGAAAATATATCTACTCCCCCTAAATACCAAAACAAGTAAAAAACGATAAACCATTGTAGATTGTTTCTCATCGTCATCTACAACAGTACCTTCATCAACGCCAATAATGCCATCCGACACCGAAAGAAGCATCATACCATTTAGTTTTAAAAGATATTTAAAACATGTTTTGTCAAAAGCTTTGGTATGTAGATCAGCTTTTTGTTCGTCAATGTGGATTTTCTCAATTCGAATCAACTTCTTCTCAAAGCAATCTCGGATGAAGTGATGTCGAATTTCTATATGTTTAGTTTTAGCGTGATGTACTGGATTTTTTGTTATATTAATAGAGGCCTCATTATCAACAAATAGAGGTGTGTTAAGAAACTGCAAACCGTAGTCGCGCATCTGTTGCTGTATCCACTGGATTTGAGAGCAGCAACTGCTAGCAGACACGTACTCCGCTTCACATGTAGATAGCGCCACAGACGTTTGTTTCTTACACTGCCAAGTAACCAAGCGAGGTCCAAAGAACTGGCATCCTGCAGTTGTTGATTTTTCATTGACTTTGCAACATCCAAAATCCGAGTCGGAATACCCTTCGAGCATAAAGTCGCCTTTTCTAGGATACCACAACCCCAATGTAGGAGTTCCCTTCAGGTAGCGTAATATCCTCTTCACAATAATCATATGCGAAGCTCTCGGGTTAGATTGAAATCTTGCTGCGAGGCACGTTGGGTACATGATATCGGGTCGTGAAGCAGTTAAGTACATCAATGAACCGATCATGAAACGATAAAACGCCTCATCAGCCCTGTCTCCGGTGAGATCTGGGTGAATCCCATGATTTGTTGCTAAAGGGGTAGCAGCTGGAGTAGAACTTGACATTCCAAATTTCTCTAGAATATCATACACGTACTTCGTCTGGGGAATGAAAATTTCCTCAGGTAGTTGTTCAACTTGAAGTCCCAAAAAGAATTTCATCTCCCCCATTGATGACATTTCGAATTTTTGCTTCATTACTGATTCAAAATCTTTGCACAAATTCTCATTCGTTGACCCAAATATTATGTCGTCCACATAAATCTGTACTATCAGAAGATGTCTGCCGACCTCTTTAGTGAAGAGAGTGGCATCCACTTTTCCACGAATGAAGCTGTTGGCTAGTAGGTGTTGAGACAAAGTCTCATACCAAGCTCTCAGGGCCTGGTGTAAACCATACAGCGTTTTATCCAACAGATAGACCTTGTTTTTGTGGATTGGGTCGGTGAAGCCTGGAGGCTGTCTGACATAAACCTCCTCTTTAACCTTCCCATAAAGAAACGCCGATTTTACATCTAGCTGATATACTTTGAAGTTTTTCCATGATGCAAATGCCAGGAATATTTTGATTGCTTCTAGTCGAGCTACAGGAGTGTACACTTCAGTAAAAGCAATCCCCTCCTGCTGACTAAAGCCCTGGACTACGAGTCGAGCCTTGTTTCGCACAACTACTCCTCGATCATCTCTCTTACACTTAAATACCCATTTTGTGTTGATCTTCCTGTGACCATCCGGTAAATCTATTAACTTCCACACTCCTAACTTTTCAAACTGACTCAACTCTTCTTGCATCGCATTGACCCAAGAATCTTCAGTAAGCGCCTCTTTGTAAGTTCGCGGTTCGATCTGCGAAATAAAACAACTCAATGAAAATTCAGTTTGTAAAGGTGCTACTGTAGAATAAAAACATGTAAGCCCTTGGTCAATTTGACGTCTCGTGCGAACGCCTGATTATAGTTCTCCTATGATCAGCTCTTCTGGATGATATGAAAGAGTTCGTGGCATTACTTCGCTTGGAACATCTACATTGCCTTCCAGATTAGTAACATTCTGATTTGCACCATGTTCACTGATTGGGTTTATTTGACTCGAAAGCTGAATTTGCTCCCCCTCAGAATCTGAATCACCATGATCAAATATTGGCATATTCTCAGATTCCTGATTATCATTCTGTTCTGATTGGTTATCTTGAGCAACTTCATTTTGTTGTACATCATCGTGTTCACTAGCATTGCTTGGACCTGCTTCATCGTCATTCGAAGTTTGTCGTGTTCGCATTGAATACTCGGCTGGGAACCTTTCCTGCGATGACTCATACTCACGCAAAATATCCAACTCATCAAAGAAATCCTCTTCCTCTTCTTGTTCTTCCATCATTTCAAACGAATCCCACAACTTTTCATAATGATAACGCCATGAATCTCCAGGATTCTACGGAGGCATTGTATAACCTTGACATTCAACATTTGGAGCTTCAATAATCCGCTTCAAGCTTGGAATGAAGACTCGTCATAATGGACTTGCATAACCAATGAATATCCCTTCAATACTCTTCGGACCAAACTTTCCAAAAGGCTCTAGAACTGTACAGGGTGACCCAAACGGTTCAAGATACTTCAGATTCGGTTTGCGGTTATTGATCAACTCAAAGCATGTTTTGTTGAATTTCTTGACAGTGAGAACTCTGTTGAGCGCATAGCATGCAGCGGAAACTGCTTCTGCCCAAAAATTTATCGGTAGCTTTGAATCTGCGAGCATTGTTCTAGCCATCTCGATTAGTGTCCGATTTTTGCGTTCTTCAACTCCATTCTGCTGCGGAGTGTACGGAGCACTAAACTCATGCAATATACCTCTTTCATCACAAAATTCTTCCATCTTGTTGTTCTTGAACTCAGTACCATTATCACTTCTGATTCTTTTGATACGCCTTTGGTACAGATTTTCAATCTTTTTGAACAACGCCATCAAACTGTTAAACGTTTCATCTTTCGACTTCAAGAATGAAACCCACAAAAATCTGGAATAATCATCAGTAACCACAAGACAGTAGACATCTCTTGTAATACTTTTGACATTCACTGGACCAAACAAATCCATGTGAAGTCTCTCCAGAGGTCTTGAGACTGAATTGACTTGCTTTTTAGGGTGTGACTTTTTCTTCTGCTTGCCTTTGATGCAGCTAATGCACTCCCCTTCCAGATGAAAACCTTTTACATGAACTACAGTAACCAAATCATTGTGCACCAAGTGATTCATTTTTCGTAAGTGAATATGCCCCATTTTCCAGTGCCACAATCTTGATTCCTTCTCTGTTGCTCTGGACACAAAACAATGAGCCTAACCCGTTGTTGTAATAGCTACGCTCATGTCCAACACGTATAGATCATTGACTCTTGGTGCCCTCATGATAATCCATTCTTCAGGGATAACAAATCCTGGCTTCAAGATCAAACATTCTTTGTCAGTAAAGTGAGTGGTATACATCCTGTCACAAATCTGCGAGATACTCAGCAGATTGTTCTCCAGCTCAGCAATGTAGTTAACTCTTTCAAACGTAACAATCCCATTGGATAACGTTCCTTCACCAATAATCCTATCACCTTGATTACCCGCGAAACCTACATAACCTCCATTAAAATTCCGAACATCGTACAACAATGCAGTCTTCCCAGTCATGTGTCGAGACGGTCCACTATCCATAATCCATCGTGAAACTAATCTTGGAAGTTCCTGCACACATCACAATCTTGATTTAAAAACACATTTCAATAAGGATGTCGATTCATGCTTCGTGAACAAGGAAGCTCCGGCAAGTTAGGTTTTTCATTCAACGAAGAATAAATCCACCCAAGCCTGACCAGCCTTGGGTGTTACCTTGTTGCCTTCAATTTTCCCATTTTGTTTCTTAAAATTTTTAGCTTGAAGTGGTGGAAAATTTGTATCATCCACAATTGGAACTTAATTCACCACCTTTTTCACTTGTGAAGTTGAAGTTTGTTTCTCTGTTTTAGGCTTCCAAATTTGTTGAGGCGATGCAACCCGTTTGTAAAATTTTTCATTTTTAGTTACCACATTCTTTACGGGTTCAATTTTGATTTTGGTGATTTGGTTTTTCAAAACCTTTTTCTCAACAAACATTGGTGCTTTTCCCTTCACGTCATCTTTCTTCTTTTGAGTCTTTACAACTTCAGTCTTAGGCTTCAAGTTGGTACACTTTCGTGCAATATGTCCAACTTGATTACATCTGAAACATGTTCGAGTGTCAGCTACCCAACTTAAGCCTTTAGACTGAGTTTGTGAAGCTTTCTTTTCAAAGAACTCTTCATTTGATTTCGAAAAAATCTTTTTCTCTTCATCAGACAATGAACTCGAACTGTTCACAAACACTTTCTTCTCAACAAACTTTTTTTTTTGAACATTCCTTCTCTGATAATTCTTACCACCCTGATAACCACCCGACCAATTGTTTCGATTGTTGTTATAAAAACGCGGTGGAACAACAGGTTTCTTGTTGTAAGCTTTATCTTTCTCAAAATTCATTGGCCTTTTTGTTTGATTCAAACTGTCCACTTCTGACAACTCAACTTCAACCAATTTGAAAACATTTGTCAATTTGTTCACATTAACATTCTCAATTGGAAACTCAGAATCCGAAAACAACTTATTCGAACCCAACATTTTGTACATGACAAGATTTGGTTCTTCATTTAAGTTGTTCTTGGACTTTTGTTTCGGAATGTAGTTGTCCAAGAAACATTCATCTTCCTCAGTAGTGTCACTTTCAGATTTAGAACATTTTCAACAACACTTTTTACAACATCAGTTTGGACACTATCTTCATCGGAAGATGAAGTGAATGTGACATCAATTGTGTCCGGAAGTTTCACCTCATTTTCATTTTCAAGATCAACCAACCCAGATTGCTTTTTCGAATAATTGTCTAGAACAGGTGGTGGAACTTGATGGTAACCCACCCCGATTCCTTCTGAAAAGACATCTTCGCCAGCTTTGTTTTTGCCTATGGGTTTTGGAACAATATGTTGCAAAACAAAGCTTGCGGAGTTGTAACTTTTTAGCTTCAACTGGATTCTCTCATTTTCAATTTCAGCTTCTTGAAATTTAAGATTCAACTTTGCGATTTCATCCAGTTGTTAATTGATTAATTCTTCTTTTAACCGAATCACTGTCGTCAGATGAACATTTTCTTTATATGTTTTACCATTTCTTTCATCGTTATCTTTAATCGTGCTTTTAAGCTTCTCAAATTTTTCAGTGATCTGATGATTTTCACGAACTAACCTTTCATTTTCATTCCTAACCTTTTCTTGGTCAGTTTTATCTTTTTCAATTTTGTTAGTTAATTCTTTTAGTCGTTCAGTTGAAGCTTTCACCATTTTATCACGATCAAGAATTTGATCCTCAACACTTCTGACTCTTGCAGTCAGATCATCAACTTTCTTACCATTGAGATAAGTGACTGTACTACAAACTTTGCATTCTTTGATGCAATTTTTGCAGTCAACATCCCCATTGACTTTATTACCTGACTCAGTCGTTGACACATTTGAACTGACCTGGCTTTTAGACTCAGAGACGGATTTAGAATCTACCTCAAGTGCCTTAGCAGCCAGCACCTTGTCAGCCATCTTTCCCATGTTTTCGGCATTCAATTCCTGTGTCGTGTCAAAGATCCCATCATCAATTTTCTTTGGCTTTTCTTCCTTTTCTTTTTCTTTCTTCTCCTCTTTCTTCTTCTCTGTTTTCTCTTCTCCGCTTCCCCACCATTTTCTTTGCCAGTAATCATCTTCATCTTTCATTTCTTTAATTATGGTTTCCATATCAAGAGTGTTATGGTCAATAGCAATGTTTCCCTGGGGGTCAAGATAACATTCTCTGTCTGGATCCCATCTATTTTCTCTTTTTGCTTCAAGATAGATACCAACTATTCCGATTATTTGTTCTGAGCTATCAGCTTTCTGTGACCATACTTCTGTTCTTCAGTTCTGTTGTCTTTCCAAGGAACAGGTTCAGATTTTGCCATGAATGCATATCCAACCGCATCTTCCTCAGGTAACAACTCACTCCAGTCGAAACCTTCATCATCGTGAATTACAGCAAGAGCTCTAGACTTCTCTTTGTTCTCCTCAAGCTGCTTCAATCTTGGCGGCTCTGATTTATTCTGATGATAAATCGCTTTCTTGTAGTAATCTTCTCTGAATGGGTTCTCAGATTCATCAGCATACGCATTTCGGCATTCACACTTAAAGTGACCTTTCTGTTTGCACTTAAATCACGTCACTTTAGACTTGTCAAAGCCTAACTTGGTAGAAGGTCCACCAATAGACTTCCTCCCTATGATCTCCATGAAACGCTGTGCTCGACGAACTGCATTCGCCATACACCACCTTATGTCGATCAGTTCCATCTCCTCAGGATCTATTTGATCGTAGTCTTCCTTTGTCAGGTTGGTGTTGCCTATCTTGCCAGCTACAAGACTTTCATACGATTCTAGCACAAACGCTAGAAAAACCATCTGTTGCTTTGCCGACTCCTCGCTGAAGTTTTGAGCGTTCTTTAAGTCTACAGCGATGTTACATTGGAATAAATTCTTTGCATCAGACTGGTTTGCAGATGACGAAGATCCACTGTGAAATCCACTGCTTTGACTTTCTTTGTTTGAAGTGTTGGAACTCTCAGCACAAAAAGCTGTCTTGGGAGATGTATTCTTTGGCATCATGCTCTTTGGATAATACAAATCCAAGTTCTACTGATAAGACGAATGATTGACTTTGTGTGTCTTCTTTAACTCCAACTCATGACTCTCTATTCTCTCAATCAGCAAGTCTACATTCAACACTTCTGGCGGCTTGATAGTATTTTTCAGCATCAACGCATAATATTGCCAATCCATCTCATCTGGCAACGAATCAAACAATTTGTCGACAAGCTCATTTTGAGTATAGAAAATTTCATGTCTCGCCAGTTCCAGCTTCAGGTGCCCAAATCTCTCAATCATTTTACAAACTGATTCATTCTTTAAACAACCAAACAAATCAAACTCTTTTCTTAGAAGTTTCTTTTTACTTTTCACTATTTCTGCACTACCCAAACATTTTGTGACAAATGTGTTCTGTAGTCGTGGTTCAATATAAAACAATGTTGGTTATTAATAAAACAATGTGATTTGGTGTTATTATATGTGTTTTTGTGCTATTATATGTGTATTTGTGTTTGGTGATTTTGCAATTTAATTAGATTCCAATTTCAAGCTTTAAATCGCTTTCTGGAAGGTTATACGCGCACCGATGCGTAAATATAACCAGTTTAATGCAACAAACACTCCGGAATAGTGAAATAGGCTTAACATACCTTAAATAACCTCCACATAACTTAGAAATAAGTTTTGGATGGTTTGGTGTGTTGAAATCAAGTTTGTTCGATCGTAGGGACTATTTGTGTCAAACTGCAAAACTATACCGATTTATATAGTAACGAACATTCCGAAACTTGATCATAAGTTAAACATACCCTAAATAACCTTTACATAGCTTAGAAATAGGCTTTGAGGGGTTCGGTATGCTAAAACAAACTTTATTGATCGATAGGGACTAAAAGTGTCAAAAAGTGCACAAGTTTGCACTTTCGCGTATATTTTACATTCTGAATACATCCGGACATCCAAAAATTTATGTAAGCATTAAAATATTATGTTTTAGTGTTTGGCATAATAAAAATCCATTCGTCGCGCAATTTGGATCGTTTTTGCGTTCGTTACGACTCTCGTCGTAATAACCGAACAACGCAATTGTACGACCAAACGAGCCGACATCCGAGATATTTTTGAGCACATTTTATGTTCCCTATACTTTAATTTCATTTTAGAGCTTTGAAATGGGGTTAACAGGGCTTAAACGTGTCAAAAATGCATCAAAACTCAAGTTTGTAGGTGCAGGGGCCTGTTCTGCCAATTGCTGAAACTTGCTGCCAGCACACAAGGTCCTTACGGACCGTATGGAGGTGTTTATGGTCCGTAAGCCCTCTCCAGCACAGCAGACTTCTTTTTTTATAAACCCAGCTGTTCCCCATTGTTTTGCACATGGTTTTGGCCATTCTATGGGCTGGTTTGAAGGCTCCCATGGTATTCAAATCAGTGGGTATGATGTGTCGGGCTTGGATCGACGCTTAGGTTTCAGGAAACGATCCTAACGGTTCTAGAAATCCTATAAATACCCCCACCCCTTTGCTCAAAACCCACACTTGATTTTCTGAGATTTCTCTATGTTGAAGTGCTAGCCACTTCATACCTGAGAATACTTGGGAAATCAAAGCTTGCGGAGACCTTCTGTAAGTATTCTTTCATTCTTTTCATTCGTTTCATTCGTTTTTATCGTTAAAGTCAAACTGCGTTTGACTTTCTTCTTTGACCAGTTTATGGTCAACGCGAAGTTCGTTTGAACTTCATAACGTGAGCGTAATCACGATGGTTATAGCCCCTAGTGATTATACCTACTGATTACCACGTTATCTAGGCTCAGTGACGATTCGTAGTTTTGGCCAAAATGCGTGTTCTCGCGTATTTTGTAACCAAACTACTCTGGGATATCAAAACCATTTTTTTTGATATCAAAACCTATTTTCTAACTTAACTAAACATGTTCTAGCATGTTTAGCTCATCACTTTTTAGACTAGTGCTTGTGTAGAGTCGTAAGTCAAGCGGACTAAACATCCGCTTAGACTTTCGAACACGACCCGTTTGGTCGATCATTAGGATCCGACCAAACATGTTTAGTGACCATAGTAGCATAGGGAATAACCTTCCAAGGTTATACCTTATGGTCACCGAGTTTAGGTAGTTGTATGATAAGTAGTTTATATGTCTTTGGTAAATTACCAAAATGCCCTTTTCATACATAATTGGTAATTAAGCATGTGTAACCCAAACTTTTGTCACGTAACTAATTATAAGACAAGTTAGACGTCTCAAATGCGCATTGCGCGCACGACGCACTAACGTATCGTAAGCTACCTTAATGGGTCGCAATGGGTCGAAAGCCCTTAGGTTAGGTTCAATTTAGGATGTAGGCTTTATTAAACCATATCACATGAGTTCCAACACTCGTATGGTTTACAAGACCTCATTCTATCCGATCATCTGATTTAGGCGTCTATTGTTTGAATAGTGGTTCGATTACTAGGTGCTATTTGATTTCTTTGGTTTACTTGAGTTGGATTGAAGTTCTATTGATCGAGGTTACTTTGCACTTCATGTGAGTACATAGTTCCCCTATTTTACTGTTTTTAATTGTTTTGGGGTGATTTATATGTACGAAATGTTTTCAAGGTTTAAACGATGATTTTAAAAATGATTAAAACAATTTTTACTAAACTAATAACGATTTCAATAATGTCAACAAAACTTGATGGTTGTAGCTACATAACAAATGACATTCATTAATTTTGGCCCAACCGACCAGTATTAGGTTATGTTACCATATGATCTGACAAATCCCGTTACTTTACTACACCCATGGTTATGTGTGGGGGTTGTGGGTAGCGACTGAATCTGATGTTTGTTAACTTACCCTTTGGTGGTTTGTTAATTCGAGAAGCAAGAAGCGAGGTGATCGAGTCACGAAGATTTGAATGTTGTTAGCGAGATGACCATAAATAGTTTATCACAAATTAAAACAAGGATGATTTTAACGATTTTTAAACGAGTTAATGATTTTGAAACGATTTTAACAAGTTAAACGATTTGGGTAAACGATTGGTTTCTGGTTAGTGTTTAGATAACGGGACGGGTGTAATGTGATGAAAGCATGGTGGATACGCCGCTGGTACTTCCTATATATAAGTGTTTTCAACATATTACATACCGTGGCATTACTTAGTTCACTTGGGTAAACGATTTTTAAACAATGTCACACAAAGATGTTTTCTAAAAGATATAAACCATACAAGTTTTTTTTAACAAGTTATTTACAAGATGTTTTACAAGTTGGTTTTCTAAAACAAATGTTTTTGGGTTAAGAAGCATGGCTATGGGATTTTACAAACTATAACCCACTTGATTTGAGTTGGTTAATTATGTTGCAATACACTTTTCAAGACAAGGTTTGTATTTTGACTCTTGTAGTCTAATAAAGTACTGCAACATATAAACGAGCCATGATTCCGATACTCTTATAAAACCTATGTACTCGCCAGCATTTCTTTGCTGACGAAGTTTTTACATATGTTTCAGGTGTTGATGCTTGATTGATTTCTAGGATGCATGCGTCACGTAGGATCTGGACAAGGCCTTAGTGACATAATAACTATGATAGACGATATAAAACTTGTTTCTTATATGTGTTAAGACAATGTAATGATTAATATTATCAATAAAAAAAACCATTTTGTATCCATGGTTGTGAAACAATAGCTTCTGTTGCAATACTCCCCGACGTTTCCGCCACGGTTTGTTGTCCTACGTGGTCGGGGTGTGACAGGAGAAGTTGGTATCAGAGCCAATGGTTATAGGGAATTAGGTTATTAGTAATGCTTTGACCTAGACTATAACTTTTAGGACCCCAATGCAAGTTTACTTGCATTTAGATTTTAAAACAATACCGTCACCTATCCTTAGGTGATAACCACAATGAGAACGCTAAGTTCGAATACGCTTTGAAAACTAATCATCCGTTCTCAGATGATTGATTTCTAGGTTTTGAACCCTTTGTTATAATGTTTTGAACCCTTTAAGTTTTCAAAATCTCATCAGAGTTTGGGTCTAAATAGTGTGAACACGTGCAAACTGGAAGAGTGGGTGCCTGTACTCTGAGTTTTCTGTCTAAGGCTAGAGTGTTCGTACAAATCCGCAGTATCGGACCAGTCACTCTTACCTGGGAACTCTTGGGGTGAGTGTCCACTTATAGGCGAGCATGTCTTTGGCGATACATTATTTTTGATCCATTTACTTTGATTAGTCTCTGCATATTGTTTGTTTGTTCGAGGTAACAAACAAATGATCGCCTTTCTGGTGTTTTGACGGTATTTTCAATACCTCTTTTGCTTTTCAACCTCACTCATTTCTCTTGTTTCCTTATTAGACAATGCCTCCTCGATGTGAAGCACAATCTTTCACTCTTGAAGAAATCACAGCCTTGGTTTCTCAGCAAGTGGTTGCTGTGCTTCCAGGCGTTGTGACCCAAGTCCACGAGATATTCAACAACAATAATAATAACAACAATGCGCCGTGCAACTTCAAGAGCTTCAATTCTGCTAAGCCTCTAAAGTTTTCTGGGTCGCAAGGAACATCTGCGCTCCTGCAGTGGTTGGAGAGTATCGAGAGCACATTCAGATATGTTCAGTGTCCGAATGCGTGGAAGGTTGAATTTGCTTCTAGTGTGTTTGAGAAGCGAGCGCTTACCTGGTGGAATAGTATTATGCGCGATAGGGGTGCCGAAGTGGCATTGGCACAAACGTGGGATGAGCTTCGGGATCTCATGATGAAAGAGTTTTGTCCCCGTCACGAGATTCGGGCTTTGGAACGAGAGTTTGACGATTTAAAGCAAGATGGGGCTGAACACCGTGCGTACACGGATCGTTTTGAAGAACTCAGTCTATTGTGTCCCACCATGGTTACCCCTCTGGAGAAAGCAATCGAGAGATATATCGATGGTTTACCCGATTCTATTCTGGATATTATGACCGGTGTTAATCCTACTACCCTTCGTCAAGCAATCGAGTTGTCTACTACCCTGACTGAATCTCAATTCAGGAAGGGTAAACTCACCCGCAAGGGTGATAAAAAGAAGGCGGTTGATTCTGGGAAAGACAAGAAAAAGGGTAAGGGTAAGGGTAAGGAAGGTGAGACGACAAAGAAGTCGAGGAAGCGGAAGGATGCTCAGAATTTTGCTTTTACAACACAGACTGATCAGAACCCACCGGCTCAGCCTCCTGTGAAGAAGGCGTATGCAGGTACCGCACCTCATTGTGCACGCTGCAACGGTCATCACGTTGCACAACAAGCTTGCAAGCAATGCACCACATGTGGAAAACTTGGGCATTTGGCCAATATTTGTCGTTTAGGACAAAATCAGGTTGCTCAGGTTCAAGCTCCGGTTCAGGGGAATGCTGCGAGATTCCCACCGGGTTCATGTTTCAACTGTGGAGAGTTTGGTCACTTCCGCAACAACTGTCCAAGACTGGTGAATGCGAACGCGAATGCTGATGCGAACCCGAATGCGAACGTCAACGCCAATGTGAATCCAGCACGTGGACGAGTGTATAACATCAATGAGGCAATCAATGATGCAGCAGTGAACGATTAGTATTTTGTATTTCCTCTGGTTGTTATCTTTTAACATTTAAAGACAATGCGGTTGTTATATAAATAAAAATTTATGGTTTTTATTTTTTTGTGAACCAATGCAATTGTATGAATGTTTGATGCAACCTTATGATGTCAATACAAAGACAAACCACTCGTGTGGTTCTGTCATTTTTATGATCACTTGTGATCCCCCCCTAGAACCTTATACGCTCGTTTCTTTTAAGAAACAAAAGCCCAAAGTTATTTAAGAAAAGGATATGTTGCTTTCCTAGCACCTGTCACCAAGGAGAAAGACAAGCGCAAGAGTATTCAGGATATTCCGATTGTTCAGGATTATCCAGAGGTGTTTCCTGATGAACTGCCTGGTTTGCCTCCAGTTCGTCAAATCGAGTTTCATTTTAACCTTGTACCAAATGCCAACCCAATTGCAAAAGCGCCTTATCGTCTTGCACCGTCAGAGATGCAAGAGTTATCGAAACAGCTTCAAGAGTTATCTGATAAAGGATTCATCCGTCCGAACTTTTCACCTTGGGAGCCCCTGTCCTCTTCGTGAAAAATAAAGATGGGTCTTTTCGAATGTGTATCGATTATCATGGGCTTGATAAGCTTACCGTCAAGAATCGATATCCCCTACCTCAAATTGATGATCTCTTTGATCAGCTGCACGGTGCTTCATGCTTTTCAAAAATCAACCTGCGTTTTGGGTATCATCAACTTCGTGTTCTCGAAGAAGATATTCCCAAAACTGCTTTTCGCACATGGTATGGGCATTATGAGTTCTCTGTCATGCCCTCTGGTTTGACAAATGCTCTAGCCATCTTTATGGACTTAATGAATAGGGTCTATAAACCTTATTTAGACAAGTTCATCTGTATGATCGTTTCTTGAACCGACTGAGTCGATCAGAAGAGCTTTAAATCCGATTCAAAGGCGGAATCAGTGAAACGGACGTGGAAACAGCTTGATACTATTAAATCTGTCACTTATATTGATTTTAACATCAATTACAACCTAAACAGATTTTGGCAGCACTTCGTTAAAAAGCCGGAACTCACGTACCAACTAAAATGAACAGTGCACTATTTATAGGGTGTTAATTTCGCTCCAAATGACCAAGAAACACTTTCGGGTGAAATCAGAACTTTCTGATTTCGCTCCAAATGATCTTTGATCATTTCAGGCGAAATCACATTCTTCTGATTTCGTTCCAAATGGTCTTGGACCATTACGAGCGAAATCACACTCTAATTCTCTAACGACTGTTTCTCGAACCACGTGCACTGATTATCCTAACCTATCCTATTACATGATACAAGACGAAGTCAATAGACGTAATTCACTAACAGACTCCCCCTCGGATATTGACGAAGTCTTCAGTGTCTAGTCTTCATCATGACACATCTTCAGTCTTGATCATTCTGCCTTCTCTTTCAAGTTGTAACAATGTAAGCATCTATCAATCTTTCTATTCTTCAGCATCTTCAGGATCTTTTCCTGGCTTCTTGCTTTATCATCTTCTTTAGGCTCCCCCTTTCGTCAAGCTTCCGTGCTTTGAGATCGACACCTAGCTTTTCATCTACAAGCTCCTCTTTGCTTCAAGCTTGTCTTCAGACTCCCCCTTAGACTCTGCTCTCGGGATCGTAGTCTGGACTATCTGCAAACACTCAAACACTCATAAATATAATGTTTTTATATTATCAATCAAATTCTCTAATCCACTCCCCCTATCAACAAACTAAATGATTTAGCAGCATTAAAGAATCCAACTCCCTCACAGTTAATCATCCAAGTCCAAATTAATGACCTTGGAGATATCACAAACTGTTTTTGAAATTTTTGATTTTAATTCAAGTATCAAATTAATGAACTTGTTTTATTTTCAGAAACACAATCAGCTTACTTAGATTTTGAAACTCAGCATTTCAGACATCGGTTGTCGAAAATAAAGCAGAATCAAAAATCTTTTTGTATTTTTCTGAAAATATAAAGCAGTAAAGAAATATGTACAAACATATTTACAGACAATATTTTTGTTTGAGTATGCGTCAGAGGATCATATCAGTTTTTAACAAGTCACAAGTACCGTTGAGCTTAGTTACACATTAAGAATTAAACAATTCACTTAGATTGTCGATATACTGATCCACTTAAATTTTCACACAAATTTCAACTGATTCAGGATACAAATTAGGTGTTTTAAGAACTTAAACTCATTCATGTGTCCCACCTCTTGAATATACTCCCGTATCCAGATCCCACTATTCAGTCTTACAGGTGAGTATACCACAGATGATATCTGTAAGGGGTTAGATGCGAGGGCCGTGAGAGCTCAGGTCGATACTTCCGTATACGCAGAGAGATGACGGCTTTGACTTTTCGGTGTGTCCCCTTTAGAGGATCTTTTTTACAACAGCAATGATTATCAATTTTGTTGTTTCATCAATTTGCTGAGGGCGATGCTATGTTTCAAGCAATGCGGAAAGTATTATTCGGGGACTAGGTCAGAACTTCCATTGAGCAGAAGTCCCGGAATATTACCCCAGATATCACTGAGTATAAAGACCTAGTATCTCAGAAAGAGGGACCTTTCAAACGAGATTTCAGGGGTTACCTATATATCCAAGTAGTGTTCCCCACGAAATAAGTAAGTTTGAATTTAGGTTTATATCCCGAAAAAGTTTACTAAATGTATAAAAACCTATCGGCATATCACCAGTGAGACTGTTTAACGCTATTTAATTGTTACATTTCTTTAGCATACTGTAACTGTCTACTGATGTACTATCATTTCCTCTTTTTACACAAAAACTCAATTCTCAAATTTTATCTTTTTTTTTGGCTTTTTCAAATTTTCTAATGTTTTTGTATTTTCTGACAATTTTTCTCCCCCTAAAATGCAAAACCATTAAAAGAAATTTGACAAACCGATACTGATAGCTTTGTCTCGCCATCCATGTTCTGCTAACTGTGCACTGAATTACACTAAAAGCAGTAATTACCCCCATGATTTACAACACATTGATTTTTACAGTTTGAAAACCGTTTTTCAATCTGGTGAAAGTAATCATGTTTGTTCAGCCGTGAGGGTTTCAGTCTATTCATTCAACACATATTTTTGTAATTTTCTATTTTTGTCAAAAATTAAAAACAAACATATTTTGGTTTTTCAAATTTTAACGAACTAAAAAAATATTTTTGTCTTTTAATTTTTCAAATTTTTAGGGTTTTAAAATGATGTTTATTTATGTATAAAAAAAATAAACTCCCTGTTTCAACCAACACAGGGTCCAGTAGCCTCTGCCTCTTCTGTGTGTGCCAGGCTGCTCCAGTTTTCATTCTCACAATCTTTGTTGTACTTGAGCACCTGCACATTCAACTAACTCAATTACTTGAACAATTTAGCCCAGGTCTGTTGGACCTTAGGCATTTCAACACAATATTCATTCAGTGCTGGAAATTCTTTGTCATTTTTCACAAGCACTTTCTCAATTTTAACTTCAAATTTCTCATCTTTTACCAAGTCAACATGTTTTTGACACTCCATGTTTGACCTTTTGGTGTTCCTCGTTTGTAAAAATGTGAATCTTTTTGAACACTTTGTTTTTGAACAACATTTGGTTTCCAAAATTGTTGGTGTTTTGTTATATCAACTGATGTTTTCCAACTTTGTGTTGTTCTAAATCTGGGTGTGTGAGAATTCCAGGTCTCTCTTGAATCGAACCTGTTCTGGTTTGATTTCCAATTTTGATTCGAAGCAAACTTGTTTGTGTTGTACCTCCAATTTTGTTTTGAATTAAATCTGATTGACCTTTGTCTCACATTCTCATATTTTTGTTTTTCAGCAGCAATCTTCTTTTTTCAACATCCATAGGTTTTAGATTTGGACACTTGCGTGCAAGATGTCCTTTTTGATCACATTTGAAACATGTTCTCATGGACACATCTTTGACCTGTGGTTGTTGCTTTTTCTTTTTAGCAAAGAACTCATCATTGGACTGTCTCATTTTGAGTTCTTTTTCTTCTGCTAAACTGTTTCCCTGAACAAAACTCATTTTTGCCTGATAATTTGGCGTTTCATTTTTGTTTCGATTTTGTTTCTTCTTATAACCCAACCCAGCCTTCATGTTCTTCTTTTTGAAACCAGGTTTGTTATACGAACCTTTATGACTCTTACCAACAAACTTTGAAATCTCAGACTTCTCAATCTCAACCATTTTGAAAACTTTGTCAACCTTTTCTAAAATCACATTCTGAATCGGGAATACAACATCTAAGAACAATTTGTCTGATCCAATCATGGTATAAACCAATCCTTTTGAATCATCATTCAAATTTTTCTCGGATTTTGTGTTCTTCAGATATCCAACATGAAGATGTCCTTCATCTTCATCCTGTGATTCAGATTTACCTGTATCAACCGACTCTTCTTTCAACAAACTTTCAACTACTTTACCTACCAACTCTGAATCATGAGAATCATCAGATTTGGAATAGGTTATGTCAATGTTGTCTGGCAATTGGTCTACCATGTTGAAAGCCTTTTCGACCTTTTCCTCATCATAAAATGCAAACTTTTCCGGTGGTGGAACTTGATGAAACTCTGAGCCAATGCCTTTCTTGTTTTGCTCAGACTCATCATCTCCCGGTTTTATATTGAAAATTCGTTCAAGCACATATGACGACACGTGATAACTTTTTAACTTGTTGTTATCCTGTTCTAAATCAGCAATCTGTCGCTTTAGCTTAGCAACATCGTCAATATAGGAATTAACAACATCTTGTTTTATAGAATACATTCGTTTAAGCTCTTTAGTTGTTTCAGAAAGATAATTCATTCTTGATTGAGCATATTTCATTTCATGTTTTACCTTTTCGTATGATTCTTTTGTAACGTGATATGATAATTTCATTAAGTCATATTCCTTTTTCATTTCTTGAACTATATTTGCTTTTTGTTCGCATTCATTTGTCATATTCAAAACATTTTCTTTCAAAACTTCATTTTCTTTTTCTAATTGGTTACATTTTTCTGAAAGTTTTTCATCATTTTCTTTAAAAACCTTTTCTTTTTCTAGAATTTCTTTGCATTTTTCTTTAAAAATGTTTTCAATTTTAGTGAATTCAAGATCTCTTGTTCTGAATTGCTCATCTTTTTCAGTACAAGCTCTGCACGGCTCCATGCATTTCTTGCACTGATCAATCAGTTTTAAGTTTTCAGAATCAGAATTTACCTCAGTGATTGGCACTTCGGTGTTTTCAGTTGCCTCTGTATGCTTCTGATCAACATCATTCAGCTTTTCTTCAACACTGACTTCATCACCAGCTACCAAATTCTCATTCTTTTCTTCATCTTCTTCTTTCTTCACCTCTTCTTGAATTTGCTGTTCTTTAGTAACAGCTTTCTTAACCTCTTCATTCACCTCAACTTCTTCGCTTTTGATTTCCTTCACAGCTACAACTTCAACAACTTCTGTTTTAACCTCTTCAACAACCTTCCTCAGATTGTTCACCATCTCTTCAACATTCTTCTTCATTCTCTCTTCATCCCTTTTTCTCAGACACGATAACATGGCATATCTGATCTCCTTTTCATGCCTTTTAGCATACGTGTCATCTTTCATCGCCTTACTATAGTACTCAGCTCTCAAAGGAATTATGAGAAGAACATCATCAAAGATTATGTCTTTCTTTGGAACAACCGGTTCTCCTTCTCTGTTTTAGTAACATTCTCTCTTCTTATCCCATCTTCTGTTGCTGACAGCACTCTCATACTCTTCCTGCATGTCATCCATTCTGTTGTAAACCACATTTCTTTCTCTGTAAGTCTTTTCACTCAAAATATCTTCTCGAGTTTTCTTTTTGACCTCAACTTTTTCTTCATGGATTTCAGAAGTTTCTTTGTCTTTGTTTTCTTCTTGAATCTCAGCAACAAAAGCATAATGATCATGTTTCTTTGAAATAGTTTCTGCATCTTCCTTTGTTCTAATCTTGAATCGATAATCAAGCCGATCTTCTTCTGGAAAAATCTGGCTCCAATCAAATCCTTCATCCTCATGGAAGACTGCACAAGCCCTTGACTTGGGTTTATCTTCAATCAATTTCGGATCTTCTCTGCTTCGGTGGTAAATCGCTTTTCGGTAGTAATCATCGTTGAACGGATGTTCACTTCCACCAACTGCAAAATTAGTGCATTCTCTTTTGAAGTGACCTTTCTTCTTACATTTGAAGCATGTCACTTTGGATTTATCAAATCCAAGCTTTATTGATGCACCTCCAAGAGATTGTTTCCCGGTAATCTCCATATACCTCTGAGCTCTGCGAATACAACTAGCTAAACACCAGCGGATGTCAATGAGCTCCATCTCTTCCGGATCAATCTGATCGTAGTCTTCTTTGGTCAATTCCGAATTTCCAATTTTGCCAGCTACTAGAGCTTCATATGATTCCAGAACAGATGCAAGGAAACTCATTTGTTGCTTAGCTGCATTGATGCTCATCGACGGAGAATTCTTCAGTTTAAGTGCAATGTTGCATAAAATTTCTTCAGCTTCATCAGAATTTGACTTTGAAGATGAATGATATCCAGAATGATGACTTGTTGACGTTGTTTGTGGTTCTTTCATCTTCTCACCACTAAATGTTGTCTTTGGTGAACCAACGCCTTTCTCAGAAGGTACACTGCCTTTGTAATACAAGCCAATATTCTGTTGATGTGAAGAACCAGTCATCTTGCTTTGCTTTTGTAGCTCCAGATCATAACTTTCAATCTTTTCAAACAAAGAATCAAGAGAAATCGTGTCATATAAAGCATCATTCTTCAAAATAAAAACAAACGTTTGCCACTGATCAGCTCGTGGTAACGCTTCAATCACTTTGTCTATAGGTTCCTCTCTTGTTTTCACTATCTCAAATCTCTCAAGTTCAATTTTAAGATGACAAATCTCTCAATCATTTGTCTCACTGTCTCTCCTTTTAAACTATCAAACAGATCAAATTCTTTTTTAAGTAAAGCAATTTTGTTCTTTCTAATCTGTTTACCCCCCTCAGCTTTAACACGTAAAGCTTCCTAAACTGATTTAGATGACCCATCATGATTCAGCAACGCAAAAATGTCATTTCTAATTGTTGTCTGGATCAAAGCAATCATTCTCTGTTCAGCTGCGTATTCTGCTTTGTCATTTCTCGGTAGCTTCTTAAATGGAAGTTCTTCGCCTTTATCATTTTTTGGTCGTTCGTATCCAAACACTAAACAGAACCAGCTTTCATGCGCATACGCTTTCGCCCAGTTAATAAACCGTTCTTTCCACCATGTGTAATCCTCAATGCTTTCCAGAGTTGGTGGCTTTGATTGCGTTCCGTAAAAGTTATCATGCTTGATGTTCTCATTGATAGCTTTTGTGATGGTCTTTGGTGTAACATTTGCAATCTCGGACGATTCGGATGTGAACGCGTTGAAAAACGTGTTGTAGAATTCCTCAGCCATGATGTTAAAACCTGAACAGATAATCAAACAAACACAATCAGTACAATCAATATCAAATAAACTATAACAAACTGACACTCGATCGACGCGAAATGATTTCGACACAAAAATCCTCTTTTCGAGCGAAATAACACTTTGGGGGCGAAATCACAATGTAGCAATTTCAAGCGAAATCAAATATGTATTTTGGAGCGAAATAAGAACTTGATTTTAGGAGCGAAATCAGGTATCAATCCTTTTGAGCGAAATCAGATAGAAACCCTGGAGCGAAATCAGGATGTTTGACTGTCTGGAGCGAAATCAACACAGAGTTTGGAGCGAAATCACAAACTTTGTATCTCTTGGAGCGAAATCAAACTAATTCTTGGAGCGAAATCACACTATCTCGAGCGAAATCAAAAGTTGTCCGTTTGAGCGAAATCAGGTCGAAGCCCATTTTTGTCCATTTTTAGTCCGAATTTAGGTGTGAAACTTTCAAGGGTTTATCTATGTCCAATTTTAAACAATCTGTGAAAATTTGATCTGGTTTTGACCAATAAAACTTCCTGAAATGATGAAAGAAGGTGTAGAAGTCTGAATGTGGATGATATCAAGCTAAACTCTTCTTCCTGAGCTATGATACAACTTGTATGATCATTGCTTGACCCGACTGAGTCGATCAGAAGAGCTTTAAATCCGATTCAAAGGCGGAATCAGTGAAACGGACGTGGAAACAGCTTGATACTATTAAATCTGTCACTTATATTGATTTTAACATCAATTACAACCTGAACAGATTTTGGCAACACTTCGTTACAAATCCGGAAGTCGCGTACCAACTAAAATGAACAGTGCACTATTTATAGGGTGTTAATTTCGCTCCAAATGACCAAGAAACACTTTCGGGCGAAATCAGAACTTTCTGATTTTGCTCCAAATGATCTTTGATCATTTCAGGTGAAATCACATTCTTCTGATTTCGCTCCAAATGGTCTTGGACCATTACGAGCGAAATCACACTCTAATTCTCTAACAACTGTTTCTCGAACCACATGCACTGATTATCCTAACCTATCCTATTACATGATACAAGACGAAGTCAATAGACGTAATGCACTAACATCATCATTTTGATTGTCGACGATATTTTTGTCTATTCGAAGTCTCGAGCCGAGCACGAGCAACACCTTCGCTTAACATTGGAACTCATGAAGAAGGAACAACTTTTTGCTAAATTCTCCAAGTGTTAATTCTGGCTTAAAGAAGTTCAATTCTTGGGTCATATAGTCAATGAGCATGGTATTTGTATGTCCCCTTGATGTGTAGGTCCCCTTGATGTGTATGGATCTTCACAGAATCGTCTTTCCAATCAAGAGTGCGGAATCCTCTTGATCAGAGTTAGCAGAAAACGTGTAGGAACAGAAATCACTTTCAACCGGGTTTCTATTGATTATCAAACAAACGTATTACAATCAACCAAACCCTAATTCGTCCAAGACTATGTCTCTCACGAATTTGCTCTCTCACACAAACTGTTTTAGCTGATTAACTGATTTACCTAAACCCTAAAGCCTAACCTTGTTTATATAACACAAGGTTTACTATTTGGGCTAGGGTTTGCTACATGGGCAAATCCCAATTCGTTTCCCCTTGACCCAAATGGGTTTAGTTTAGCCCAAACTCTATAATCTCACTATTACAAAGCTAAACCCGCTAACTGTTTATCGTTAAACTAATTACAAGATATCCAAAGACCAAATCTAAGCTGTTGTCACAAAACATGCACCAACAAACTCCCCCTTGACAATAGCTTCATAAAAAACTTTGTCTTCAGTCAAAACTTTGTCTTCGGTCTTCTTACAATCTTCATGTACTGTCGTTAACTGTGTTTGGTCTTTGGATAGCTTCAGCTTCAATAGCTTCTGTCAGCAACAGACTGTCAGCAACAGACTCCCCCTAAGCTGATGCATCCAATCACCAAATCTTCAACACGTTAGCGTTTGAGTAAACTCCAGTTCAGCATTTGCACAACAATCTTCAAACTCTTCAAACTTGTCTGCAATATAGAAAGGAGGTTCTACCATGCATCCAATCAAACTCTCATCTTCACACTTCACAGCAACTTCTCAGCAACAAACTGCTTCAATCTGTAGACTATAAAACAAACATCTCGAGAAACCATAAGAATTTTTCGACATAAGTTAAATAAATTATTATTTTTCAAGAGATTAGTTAAACTGTATAACAGATTAAGCTTTTTCAACTTCATCACCAACACGCAAAACTTTTTGTTCAACACAAAAGAACCTATCTGATTGAAAATTTTGAACTCACTTTCTAACACTGTCTCCCCCTATCGGTAACAATTCCTCCAAGAATAACAGTTTTCCGTACGTTAAGAATTTTAAACAGAAAAAGACACTATTTTTGGATTTTTATATTTTCTAAAAGCAAGTAAATACAAAAGCAATAAACACTCTATTTTTGTGAGAATCACTGGTAAGAAGATCACATCAGCTCAATCAAACTGTTTCACACAATTAGATAATTCTTTATTTAATGTTTTAGTGAAAAGCAGTTCAAGACAATTACCAGTATGTTTGTCCACTTAAACAAAATGCATGAACATTTCAAGTACCATTACCATATGATACGTTAAGGTAAGTGTATTATACTGAAATACGAGCGTGTCCCACTTCAGGATATACCCCCACGATCAAGGTATGCACAAAGATTCATCGTAGTAGGTGAGTATACTGATGTCCTACTTTAAGATATCACGACGGTGTCTTGATCTGCATATAAACTGTGTTATCATGTTTTGATTTCTTAACAATGAACACCCAAATAAATACTAATCAAATCCTGGAAATATAAACAGCACACTCTATCATGCAAGTATCTTCCCTACCACATATTTCACAAGTCCAATCCAGAGTTCTGAAATCTTAACTGGGAATAGGTTGAGAAGAGAACAGAATAGATCTTTAGTAGAGATGGTATAATATACAGATCAAATGAGATTTTCTCATTTTGATATAGGTTTATTGGGTTTCTTTTGGGCACTTGAGGGCCTCTTTCGGGTGTATTAGATCTATAGCGCGACAACGTACAGCTAGGTCAGCATGTATCTGGATGCAGCAGAAGCTGTTGTTGCCTAGCACCTCCAGGTCAGCATGTATCTGGATGCAGCAGAGGAGGTACACGACTTTTTTCAGAGAAGATTTCAGAATCAGATCAAAATTGTGTGTATCGGGAAAACATACAGACATTCAAATAGAAATGAGCTAATTCCAAGTGACTTTCTTTCCTGAGGTCATGTACAATTTTAGTTCTAACAGACAGACAGCCAAGATATCCCTAGATGAAATAACAGTATAAAGACCCTAAACTTCAGATTTTGGCAATCTATCAACGCAAGAATTAAGGTCATTAAACCATACACCACTGATGTGTTCCCCACTCATATTCAGTTCATTTATGTTTATATCACATTGGTAAGTTGATTATTTCATGCGTTTTGCCTACTGGTACATCATATGATGAAGCTGCTATCACACTTAAGCAATTTATGGTTCAACTTCAGTGTGACAGTCTAACTTGCTGATGTACTATCATTTCTTCTTTTCACACAGTGATAACTCATTTTTGATTTTTCTATTTTTTTTATGTTTTTGATTTTTCTATTTTTTTTATTTTTGATTTTTTAAGAAAAACAGTTAACTATTTACAAAAATTCTTATGAAAAACCAGTTATTGAGGATTCCTCATCCCGTTGAGTTCGACTAAGTGTTCAAAGCGAGCCCTGTCAAATGCTTTAGTATAAAGATCTGCCAGGTTATCTTCTGTGTCGACTTAGCACTTTGAACTTCATTTTAAATCATTAAAAATATATACATATCAACAATCTCACACCCCCCTTCATGTGCCTGAAGCAGCCAATATCAACATAAGTTGATACTCCTCCTTAGCAACTCCTGCACACACTAATTTAAGAAATTAGTTAGATTGGGGGACCCAAGCCTTAATGGTATTGGGTCGTCCAAATTCACAAACTACCGGAACATCCATCCAATATCTATTACTCCTAACTGGAGTCTTGGATCTCAGACCTGTTGGAATTTGATTTTGATTTCCACTAGGTCTTTGGTCCAAAGGGTTCCTATGTGTGTTTGGACTATTTGACCTTTAGAAATTTTGATTTTGAAACCTTGAGTTTTGATTCCAAGAAGCTTGATTGTTATAATTTCTAAAGCCATTGTTATAAAAAGTTCGACCACCATTATTTTGGTATCGATTTTGATATTGACTTTGACCTCTGAAATTATTTGAATTAATATTGTTCATTCTAGGTGAACTGCTTCTAGGTCTCTGATATCTGTCTGGTGGAGATCTAGGCTGAAATCTTGGTTGATTTCTTTGAAAACGTGGAACTTGTGAAGTTCCTGTTCCAGCCTTATCTACACCAACAACAACATTCTGTGGTTGCTTGGGAGCAAATTTCTTTGGAGAATTTGAACCTTTCTCCTCACTATCACCACTCTTCTCTGGCAATTTCCCTCTCTGTTTGTCACTCAATTGTGCTTCACTATTTTTGTTAGGACAGCAGCTAGCTACATGTCCCTTTACGTGACACCGGAAGCACGATCTCCTTTTCAAAGACTTCTTAGCAGGAGTCTCTGAGGTAGATCCCTTATCTGATGATGATGATGCCTTGGAAGAATTTTGTTCAGTTTGCTTTGATTCAGATTTTTCTTTGTTTTTATTCTTAGCAAACTCTACATTTGATTCTTTTTCAATAACAGCAGTTTCATTTTTCATATCACTACCTTGAACAAAATTAATCTTTTTAACAAAAGTTTGATTTTTGCTCTTAGGAGTTGAATTTTTCGTTTTCAAAGATTCCCTGTTATTGTTCTTCTTAGCATCACCATTCTCAGATCCCTCACCTTGACTTGATGTAGATCCGAAACTACTTGGTGCGGTTGACATATAGGCTGCTAGCTCATTTTCATCAGGGAGGAAAGAATAGTCATGACTAAGAGGAGGTGGGACTTCATTAAATCCCTGGAAGCCCACAGTGGTCTTGTCATTACTTTTCTTTAACCCACCCATCATGTGTTTCATAACAAAAGACGAATCTCTGAATTGACTTAATTTCTGTTCAAGTTCAATAATTTTGAGTTGAGCATCTGACAACTCTTTGTTTTTATCAGAAATCTCTTTTGTTTTTTCAGCCATCATTTCGTGAGCTAAGTCTATTACTTGAAGTTTTTCGTTTAATTTGCATGTCAAGGCTTCGATTTCACTTTCATAACCTTTTATCTTCTTCAAGTATAGAGATTCATTTCTTTTAGCAAAAAAGTTTGACTCTTTTATGCTAGACATCTCGCTCACCAGACTTTGATTTTGAGTTGACAACCTGTCAACCTCACCCTGTAGTTCACGACACCTCAAACATACAGAATTAGATTTTACCTCTTCCTCATGAACTTCTTGAGTTTCATCAGCAACAACCTGTTCAACTTCACTCTTTTCCTCTACGTCAGCATCATCCACTTTTACTTCAGCATTCTCCACTTGAGAGTCAGCATTACTCACAGTAGTTTCAGCCTCATCAACTGGCACTATCTCTGCCATGAATGCCTGAGTAGCACTCTCATTTCCCTGATATCGCATGTGTAATGCATCCCACATATCCTTTGAATTTGTGTACTTTGTAAAGGTATGTTTGATGCTATCAGGTAAGGACGTCTTTATTGCAGCTAAAGCTCTCTTTTCAGCATTAACCATAAGTTTCTCAGATTCATCCATCTTATCATATGAGATCACTTTCACTCTTCCTTCAACATGACGTGTAGGAGCAACATATCCATCTACCATACAAGTCCACATCCTTGCATCCTGAGATTTAATGAAGGATGTGAAACTGTTTTTCCAAGTAAGATAGTTCTCCACCTTCATCATCTTAGGAGCATTCAAGTTGGCCATGTTCGACATTTTAAACGTAACAGACTGGTAAAACCGTACAAAATATCTCCGAAAACAGTGGTTACCAAATTACACCTTTAGAATCGTCTCGAAAAGACGAGTCCAATGATATATAATGTCAAAAACCGATTTCGGGAATTTCCAGAGTCAAACGAGCTACGGATCAAATTCTATTTGCAAAACACTGAAAATTTTCCGACGCTTGCCAATGGAAATTCCACCACGTTATTCCTCTCCCAAATTCGCTGGTTTTGAGTTAATTTCGCTGGGTCAGTGTTTAAATTCGCTGATCAGTTTAAATTTGCTGGTTATTTCGCTGAAATGGCTAATTTCGCTGGTTTACTTTCGCTGGTCAAAATCGCTGCTTAATTTCGCTGAAACCGTGATAATTTCGCTGTGGAAAATTATACGGTTACCAAAGTCGCCTTTGGATTTACTTCGCCGATAAATATGCTGGAACTTGTAAATTCGCTGTGTCACTTACTTCGACGATCTGTCAAATTCGCTGGTAAATATGCTGAATCAGTTAATTTCGCAGGTCTGTTAATTTCGCAGATCAGTAAATATGGAAATTCAATCTTTTCGAAAATTTTGATGATCTTATCTCCTCTCCTAACAAATCTGCACAATCAAAACAGCCAAATATCAGTGATTTTCGAAAATTAACAAGAAACCAAACGAAGAACGCGAAGAACACGAAGAACAATCTTCGAATCTTCAAGTGTTTCCAGCCAAAATCCTTCAAACAATCAACCGAATCTTTCCAGAAATCCTGCAAAACACCAAAATAAACAAACCAGAAGATCAAAACAGCCAACAATTTTCGAAAATCAGAATCAAACACAAAAATTTTCGAAAATTCCAAAAACCCTAGTTTTCAGGTTTCAAAAATTTCGGAAATTTTACTCCCTGTTTCTGCAGCAAACAATTCTGAACCGAGCCTTCAAGAGCCTAACGCTCTGATACCAATTGTAGGTCCCCTTGATGTGTATGGATCTTCACAGAATCGTCTTTCCAATCAAGAGTGCGGAATCCTCTTGATCAGAATTAGCAGAAAACGTGTGGGAACAGAAATCACTTTCAACCGGGTTTCTATTGATTATCAAACAAACGTATTACAATCAACCAAACCCTAATTCGTCCAAGACTATGTCTCTCACGAATTTGCTCTCTCACACAAACTGTTTTAGCTGATTAACAGATTTACCTAAACCCTAAAACCTAACCTTGTTTATATAACACAAGGTTTACTATTTGGGCTAGGGTTTGCTACATGGGCAAAGCCCAATTCGTTTCCCCTTGACCCAAATGGGTTTAGTTTAGCCCAAACTCTATAATCTCACTATTACAAAGCTAAACCCGCTAACTGTTTATCGTTAAACTAATTACAAGATATCCAAAGACCAAATCTAAGCTGTTGTCACAAAACATGCACCAACAGTATTCATGTGGATCCATGCAAGATTGTTGCTATTAAAGACTAGAATACACCAACAACACCAACATAGATTCAACCTTCTCTTGGTCTTGCTGGATATTATTGTCGATTCATTTCAAACTTCTCAAAAATCGCGGTTCCACTCACTGCTTTGACTCAAAAGAATAAGCCTTTTGAGTGGAGACCCAAACAAGAAGAAGCACTCCAAACGCTATTTAATCTTCAAACTCGTGTTCTTCAAGCTCAACAATTTTGTGTTTCACAAAATTTGATGGGTACGGAATTACCACATCAGCTTGAGCTTAAACTCGAAACGAAGGACGATGGGTTACTCTATTTCAAGGATCGTTTGTGGTTTCCAAAACAAGACGATCTTCGCACCATGGTAATGGAAGAATCTCATAAGTCTCGATATTCTATCCATCCTGGTGTTGATAAAATGTACAAGGGTCTTCATACTAAGTTCTGGTGGCCTGGTACGAAGAAGGGTGTTGCCTTGTATGTATCAAAATGCCTGACTTGTCTCAATGTCTAGGCTGAACATCAACGACCTTCTTGTTTGCTTGTGCAACCAGAGATACGGGTTTGGAAGTGGGAGAGCCTTGCGATGGATCTCATCACTAAATTACCACGTACGTCTAAAGGTCATGATTCTATTTGGGTTGTTATCGATCGATTAACGAAATCAGCTCATTTTATTCCAATTCGTGAGGATCTATCTGCTGATAAACTTCCAAAGATTTATGTTAATGAGATTGTATCATGATATGGTGTTCCTTTGGATATCATTTCTGATCGTGATGCTCGATTATCATCTCATTTCTGGAAGACCATGCAATCTGCTTTGGGAACCCAACTGAATCTAAGCACTGCTTATCATCCCCAAACAGATAGTCAATCTGAGCGAACAATTCAAACTTTGGAGGATATGCTTAGAGCATGTTTGATAGACTTTGGTGGTAATTGGGATTCTCATCCGCCATTGATCGAGTTCTCTTACAACAATAGTCATCATGCTAATATTAATATGGCACTATTCGAAGCTCTCTACGGTCGAAAATGTCGTTCACCTGTCTGCTGGAACGAGACCGGTGAAGCTCAGCTTACTGGACCTGAGCTCGTTCTGGAAACAACAGACAAAATCAAGAATATCCGTGATAATCTTGTGACAGCTCGAAGCCGTCAAAAGATTTATACGGATATGCGACGCAAGCCCTTAGAATTTCAAGTCGGAGATCATGTCCTACTCAAGGTTTCACCTTGGAAAGGAGTCGTGAGATTTGGAAAGAAACGAAAACTTGCACCTCAATATGTGGGACCATTTAAGATTGTGGAAAAGATTGGGAATGTTGCCTATCGACTAGAGCTACCTCCAGAGCTTGGGAATATTCACCCGAATTTTCACGTGTCCAATTTGCGAAAGTGTTTAGCTAACACTGATCTTCATATTCCTCTTGACGAGATCCAAATCGATGAAACGATGCACTTTGTCGAGAAACCCGTGGAGATCGTGGACCGTGCTTTCAAACAGTTGAAGAACAAACAGATTAAATTAGTCAAAGTTCGTTGGGAGTCCAAACATGGCCCAAAGTTTACTTGGGAACGTGAGGACCAGATGAAGGCGAAATATCCGCATTTTTTTTCACAAGCTTCCTCTAGTTAAAATTTCAGGATGAAATTTCCTGAAGTATGGGAGACTGTGACAACTGTGTTCTGTAGTCGTGGTTCAATATAAAACAATGTTGGTTATTAATAAAACAATGTTCTTTGGTGTTATTATATGTGTTTTTGTGCTATTATATGTGTATTTGTGTTTGGTGATTTTGCAATTTAATTAGATTCCAATTTCAAGCTCTAAATTGCTTTCTAGAAGCTTATACGCGCACCGATGCGTAAATATAACCAGTTTAATGCAAAAAAACTCCGGAATAGTGAAATAGGCTTAACATACCTTAAATAACCTCCACATAACTTAGAAATAAGTTTTGGATGGTTTGGTGTGTTGAAATCAAGTTTGTTCGATCGAAGGGACTATTTGTGTCAAACTGCGAAACTATACCGATTTGTATAGTAACAAACATTCCGGAACTTGATCATTAGTTAAACATACCCTAAATAACCTTTACATAGCTTAGAAATAGGATTTGAGGGGTTCGGTATGCTAAAACAAACTTTATTGATCGATAGGGACTAAAAGCGTCAAAAAGTGTACAAGTTTGCACTTTCGCGCATATTTTACGTTCTGAATACATCTGGACATTCAAAACTTTATGTAAGCATTAAAATATTATGTTTTAGTGTTTGGCATAATAAAAATCCATTCGTCGCGCAATTTGGATCGTTTTTGCGTTCGTTACGACTCTCGTCGTAATTAACCGAACAACGCAATCGTACGACCAAACGAGCCGATATCCGAGATATTTTTGAGCACATTTTAAGTTCCCTATACTTTAATTTCATTTTAGAGCTTTGAAATGGGGTTAACAGGGCTTAAACGTGTCAAAAATGCATCAAAAATCAAGTTTGGAGGTCCAGGGGCTTGTTCTGCCAATTGCTGAAACTTGCTGCCAGCACACAAGGTCCTTACGGACCGTATGGAGGTGCTTACGGTCCATAAGCCCTCTCCGTCACAGCAGACTTCTTTTTTTTTATAAACCCAGTTGTTCCCCATTGTTTTGCACATGGTTTTGGCCATTCTATGGGCTGGTTTGGAGGCTCCCATGGTATTCAAATCAGTGGGTATGATGTGTAGGGCTTGGATCGAAGCTCAGGTTTCAGGAAGCGATCCTAACGGTTCTAGAAATCCTATAAATACCCCCACCCCTTTGCTCAAAACCCACACTTGATTTTCTGAGATTTCTTTAAGTTGAAGTGCTAGCCACTTCATACCTGAGAATACTTGGGAAATCAAAGCCTGCGGGGACCTTCTGTAAGTATTCTTTCGTTCTTTTCATTCGTTTTTATCGTTAAATTCAAACTGCGTTTGACTTTCTTCTTTGACCAGTTTATGGTCAACGCGAAGTTCGTTTGAACTTCATAACGTGAGCGTAATCACGATGGTTATAGTCCCTAGTGATTATACCTACTGATTACCACGTTATCTAGGCTCAGTGACGAGTCGTAGTTTCGGCCAAAATGCGTGTTCTCGCGTATTTTGTAACCAAACTACTCTAGGATATCAAAACCATTTGTTTTGATATCAAAACCTATTTTCTAACTTAACTAAACATGTTCTAGCATGTTTAGCTCGTCACTTTTTAGACTAGTGCTTGTGTAGAGTCGTAAGTCAAGCGGACTAAACAGCCGCTTAGACTTTCGAACACGACCCGTCGATCATTAGGATCCGACCAAACATGTTTAGTGACCATAGTAGCATAGGGAATAACCTTCCAAGGTTATACCTTATGGTCACCGAGTTTAGGTAGTCGTATGATAAGTAGTTTATATGCCTTAGGTAAATTACCAAAATGCCCTTTTCGTACATAATTGGTAATTAAGAATATGTAACCCAAACTTTTGTCACGTAACTAATTATGTAACATAATTAAACATGTTTTGGCATATAATACTTATCATAGGACTAGTTAGACGTCTCAAATGCGCATTGCGCGCACGATGCGTTAAAGTAGCGTAAGCTACCTTAATGGGTCGCAATGGGTCGAAAGCAGTTAGGTTAGGTTTCAATTTAGGATGTAGGCTTTATTAAACCATATCACATGAGTTCCAACACTCGTTTGGTTTACCAGACCTCATTCTATCCGATCATCCGATTTAGGCGTCTGTTGTTTGACTAGTGGTTCGATTACTAGGTGCTATTTGATTTCTTTGGTTTACTTGAGTTGGATTGAAGTTCTATTGATCGAGGTTACTTTGCACTTCATGTGATTACATCGTTCCCCTATTTTACTGTTTTTAAATGTTTTGGGGTGATTCATATGTACGAAATGTTTTCAAGGTTTAAACGATGATTTCAAAAACGATTAAAATGATTTTTACTAAACTAATAATGATTTCAATAATGTGAACACAACTTGATGGTTGTAGTTACATAACAAATGACATTCATTAACTTTGGCCCAACCGACCAGTATTAGGTTATGGTACCATAGGATCTGACAAATCCCGTTACTTTACTACACCCATGGTTATGTGTGGGGGTTGTGGGTAGCGACTGAATCTGATGTTTGTTAACTTACACTTTGGTGGTTTGTTAATTCGAGAAGCGAGAAGCGAGGTGATCGAGTCACGAAGGTTTGAATGTTGTTAGCGAGATGACCATAAATAGTTTATCACAAATTAAAACAAGGATGATTTAAACGATTTTTAAACGAGTTAATGATTTTGAAACGATTTTAACAAGTTAAACGATTGGTTTCTGGTTAGTGTTTAGATAACGGGACGGGTGTAATGTGATGAAAGCATGGTGGATACGCCGCTGGTACTTCCTATATATATGTGTTTTCAACATATTACATACCGTGGCGTTATTTAGTTCACTTGGGTAAACGATTTTGAAACGATGTCACACAACGATGTTTTCTAAAAGATACAAACCATACGAGTTTTTTTTAACAAATTTTTTACAAGATGTTTTACAAGTTGGTTTTCTAAAAAAAATGTTTTTGGGTTAAGAAGCATGGCTATGGGATTTTACAAACTATAACCCACTTGATTTGAGTTGGTTAATTATGTTGCAATACACTTTTCAAGACAAGGTTTGTATTTTGACTCTTGTAGTCTAATAAAGTACTGCAACATATAAACGAGCCATGATTCCGATACTCTTATAAAACCTATGTACTCGCCAGCATTTCTTTGCTGACTAAGTTTTTACATAGGTTTCAGGTGTTGATGCTTGATTGATTTCTAGGATGCATGCGTCACGTAGGATCTGGACAAGGCCTTAGTGACATAATAACTATGATAGACGATATAAAACTTGTTTGTTCTATGTGTTAAGACAATGTAATGATTAATTTTATCAATAAAACAAAACCATTTTGTATCCATGGTTGTGAAACAATAGCTTCTGTTGCAACACTCCCCGACGTTTCCGCCACGGTTTGTTGTCCTACGTGGTCGGGGTGTGACACATTTAACTTCTAACTTTTTCCAGAGATCTTTAGTACTGCTGTACTCGATCAAAGATATTATATCTTCTCGAACAGACTGAAATAGCAGTGCAATGCATTTTTGCTCTGCGACAAATGCATCTATTTCTTCAGGTGATGTTAAGCTTTCACCACTTTTGCCTCCATCATTGTATCCATTTTTTAGACTCTTCCAGCTAGGATAAGCAAAGGCCCTCAACCAATCGTCAAACTTCTTGGCCCACCGACTGTACTCTTCGATAGCCATCAACTTCGGGGGTTTGTTATATGTTCCAAATGCGCTTTCAACTTCCAAAGCATCCGATAACTTTTTCTTTGTATTTGGCGTGTTCTCATTGATGTTGCTAGAAGAAGTATCGTCTCCTGAATTTCCAGCAAAAGCATACATATCGCTAAACGGGTTCATGAATATATCATCCATCTTGCACGTACCTGAAAAATCAACAAACACTTAGAAAATCTTTTTGGAATTTTGGAAAAACAGCTAATTCAAGCGGAATCAGCTTTCGAGCGAAATCAACAGAAACTGTTCAAGCGAAATCAAACAGTAAATTTCAAGCGAAATCTGATTAAGTCTGATTTCAAGCGAAATCAGACTTAACTGTCAAGCGGAATAAGAACAAATCTTAATCCGAGCGAAATCAGATAAAAACTTTCAAGCGGAATCTGAATTAATCTGATTTCGAGCGAAATCACAAGCAAAACTCAAGCGGAATCTGAATTTTAGCTATTTCGCTTCAAATGGACAATAGTTTCAAGCAGAATCTGCGAATACCTGTTTAAGCAGAATCAGGTTTTTACCCATCTTTTACCATTATTAATCCGTATTTTAATCTGATTCTTTCTAGGGTTTGTTAACACTATGTTTTACACAATATATTCGAAAATCAAGCCATTTCAACCACTAGAACTAGTTCAAATCAGAAAAGTATGAGAAGAAGAGAGTAGAAATGAGAAAATCCGGTAGAATCAAGCTGCTATGGTATGAACTCCTCGTTCTGAGCTCTGATACCACTTGTTGGACCGTGTGTGTGACCCTAAACAGCCAGTAAAGGCAGTTCATCTTCGTTTACAGAGGTGGAACCAAAGTAAACAAAGTCACAACAACTTTATCCTTTCAATTTCCTTTCTATTAATGCTTTCTGAGTAAATTTTGACAGCAATTCGACACCTACAGCATGACCAGATTCCGCTCCAATGTTACGAATGTAATAATCACACACATATATATAGTGGTTCTGATTCCGCTTGAAACTGTTCAAGCGGAACCCCATGATGATGTCTGATCTCGAGCGGAATCACCATGAACACTTGGAGTGGAAGTACAACTTGCCATCTGGAGTGGAATTACAAAATAACCTGATTTCGCTTGAAATGACTTCTTGTCATTTCAAGAGGAATTACAATCTAAAACCACTTTTTCAATTCTAAATTCCTAAACAAACTATCTAGACCTAAGACTCGATTATGACGTAGTCAGCAGACATTCAGTGCACCAACAGTGCCGATTGGAGTTATGTGTCCTTGGGGTTCAGTCGTCAGTTAGGGTTGACCTCCACACCTCTTGTATATAAGCTTGTAGTAGAATTAGCTAATGGTAAATCAATTGAAGCTTCTCATGTTCTTTTTGGTTGTAAGCTTGATCTCATGGGTCAAGTGTTCGACATTGACTTACTCCCTATCACTTTTGGAAGCTTTGATGTGGTCGTTGGCATGGATTAGTTGTAGAAGCACCAAGCATAAATTCTCTGTAAAGAGAAAATCGTACGTATCCCTCTCCCCAGTGGGGAATCCTTGTCAGTGCAGGGTCATCATAGTGGTGCCATGGTCGGCATCATCTCAGTCATGAAAGCCCAGAAGTGTCTACGAAAGGGCTACCCTGCTATTCTAGCTCTTGTCACCGATTCACAACCTGAAGAAAGAAAGATCGAGGATCTTCCAGTAGTTCGCGAGTTTTCTGACGTATTCCCTGAAGAGTTGCCTGGTTTACCTCCACATCGCCAGGTGGAATTCCAGATTGATCTTATTCCAGGAGCAGCTCCGATTGCTCGTGCTCCTTATCGTCTTGCACAAGGAGAGTTGCAAGAGCTATCGAATCAACTTCAAGAGTTGTTGGATAGAGGTTTTATCCGACCCAGTTCTTCGCCTTGGGGAGCCCCTGTTTTGTTTGTAAAGAAGAAAGACGAATCTTTTGTAGGATCATTGTACGACCAAAACGAGTCGTTCGGAAGAGATCTCGTCCAATACGAAAGGCGGAAACAGACGTATCGGAGTTGAAACAGCTTGATATACACATTAACTGTCTAGTTTATTGATCTGAAAGCCTTTTACAGGCTAGAGACACTTCGACAGCACTTCGGCGTCGGAAACAGAAAAGATACAAATGAAAGATCAAGCACTCATATTTATAGGCAAGCCATTTCGTGCGAAATGGCTATCTGCCCATTTCGTACGGAATGGACATCTCCATTTCGTGCCAAATGGCCTTTTCATTTCGTGCGAAATGGCTGCATCTTATATGTTTCTCGTTTTTCGTGCCCTGATCAATCTAATCTAATACAAGACTCGATACAAGACGAAGTCGACAGACAACTGCACCAACAGACTCCCCCTTGGATGTTGACGAAGTCTTCAGTGTCGATCGAGTGTTATGTATGTCAACCCTTCAGTCTTTATCAGTCTTCATGCTCTCTCTAAAGTAATCTCCATTGTAAGCATCCTCAATCTTCTCTCTTCACATCCAAAATCTATACTCCCCCTTGAATGTTGATTTCATAAATTCTTCAGCATTAATCAACTTCAGTCTTGAGTATTGTTCCAGGATCTGAATCTGGCTCTAACATCTTCAGACTCCCCCTATCGATCAGCTGGGATCGTAGTCTGGAATTCGTTATTACCTTAAGATCGTATATTGGCTTAAATTCTGCTTAGGCTTTCTCAGGTTCTGAAATATCTCCTGACTCTTCGTAGCAACAGGATCAGAAACCTGGCTTTAACCTGCACAATCCTCTACCACTAGTAAAATAAACAATTTTAACATTTATAAGCTTCTTGAATTTGTAACTTTCAAAATTTTGATTCAAATTAATGAACCATTTAATCATTTCAAAATTATTTCACATTTCAAACAAACTCTCCAACCCTGTTGTCCATCATGTTTAGCACTTGGAATTTTGACAATCAGCTTTCCAACAACAGTTGTCAAAAATCTTTTTGAATTTTTCAAAATTTATGCTAAAACACACTGAAAATCTTTTTGGGATTTTTGTAAAGAAATGCAATAAAGAAATATTTACAGACAATATTTTTTGTGAGTTTGTGTAAGAAGATCATATCAGTTTTTGAAACTTATCACCAACACCGTTGATCTTGATTAATCATTTAATTTTAAACAAATTCACTTCTGATTGTCAGTATTGTTTTCCACTTAAACTTCTACACAAGTTTCAATTGATTCGAGATATGAATTAGTGTTTTAAGAACTAACTTACTCATGTGTCCCACCTCAGAATATACTCCTGTATCAAAATTCTCTAGATTCAGTCTTACTGGTGAGTATACCAATCTGATATATGTATTCGGGTTAGTGCGAGACCTTGAGAGCTCATGTACGAACTATCTTTCGATCAAAGAGATGAAGGCTCGACTTTAGGTGTGTTCCCTTTAGGGAATCTTTTCTTCAACTGCTATTGATTCATATCTTTCGATATTTTTCCAATTTTTTAGTAGAGGGAGAGCTTTAAAAACACATTAAAGTATTATACGAGGTCTAGGCCATTGCTTCTACAATATCAAAAGACCAGGTATAATACCCCAGATATCAAACAGCATAAAGACCTAGTATCTCGGAATCAGGCAATCTCTCAAACAAGATTTCAGGGGTTACCAATATATCCGAGAGATGTTCCCCACGAGATAAGAAAGTTTTGATATTTAGGTTTATATCTCCAAAACAATTTACTAACTGTGTGAAGCCTACTGGCACATCATTAGAGAGACTTGTTTAAACTCATTTTAACTTTCCACTTCTTTAGCATGTTGTGATAGTCCACTAATGTACTATCATTTCCTCTTTTTCACAACAAACTCGTTTTGAATTTAACAGTGTTTTTGAATTTTTCAAATTTTCGAATTTTTTCTAAAAATTTTACTCCCCCTAAAATCAAAACTATGTTTTAATTTTTGATTTTTCAAGGAAAATTTGAAAAACAAACTGTACAAATAAAGTGACAACTGTTATGAATTGCTTCAAATCGCCATTCACTTGGCGTAAACAATCAGAACTTCCCCTGACAACAAACTATTTTCCCATTATGATTTCAAAACACTTAAGTTTGTTTTAATCAAAATGGTTTTTCCAGAAGATAAGTTTGTAGGGTTTCATCACATCGTTTTCTCATTACCATTCTGTAAGAAAGTTAAAACAAGTACAACTTAATGTCCTTGATTAACCACTTGTAAGTCGAAATATCACAGTTACCATTCTGTGAATTTCTCAAGAAAGATGCATATTCGTACTCCACAATTACCAACCTGGGAGTTCCGGCAAGTCAGGATTTTTATTTAAAAAGATCCACCCAAGCCTGACGGACCTTGGGTTTGCCAATTTTTTGTTTCAAATTTACGTTTGACAATGATGGAAAGTTTGCATCATCAATTGTTGACACGGAATCATCACTTTTTACTTCAATTTGTAGCTCATCTAACTTTGACGAATCAGATTCATTGCCCGAACGTGGCTCTTTTGACTTCCGAAGAAACTAATTCATTGCCAGAAGATGGCTCTTTTGTTTTCAAGAAAACAAATTCATCGCCAGCCTTGATTGAAACCCAATCCACACAGAATTTAGGTTTTCCAAATTCGTCAACCTGTGACATGTACAACCTTTCACAGTTTCTTTTATACTCAAAAACTTTGATAAAGATTTTATTTGAAAAATTAACTTTCTTTGATTTTATATCAGTTTGATTAGTCTATTTTTCTTTCTTTATCCTCTCTTTTATCCTCAGATTTGTATCTGATGAATTCATTTTGCTTGATTGATCATTTTTTGTTGAGCAAAGCGATTCATCAGAACTTATTTCTGAATCACCAGTTGTACCCGAGGACAAAATTTTTTCAAGATACTCCCTTGCTTTCTTTCTTTTCTTTCTCAGTCTGTCTTTCTGCCCTTGTGAAAGTTTCACTTTTTGTTTTTTCTCTTTCTGTTCTTTGGGCTTTTCTTCAATTTTGACTGATTTCTTCATCTTTCCATGAGATTTAGCCCTCGATCTTCTCTTTGATCTCATTGGTCAATCTCTGGCAATATGACCTCTGATTTGACATTCATAGCAAATTCTTGTTTCAAAACTCTTACTCTGGTAGTTAAAAACAATGTGTCCTTGAGTACCACAATTGTAGCACACCCTGTTATCGTACCATTCACCACTTTCAAACCAAACACTTAGATCGTGACACTGTTTGGACTTATGATAATCCTGATTTCTCCTGTAAGCTTGATTTGACTTTTGAGCACTGTGGTCAAACCTGCACCACTTATTACCAACATTTTGTGAGTTTTGATTTTCAACTTTTTGTGGTTTTTTATAATGAGTGAATGATTGAACTGATGATCCTTTATTGTTGTTTTAAAAATTTTTCGAATTTTTAATATTTTGTTTTTGTTCTACATTCTTCTCAAAAGATTTTTGCTATGAGCATTCACTTCTTTCAGTAGATTGTAAAACAGTTTCTTGAAATTTATCTTTTAATTTCAAAACTATTTTCTTTTTCTCATTTTCATCATCTGATTTATCATCACAATTTTCAATTATGACTTTGTCAAAATTTGTGATATTGTCACTTATTGGAATTTCATTGATAGGTTTTGGACAAATCTAATCTAGCAACATTGATGAGGTCACAAAACTTTTCAATTTCTTTTTTAACTCACCAATTTTATTTTTTGCAAACTCAACTTCATTTTCAAGGTGAGTGATTTTCTCAAGATGAGAATTTATTGCTTTTTTATTTTCAACATTGTTTTTATCTAACATAGATTTTTTATTTTCTAAAATTTTTATTTGATTTTGAAATTCTATTTCTTTTTCTTTCAAAACTTTGTTTTCTAATTTTATCCAAAACACATCTTCATTTTCTAATACTTTCATTTTATTTTGAAGTTGTTTTTCATTTTCTTCTAATTTTTCGTTTTCCAATGTTAAACTCTCTACATTTTTCAGGAGTTTGACATTGTCTGATTCAAATTTATCACATTTTGAGCACAGTGGATCATATTTTGAAACTTCATTTCTCTTAGATTCTTCATTCTTTGAAATTACTTCTGTCTCTGTCTTGTATGTACCTGCACAAAAAATTTTAACAAAATCAAGAGGATTCATATTTTCATCTATATAACAACCCCTCTTTATATCGTATTTCATAACATCTTTTGCTACAAGACACATATTGACTCTTCTTTTCATTTTAAGAATCACATCTACACTCATTTCATCTAAGTTCTTTTCTATTTCATTTATCAAATTCTTCTTTTTCTTATCATCTTCTATGTGACAACAGGAACTTTCACGGTTAGTGACGTGCTATATTGTAATCTTAATCAGTACCGTTAAATTTATACGTTTGTGATAACTCGATTAACTAAAACGTGTTGGGCTGCATGTGTATACATGAAATCACATCAAACTTGTGATTAGGCCTAAAGCCCAACTGAACCTTAGAATTGAGCCCACTCCTCTTGGGCTTTGCACCTTGTTATTCGGCCCACTCAATCACCTTTTCCAATTAGACTTCTTGTGTATACTTCACAAATTATACGCATAGCAAGACTCTATTCCTTTTCTGTTTATACGATTGGGCTTGAGCCCATTACTTGCCTATCACTTCGGTTGTAACCTGAACCGCCCCAAACAACTTATTTATATGAATACGCATTATGGCGTTTAATGAGATGAAACTTAAAACACAAGAAAGGTTACATCCCTTACGTACGCACGGCAGCAGGAGACACCCCCCCTCATCGTGATCGCCATCATCATACTCTTCTTAATCTCGGTTAGTGTCTCTTGTGTTGTTTAACTTGTTGACCGAATTGATTATGATGTTATCTAGGGATAGCTTTTGTGCATGTGTAGCATCGATTGTTGTGACTAAATCATGCTTGTATGTGATGATTGCCTATTACTGTGTGCATGATATAGGGTGGTTGGGTAATTGCATGAATAATATGAGTAGCACCGAATCATGATTGGGCCGTAAAGATGTGTTGACCTAGGTTACAGTATGCTAGTAAATAAATGTACATGATTTAGGAATATTCATCATTATTTGTGTTAATTGATCTTGTCGATTGACTAGAGGGATAATTGTGAGATTCGGTTGGGATTATTTTGTGAATCAAATTGACGGCCACTGTGTTCTTGCATGTGATAATATATGTGTTAAATTGTCGGCCATAGATGGTATGTAACCTGCTCATCTAATAAATTGTCACATGATGTACATTCAACGGCCCAATTAGATTTTATTAGCTCAATAGTGCGGCCAAATAGGAATAAAAAGGTATTGTCATTAGGTCAAAAGTAAATTTGCATGTCAGACATTTTAATTGCTGCATGTCATCATTAGCTCTAGGTTCTATGTTAACAAATTATGTGAACTAGCATGTCTTGATATTTGTTTAAACTCCAATACTTTTGTCAATAAAATGAGCCAACTTAAAGGGAAGGAGGTTACCAAAGATCTTGATTTGTTAGTTATAAACCACTTTAAATTTGTTCACCAACCGATGTATAGTAGGACAACTGTTACTTCATTCATATTAAGTTCACTTTGAATAGATCTTAGCTTGCTATAAAGCTTTTAACATAGATAACACACACCCATACGTTACTAATTAATTTTAATCATTATATGTATATTAAGTTAGTTATCTTTTTAACTATATATGAATGAGTGTTTAAATCATATTAATTATTTATTTATAACTGGAAACCAATGTATATAAATTAGTGTGGTCAATAACTAATGTATATATAATACCCCAAATAGTATTATAACATTATACAAAGTCCTCGTTAATTACCTTTACTATTTTAATATATCGCCTTAATATAATATGGTTAAAAACATTTAATTTCTATATTTATGGAAGTATCATGGAATAAATTAAATTGTACATACGAATAGGGCCGTACCATAATTCATATAATACATTGTGTTATGAAACTATTTGTGATCCGAATGTGAAGGGTGTATTATGTGAACTTGTATTATAAATATGCTATGACCAGAATGCTTGTTATGATGTATGTTATATGTTCTGCTTGAGCAATACGTGTGACTAGATACGTGGGATGTAAATTCAGGAAACTGACTGCCTTTGGTAACCATAATAGGGTTTAATTGATCATTGTGGGAAACGTATAATTAGTTCTACCGAGCAAAACTAAGGTGAGTTCACACTTTCTACAAGGCATGGGATTCCCAGGGGTTGGGAATGGGTAAAGGATTTAAACTGAAACTGCGTGATCTCCTGGTTTGGGACACGTACACACCCTCTTTATTGAAGGGTGACAACACGAGATAAGAAAATAATCGGAACCTGCGTAATCTCCTGGTTTGGAGATTACGTACACACCCTCTTTACTGAAGGGTGACAACACGGATACTAGACCAAAACTCTCTATCATGAAGTCCCTCCTTTTATATCGACTTAATCGCCGGGCCAATGGCGAGCGGGTCATTAGTTAGATAGCGCTATTTAGGTTTGACAAGCCTCACACCGTGCCGCAGAGGACGGGCATGAACTAATGGATCTGGGCACTAGTCAATGATGATAGACATTGACGTCAGGGCACCAACTTACTTTAGTCAGTGGTCGATATGGTAAACGGGTCTAGTGGTTAACATGGGGAAGCCCCCACCAACTATGGATATGTTTGGGAAACATGGTAAACGGATTAACTTACAACTTACAAATGAACTCCTGGTTTTGAAACAACTTAATAATGAACACTAACTGTGAACTCGCTCAACTTTGTTGTTGACTCGTTGTTACATGCCTTGCAGGTCGTTAGGTATTTCAGGAGCTTGCACGAGGAGGCGTGGACGTTGTGGGACATGGACTGTTGAGTTCCATGTTAAACTTATGAACTTTTAACTTATGTTTTGGGTTTTAAACTTTATGCTTCCGCTGATTACTTAAACTATGTTTTATTTGGACACCAATTATATTGTGGTTGGGTTTTATATTTACTTATACGCTGTGTTCAATATGATTGGTGGCTTGATCCTGGTCAGTCACGCCTCCAAGCGGTGATACTCCGCATGTGGATTTTGGGGGTGTGACAGATTGGTATCAGAGCCATTGGTTATAGAGAACTTGGTTTTAATATGGGGAAAACGTTTTTATTAAAACCAGACTATAACCAGAACAGTGCCCTACGATCCACAACGACGCTTCGCTCCACGTGCAAGACTCAACATCCTAGGTAATATGGTTTATGTTTATTGCCTACATGCTAGAATTACATAGAACTTTGCTCGTGGTATGCTTAGATTACATTGCCTATTATATGCTATTGCTCGAAAACACTTATGTGCTTGCTTTCTTCTGTCATCACACTTTCGCGAACTTTTCTCACTTATGTTGCCTTTGATATGAAGATCAATGGCTGGACGTATTAACTTGACACAAGCCCAGTTGACGGCTCTCATCAACGAACAGGTTGCTGCGGCGCTTGCAGCCGCACAAGCAGGTAGCATACCCTGTAGTCGTGATTTCCGCTAGGATCTTTAGATCCTACATTCATAAACCAACTCTCGTGCTTAATATTGTCCTCTTCTTATGCACAATAGGTCAACATGCTCAGCCACCTGTCTGCACCTTCAAGAATTTCATGGACTGTCGTCCAAGTACCTTCAGTGGCACGGAGGGAGCAGTAGGACTCCTCCACTGGTTCGAAAAGCTCGAGTCGGTGATTGAAATGTGTGAATGCCCTGAGGCTCGCAGGGTGAAGTACGCCACTGGAACACTGGAAGGAATCGCGCTGACTTGGTGGAATGCGCAAATTCAACTCTTAGGATCGGTAGCTGCTAACGCCACTCCTTGGAATGATTTCAAAGAGCTGATCAAACAGGAATACTGCACGCGAGACGACATCCACAAGTTAGAGGTGGACTTCTTTCATTTGAAGATGACTGGGTCGGAAATTGAAGCCTATACTAAAAGGTTAAACGAGCTGGCCATGCTGTGTCCAACTATGGTGGACCCTCCTATCAGGCGTATAGAGTTGTATCTCAAGGGGCTGGCACCAGAAATTCAAAGCCACGTGACGTCGGCCAATCTTAGTAACATCCAGGATATTCAGCGACTTGCTCATCGTCTCACAGATCAGGCAGTGGAACAAGACAGGCTGCCTAAACGTATCAGTGCTACCGGTGCTACTACTTCCGCTACTCCCAATGACAACAAGCGCAAATGGGATGGAGTCTCAAGCAAGGGTTCAACATCAGCTCAGTCTCAGTCTCAGCAGCGAAAGACTGACAACTACAAGAGCCCTAGTCAGCAGTCTTCTGGTAGTCAAGGGCAGGGTGGGTACAAGGGGAAGCACCCCAAATGCAATCAATGTGGTTTCCATCATAGCGGACCGTGTACTAAGGGCACTTGTCAGAGGTGTAACAAACCTGGCCATGCGGCCGAGGATTGCAGGAGTCTCTACCCTGCGAATCAGCGACGACAGAACCAGCAGCAGCAGCAGGGTAACAACAAAGGATGCTTTAAGTGTGGTGCGGAAGACCATTTCAAAAGAAACTGCCCCCAACTGAATCAGAATCAGAACAACAACAACCAAGGAAATGGGAACAACAATGGGGGTAACAACGACGACAATGGTGCTAGGGGACGTGCCTTCGTGATCGGTCAAGTGAGTTCCTACTTGACGACTTTTATGTTACTGTTTTATTTGAGTCGGGTGCCGATACTAGTTTCGTGTCTTTAAAAGTTAGTCAAATTCTTAATCGTACCCCAACACTTTTGAACACCAAGCACATAGTAGAACTAGCAAACGGTAAAAGTCTAGAGGCCACACACATAGTTTAGGGTTGCAATCTTGTTCTTGCTGATCAGACCTTTTCTGTCGACCCCATTCCTATCGTTCTACGGAATTTCAGGACGAAATTCCAAACCAACGGGGGGGGTGATGTGACACCCCAAGAAAAACCAGGAAACCACGCAACTTAACTAGCTTCCTCAGTAACTACGTGCTAAATTTCGGGACGAAATTTCTTTCAACTTGGGGATGATGTGACAACAGGAACTTTCACGGTTAGTGACGTGCTATATTGTAATCTTAATCAGTACCGTTAAATTTATACGTTTGTGATAACTCGATTAACTAAAACGTGTTGGGCCGCATGTGTATACATGAAATCACATCAGACTTGTGATTAGGCCTAAAGCCCAACTGAACCTTAGAATTGAGCCCACTCCTCTTGGGCTTTGCACCTTGTTATTCGGCCCACTCAATCACCTTTTCCAATTAGACTTCTTGTGTATACTTCACAAATTATACGCATAGCAAGACTCTATTCCTTTTCTGTTTATACGATTGGGCTTGAGCCCATTACTTGCCTATCACTTCGGTTGTAACCTGAACCGCCCCAAACAACTTATTTATATGAATACGCATTATGGCGTTTAATGAGATGAAACTTAAAACACAAGAAAGGTTACATCCCTTACGTACGCACGGCAGCAGGAGACACCCCCTCATCGTGATCGCCATCATCATACTCTTCTTAATCTCGGTTAGTGTCTCTTGTGTTGTTTAACTTGTTGATCGAATTGATTATGATGTTATCTAGGGATAGCTTTTGTGCATGTGTAGCATCGATTGTTGTGACTAAATCATGCTTGTATGTGATGATTGCCTATTACTGTGTGCATGAGATAGGGTGGTTGGGTAATTGCATGAATAATATGAGTAGCACCGAATCATGATTGGGCCGTAAAGATGTGTTGACCTAGGTTACAGTATGCTAGTAAATAAATGTACATGATTTAGGAATATTCATCATTATTTGTGTTAATTGATCTTGTCGATTGACTAGAGGGATAATTGTGAGATTCGGTTGGGATTATTTTGTGAATCAAATTGACGGCCACTGTGTTCTTGCATGTGATAATATATGTGTTCAATTGTCGGCCATAGATGGTATGTAACCTGCTCATCTAATAAATTGTCACATGATGTACATTCAACGGCCCAATTAGATTTTATTAGCTCAATAGTGCGGCCCAATAGGAATAAGAAGGTAATGTTTTGTCGGCTCATATCATCTTCACAAGAATATTGTCATTAGGTCAAAAGTAAATTTGCATGTCAGACATTTTAATTGTTGCATGTCATCATTAGCTCTAGGTTCTATGTTAACAAATTATATGAACTAGCATGTCTTGATATTTGTTTAAACTCCAATACTTTTGTCAATAAAATGAGCCAACTTAAAGGGAAGGAGGTTACCAAAGATCTTGATTTGTTAGTTATAAACCACTTTAAATTTGTTCACCAACCGATGTATAGTAGGACAACTGTTACTTCATTCATATTAAGTTCACTTTGAATAGATCTTAGCTCGCTATAAAGCTTTTAACATAGATAACACACACCGATACGTTACTAATTAATCATTATATGTATATTAAGTTAGTTATCTTTTTAACTGTATATGAATGAGTGTTTAAATCATATTAATTATTTATTTATAACTGGAAACCAATGTATATAAATTAGTATGGTCAATAACTAATGTATATATAATACCCCAAATAGTATTATAACATTATACAAAGTCCTCGTTAATTACCTTTACTATTTTAATATATCGCCTTAATATAATATGGTTAAAAACATTTAATTTCTATATTTATGGAAGTATCATGGAATAAATTAAATTGTACATACGAATTGGGCCGTACCATAATTCATATAATACATTGTGTTATGAAACTATTTGTGATCCGAATGTGAAGGGTGTATTATGTGAACTTGTATTATAAATATGCTATGACCAGAATGCTTGTTATGATGTATGTTATATGTTCTGCTTGAGCAATATGTGTGACTAGATACGTGGGATGTAAATTCAGGAAACTGACTGCCTTTGGTAACCATAATAGGGTTTAATTGATCATTGTGGGAAACGTATAATTAGTTCTACCGAGCAAAACTAAGGTGAGTTCACACTTTCTACAAGGCATGGGATTCCCAGGGGTTGGGAATGGGTAAAGGATTTAAACTGAAACTGCGTGATCTCCTGGTTTGGGACACGTACACACCCTCTTTATTGAAGGGTGACAACACGAGATAAGAAAATAATCGGAACCTGCGTAATCTCCTGGCTTGGAGATTACGTACACACCCTCTTTACTGAAGGGTGACAACACGGATACTAGACCAAAACTCTCTATCATGAAGTCCCTCCTTTTATATCGACTTAATCGCCGGGCCAATGGCGAGCGGGTCATTAGTTAGATAGCGCTATTTAGGTTTGACAAGCCTCACACCGTGCCGCAGAGGACGGGCGTGAACTAATGGATCTGGGCACTAGTCAATGATGATAGACATTGATGTCAGGGCACCAACTTACTTTAGTCAGTGGTCGATATGGTAAACGGGTCTAGTGGTTAACATGGGGAAGCCCCCACCAACTATGGATATGTTTGGGAAACATGGTAAACGGATTAACTTACAACTTACAAATGAACTCCTGGTTTTGAAACAACTTAATAATGAACACTAACTGTGAACTCGCTCAACTTTGTTGTTGACTCGTTGTTACATGCCTTGCAGGTCGTTAGGTATTTCAGGAGCTTGCACGAGGAGGCGTGGACATTGTGGGACATGGACTGTTGAGTTCCATGTTAAACTTATGAACTTTTAACTTATATTTTGGGTTTTAAACTTTATGCTTCCGCTGATTACTTAAACTATGTTTTCTTTGGACACCAATTATATTGTGGTTGGGTTTTATATTTACTTATACGCTGTGTTCAATATGATTGGTGGCTTGATCCTGGTCAGTCACGCCTCCAAGCGGTGATACTCCGCATGTGGATTTTGGGGGTGTGACATTCTAGTTGTGTGTTTTAAGCTCTCTGATAAATTCTTTCAGAGAGAAATTTGAAAATCTAGAATCCTTTTTCAAATTCATCAAAAATTCATTCCACTACACAGGTAATGCTTCTACAAATTTTGATATCATTTCAGCATTTGACACTCTTATCTCATATCTTTTCAAATTCTCAAGTAAGCTTTCAAGCCGATTTTCCAACTCATCCAAAGTTTCATCATTTTTACACAAAAAATATTCAAGTATACTCATCCAAACCTTCTTATCCCCATTTTCATTTATGTTATACCAAAACCCATCAACCCAATTATTTAGTCTTTCAAGATCATGGTTTTCCATTTCATCAAACATTTAATCACACTTCAAACAACCGGATGTAATGTTTATTCAAACCGTACAACCTGAAATGCTTTTCAAGCGGAATGAACCTTTTCAAACGAAATAAACAGTTTGGTGCGAAATGAAGTCTATTTCGTGCGAAATGGAGGTCTAGAAGTCCAATTCGTGCGAAATGAGATCCAATATGTTCAATTCGTGTGAAATGATGGTTCCTTCAAACGAAATGGTAACTTTCAAGCGAAATGGGTTCAATATGTCCAATTCGTGCGAAATGGAAATCCGTTTCACACAAAATGGCCTATTTCGTACGAAATGATGTCTATTTCAAGCAGAATGGCAATTTCAAACGAAATGGAAATTCATTTCGTGCGAAATCATGCTGATGTCATCCAATCGGTCAGTTTTTGACAAAATTGATCAAGATTTAGGTCGATTTAGGTCTGATTCTTACAAGGATTGATTAAAATAGTGTTTCGCATGTTATATATGAAAATCAGTCCATTTTAACCGTAAAATCTTGTTTAATTTTGAAAAATATGAAGAAGAATGAGTAGAAATCAGAACTCGAGCTGAATCGGTAAGAATTCTTCCTCATGTGCTCTGATACCGCATGTAGGATAGTTGTACGACCAAAACGAGTCGTTCAGAAGATATCTCGTCCAATACGAAAGGCGGAAACAGACGTATCGGAGTTGAAACAGCTTGATATACACATTAACTGTCTAGTTTATTGATCTGAAAGCGTTTTACAGGCTAGAGACACTTCGACATCACTTCGGCGTCAGAATCAGAAAAGATACAAATGAAAGATCAAGCACTCATATTTATAGGCAAGCCATTTCGTGCGAAATAGCTATATGCCCATTTCGTACGAAATCGACATCTCTATTTCGTGCGAAATGGCCTGTTCATTTCGTGCGAAATGGCTGCATCTTATATGTTTCTCGTTTTTTGTGCCCTGATCAATCTAATCTAATACAAGACTCGATACAAGACGAAGTCGACAGGCAACTGCACCAACATCTTTCCGCATGTGTATAGATTATCGAGAACTCAACAAGGTAACAGTTAAGAATCACTATCCTTTGCCACGCATCGACGACTTATTTGACCAGTTGCAGGGGTCAAGTTTTTATTCGACGATCGACTTAAGATCAGGCTATCATCAGATGAGAGTCCGAGAGGAGGATGTTCCTAAAACGGCTTTTCGAACGCGGTACGGGCACTATGAGTTTTTAGTTATGCCGTTTGGGTTGACGAACACGTCGGCGGTCTTCATGGACCTCATGAACCGTGTATGCAGACCGTATCTTGACGACTTCGTCATCGTGTTTATCGACGACATTCTGATCTATTCAAAGGGCAAGGAAGATCACGAGCGGCACTTACGTCTCATTTTGGAGCTCCTATGGAAGGAGCAACTCTACGCGAAGTTTTCCAAGTGTGACTTTTGGATTTGAGAGGTACACTTCCTTGGCCACATCGTTAATGAATTCGGGATACACGTGGATCTCGCTAAGATTGATGCTGTCAGGAATTGGGCGGCACCAAAGAATCCTTCGGAGGTGCGACAATTTCTTGGTCTCACTAGGTATTATCGAAGATTCATCAAGGATTTCTTGAAGATCGCTCAACCTCTTACCTCGTTAACACATAAAGGTGTTGTGTATTCCTGGGGATCAAAGCAGGAGGATGCTTTCCTACTTTTGAAACAGAAATTCTGTAGCTCACCAATCTTGTCTCTACCTGAAGGTATTGAGGATTTCGTGGTTCATTGTAATACTTCTATTCAGGGTCTCGGTTGTGTGCTGATGCAACGAGAGAAAGTGATAGCTTATGCCTCTCGACAGTTGAAGGTTCATGAGAAGAATTACATGACTCACGACTTGAAGCTGGGAGCCATGGTTTTCGCGTTGAAAATCTGGAGGCATTACCTATACGGTACCAGATGCACTATCTACACCGATCACAGCAGCCTTCAGCATATTTTTGACCAGAAGGAATTGAATATGCGACAACGTCGTTGGGTAGAACTGTTAAATGACTACGACTGTGCAATCAAGTATCATCCGGGTAAGGCTAACGTTGTACCTGATGCCCTTAGTCGGAAGTAAACGAAACCCAAACGTGTACGAGCTCTACAACTCATAATTCACTCGAACCTACCTGATCAGATCCATGCTGCTCAAACCGAAGCGTTGAAAGAAGAAAACTATAAGACAGAGTACTTGCGGGGCATGGAAAAACGACTTATAAAGAGACCTGATGGTATTCTCTACTGCATGGAACGAATATGGATTCCGTTGTTTGATAACCTTACAGGTCTTGTGATGGATGAAGCGCACAAGTCTCGATACTCTGTTCATCCAGGTTCAGATAAGATGTATCAGGACCTCAAAGTTTTGTATTGGTGGCCGAAGATGAAAGTTGACATTGCGACGTACGTGAGTAAATGTTTGACTTGTGCAAAAGTCAAGGTGGAGTATCAGAAACCCTCAGGTCTGCTTCAACAACCAGAAATACCCATGTGGAAATGGGAACAGATTGCTATGGATTTCGTTATTGGATTGCCGGAACTCAAAACGGAAACGATACCATCTGGGTGATCATTGAACGCCTCATGAAATCTGCGCACTTCCTTGCAATCAAGGAAACGGATATATTTTCTCAATTTGCTGCTGTTTATTTGAAGGAAGTGGTTTCTAGGCACGGGGTGCCAACCTCTATTATCTCTAACCGTGATCCGCGTTTCATCTCTGATTTGTGGCAATCTATGCATAAATCATTCGGCTAATGCCTTTACCTGAGCACTGCTTATCACCCACAAACGGATGGTCAAAGTGAGCGAACCATCCAGACACTTGAAGACATGCTGCGAGCATGTGTGATTGATTTTGGTAAGGGCTGGGAGAAACATTTGTCGTTGACCGAGTTCTCCTACAACAACAGTTACCACACTAGCATTCAGGCAGCTCTGTTTGAAGCATTGTGCGGCCAGAAATGCCGTTCCCCTCTCTGTTGGGCTGAGGTGGGTGACAGGCAAGTCACATGCCCAGAGCTTGTCCTTGAAACTTCTGAAAAGATTGTACAGATCAGGAACCGTATGGCAGCAGCGCGCGACCGTTAGAAAAGCTACGCTGACAAGAGTAGGAAACCTTTGGAATTCGAAGTTAATGATCGTGTTATGTTGAAGGTCTCACCCTGGAAGGGTGTGGTGCATTTTGGAAAACGCGACAAACTTAACCCTCGCTACGTTGGGCCATTCAATGTTTTGAAGCGTATTGGTAAAGTGGCCTACAAGCTCGAGTTACCTGCTGAGTTGGGTAACGTCCAAAATGTTTTCCATGTGTCGCAATTAAAGAAGTGCTTGTCTGATGAAACACTCGTTGTACCATTTCAGGAACTGAAAATGACGACAAGTTGTAGTTTGTCGAAGAACCAATTGAGATTATGGATCGGGAGATTAAGGTTCGTAAGCATAGTCGGATTGAAATTGTGAGAGTTCGTTGGAACTCAAGACGTGGACCAAAGTTCACATGGGGGCACGAAGACCAGATGAAGCTCAAGTACCCACATTTATTTCCTGACGACAAGTCCAAGTCAGGAAAATCTAAGTCTGACACAACTAGTGAATTTTGGGACGAAATTCCCATTCAAGTTGGGGATGATGTGGTACCCGCGGAAAATCCACAGTCATCCTGAGTTAACGTCTTATTATTGTGGATAACTTGTCAAATTTCGGGACGAATTTTCTTTCAAGTTGGGGATGTGTGACAACCCAAGTTCTCACAGGTCTTTCCCTGACACGTTGCTTGTTATAATTATGTTTTCGTAATTTGGTTGTGTTATAACGTGTATATTGATTGATTAAGTTAGTGTTATGTATAGTTGTTATAAAAACTTGGGTTTAGGTTATGTACTGCATGTGTTTTTCACCAAACCCCTTCGATGAAACTCTGCTAGACGAAACTTTGGAGTTTCATGAGGCATGCTCTTTCGTCGATTGAATTATTCGCAGTTTGGGCTTTTGGCGCAAGTGTAGCCCAGTTACACTGTTCACGCTATTTAACGTAAGTCTAACCCTAATCCTCCTTATTTCTCTTCTTAACGTCGACAGCAACCCCTTTCATTGAAGCCCCTTTCGTTCTCGGTTCTAACACTCCAGAGCGCACACACAACTCACTCGGTTAGTATGTCCTACTCCGTACTCATTGTAGTTCTCTGTTGTGCAAATTGTATGAGTACATATTGATGTTTGAGATGTGAGAATGATTTAGGGTTCCAATGCAAACTGAAATATAACTTGATGTAACATGGAGTAATATTGTATAGGATTGGTCTGATTTGATTTGATGGGACTGATTTATTGGTTGACTGATAACTTTTGCTGTTATGAGGGTTTTGATATGTTACTACTTTATTCACTAGATTGAAACGCGTATGTTAAGAAACTAATGTTTTATGGTTAGTCATGCTCATTGCACAGCTTTGCTGATCTTGTTGCTATGGGAATATTATGTTATTGGAGTGCATTACTGTGAATAAATCGGAGCTATAAGTGTTTAGGGTTGTTGATGTTCATGATGAACTGTGAGGAAGAAGATGGGTTTCGGTGAAATACCTTGTCGACGAAACCTATGTAGTTTCACCACCCATCTCCTCGACGAAACCTCTATAGTTTCGCCACCCATCTCCTCGACGAAACCTATGATGTTTCGCCAGGAGTTTCGCCGTCCAGAATGTGGTTCGCAACAGACTGTAGTTTAGACCAAGTGTGACAATAAACAAGTATGTGTTGATTTTATTATGACTAAAGAAAACATGACTTGCGTATGTTGAAAAGCTCACGTAACTGTTAAGTGATATTACGAAACATGCACACGGACTGTGGATATGTATGAGCCTGGATAACTGTTTATGTGTTAATCGGAAATTGTTGCTTGATTTCACACCATGAGTACAATCTATACGTGAACCAAGTGATTGGAAATTGATTTCGTGTATATGCATATCATAGGCTTTGACTGATTTATTTGTGAACAAGTAACTAATCATATCGAGCAAACTAAGGTGAGTTCATTTCTCTTGAGCATGCGTCCCAGTGGTTGGGACTGTCTTTGGGTATCCCTAGGAGGGATAGGTTTTAGGTAACTCGTTTGGGTATTCCCGAGAGGAATACGTCTTGTTGTAAATCGGTAATGTTGGATAATATACTCACCCTATCACCATTAAAGTCCCTCCGTATTGTTTGGTTACCTGAGATGTAACAAGGTATTAGTTGGTAACGCTACTTAGATTTGGCAACCTCACCTGTACCTGAGAGGACAGGTGTTGAACTAATGACCTAATCATGACCAATGCTTTGATAGGAGCATTGGAGAAAAGGGTAATGTAAATCAGGAGCCGTCTTGTATTCGGGATATTATCAACATTAAATTCAATGGATTAAACTAAACACTTTGTAACCAACGTTTTTGTAAAACTATGAACTCACCAGCGTTGTCTGATACACTTGTTGCATGCTCGCAGGTCGTTAGGTACTTTGGATGGGAACTTGCTATCTGGATGGCTGGAGTGGTCATGGGTCGCAGTGCTTGGTTACGTGTGTCTTGTTTACTTAATTCATATACATTGGGTTTTGAAACATTTAAACAATGAATTGTTATTTGCTTCTGCTGTCATGATTTAACTTGAATTATATTCTATGATCATTTTTATTTAATGAATGGAATTTTGCTAAACATATTATGGTTGGTTCAATGTGATTGGTGGCTAGATCCTGGTACGTCACACGTCTAGCGGGGGTTACCGCACGTGGTATTTTGGGGGTGTGACAGTTTGGTATCAGAGCCACTGGTTATAGTAAACTAGGTTTTAAAACGTTTTTGTAAAACCAGACTATTACCGAACAGTTCAGAAATCGACCATGACACTCAGCTCCAGATTGCCAGGTTCGTCTTCTATTTACTTTATGCATTATTTGTTTAGTGGTCACACACTCATAGATACATGAAACGATACTAGATACTATAGTGATTTGATAGTGCTATTCGACCCTTGTGATTCGTAATCCTGTAATACCTTTTGTTTTGCTATTTGAATGTGGGGGAAACTTTTAGCGCAAGTTAAGAGGCGCTGAGATAAGCATGCAAATTGCCTTGTTATTATGGGTGCACACATAATAGTAACGTGAGGTGCATACGAGTCCCAGTGAGGATTAATGATGCGTGTCAGTGTGTATATTTTAAGCCATTTTTACACTTTTTAGCCAAGTTTTAACTTTATAAATACGATATTCACTAACACTAAACATACATATGGGCAAGTGCACCCATCGTGGACGTAGTATAGTGTTGGTAAGATACCGAGGTCGTCCAAGGACACAAGAGCTTTTAGTACCGGTTTATCCTCAACGTCTAATCAAATCAAAATGTTAGAAAAAAGGTTTTTAAACTAGAAAAATAAAACTAACTAAAATGCTGAAAAAGAAAATAAAAATAAAAACAGATAGACAAGATGAATCACTTGGATCCAACTCGTGTGTAGTGTAACCTTTGATTATTTTCGCACTTTTGCACTTGTTTAAGAGATTATCTTAGTTATTGTAGTAGGCCCCTCTTTTGAGGGTGACGTTACCCTCAACCCAGTAGTTTGAGTCAGCAAGGATACAATCCTAAAGGGTCGGATTGTTGAAAGATAATTAATTAAGTTATTAATGCATAATGTGGTAGGCCCCTCTTTTGAAGGGGACGTTACCCTCGACTAAGTAGTCTGAGTCAGCAAGGATACAGTCCGAAGTAGCCGGGTTAAAGTTTCAATAGTAGTTTAACTTATGAGGGGATCAAAGAGTTTGGACCCCCGCCATCCAATACCGTTGGGTATTGAAGGAGATCCTACTAAATTTGATCCAGGTCCTTTACAGGATCTATACACTGAACAATGGCAAGACTCTTACCAAAGCGTTCCCTTAACCCCTGACCAGGTAGCCAACATACCTCCATATAGACCGTGGAGATATGAATGGTGAAAATCTTTTATTTTATATAGACAGTAAAATAATGCCAAGACACCACGGACAAACGATAAGGAAGAATCACCTTCAACATAAGAAACTAGTAATTAAAGTCATTAATACAAAACCAATTAAAAAGTGCAAAAGTTTAAAAATAAAAAGTATTACACTAAACAGTTGTCTTCACCAAGTGATGTAAGAGACTTAGGCAAACATGGCCTTTGATTGTCAAGAACTCTTACGATCAATCTTGGATCCCGAGACGACTCACACACTCTATGATGCACAATGGATGATGGTGGTGGATGATGGTGTTGTGATGGTGGTGGGTGGTGGATGAAGTGTGAGAGAGGTGGTGTACCAAGGGATGAGTTGCAAGAGCTCCAAGCACTCCTATTTATAGGCGGAACAGAAGCCTGGGCACGGCCTCGTGTCCATCCGAGTCTCTCTCTTCATTAATTGCAATTCGCAATTTCATTAAATGCGTTCTGCAACAGTTGACCACGCCCCCGTGTCCGCTGAGCACGGCCCCATGGTGGGCAGTAGATGCTTCTATTACTTTGTCTTTTATGCTGACACTTGGCACGCCCCCGTGCTCACTGAGCATGGGGCATGTTCAGCCTTCTGTCTTCTTGTTTTGCTTTAGGAAGATGCTGTCGGGAGGTCGGGCATGCCACGTTTGTTCCTTTTCTTGTATTTATGTTAGATTTAGCTGTATTTTTGCTTATTTTGTTCATTTGAGCTCATTTAATTCTGAAAATACAAAATAAAGACAAAAGCACGCTTTTTCCAACATTAGTACTAAAAAAGGGTTAGTTTTATGCCACAATTGATGTAATTTATATGTTGCATTTTGTGCACATCAAATACCCCCACACTTGAATCTTTCCTTGTCCTCAAGCAAAACTCTTAATAATGTGGCTTTTTTACTCCCAAATGGAGTGGGTAGAAGAGAAGGTTTTTAGACTTGTCATAGAGTCTCGGGATTTCCAAGATTCTTTATTTAAGTTTTATTTTCATTTATTTACAGTCCTATTCGTCATGATTTATTAAAAACGTTTCATAAGATAAATTACTTATTAGGGCATAACATGCCTTTTTAAAATTCCATTTATATACAAGTTCACATACCTCACGGGGGATCACTCAACATTCGGCCGAAGGTGTATTTTCAGTGAATCACTCGAGAGCGGCATGGAACTTACTCCTACCATAGGCTTGCCAAGCAATCAATCATCCTCCTTTTTAACTATATACCTTTGTAAATATCAAGAGGACTTTTTGGGTGAAGGGTTAGGCTTGGGCTAAAGGTGGGTGGTAGGGTTAGTGGTTAGTAAAAAGCCGAAAAGCGTAAAAAGCATCGGTTTTTTAAAGACCTTTTTATTTTTCATAATTTTATCTTTTATTTTGATGAACCATTTTTTTTTCAAACAAGGTTAATTTTGATGAACTTGTTTGTTTATTTGGTTTCATCAGTTCTATTTTATTTTATTTTTTTATTAATTTTTTTTGAAAAGTCATAAGAAAAACCGAGCTTTGTTACTAAAAGAAAAGGGTTAAAATAAAAAGGTTTAGGAGGGTAAAAAGGGTGATTGTTTTCGGTTAAGAAATGAAAAGGTTTAGACTCAAAGGGGTTAACTAGAGGGATCTTGGGTATGTGGTAAAAAAATGAAAAATAATGGTGTAGAAAGAAAAAATGGTTAGTCCTAATGCCTCCATCATTTACTTACTCGGGTTTAAGTTGGTAAGGACCGGGAATGCATTATCGTGGCAAGTTCTAGAGTTGTACGAACCAAGCGGCTATTCACACAAGAAACGAAAAATGAACATTTAGTGTAAAGATATGTATTTGTATGCTCAATAAAGGCTCAAAACTCACTTTTGTGGGATTGGGTTTTTATGTGATCAATTATATATAATCAGATTTTAACTAAGCTTGTCATGCCGTTTCATAATTTTCTTATGTTGGTTCTTTTTATCACGACGCTATCGGTTGTAAACTTGTAAAAATATAACCTTGTTAGATCTTGGAATTCCCAAACTTAAACTTAGACAAGTAAAAAAACGAAAAAAAATTTGAAAAAAATTTGGGGTGATTAGCGGTTCCAATAGAGTTTTGTGTAAGGCTTGTTAATTAGGACTTGCAAGATTCAAAGTTTTAGCATCCCCCCCCCCACACACACACTTAAATTACACATGATCCTCAATGTGTCACAAAAATAAGTTTTTAGGTTGATTGAATGTGTAAAAGGGTGTTAAAAGCAAAATTTTATGTTACTGGCACTCTGGACACGGCCCCGTGGTGACCGGGCACGACCCCGTGTTCAGGTGCCAGTGACAAAATTTAGTAAAAAGAAACAGAAGCCTGGACACGGGGGCATGTTCAGTCCGTGTTCAGTTACCTGAACTGGGCGATTTTTGCAGATTGTGCAGCACGGGGCCGTGTTGGGCGGAAACGGTCCGTGCTGAACTTGCTGTAATGAAGAAATTTTTGTCGGACAGCCCTGTTACGTGCATGGGGTGATGTTTCTCGTTTCCCTTGTTATCCTTGGCCATCCAGAGTGTGTTTTATTCCTGCAAATTAAACTAAAAATTAATCTAAGCTAAACTAAGGATAGTTCCGCGGAAAGCCTCCGTGGTGCGCCATGTTTATAAGGGTCCTTGGCTAGACCCAAAGTGAGGTCATATATTTTCCGAGCGGGATGTTTTGCATCCCATGTTGCACCATCGGAGAGCATCATCCAAACTCAAATCAATGACCTTCATGTAATTGACCGGGTCATCGTCCTCTACTCTCTTCCCAACTCCAAACTTCACTTCCTTATCCCCAAACTTCAAAGTAAGTGTTCCGTCATTCATGTCTACCACTGCTTGTGTGGTGGCTAGAAATGGCATCCCTAGTATGAGGGGGACTTTGGTGTCTTCTTCCATATCGAATATGACAAAGTCGGCCGGGTAGACGAAATTGTCGACCTTGACCAATAGATTTTCAGCGACACCTTGCGGGTATTTGACGAATCTGTCGGCAAGTTGTATACTCATCATGGTAGGGCTTGTTTTGCCTTGGCCGAGTCGTTTGAACATTGATGCAGGCATGAGGTTAATGCTAGCCCCAAGGTCGGCTAGTGCATTACGAACGGGGGATTCCCCGATCGAGGAAGGAATTGTGAAGCTTCCAGGATCAATCTTCTTTTGTGGGAGTTTGTTGAGTACGAGGGCGGAGCAGTCTTCACCTAAGTTAACTAATTGCAATGATTCAATTTTCTTTTTATAAGTGAGGAAGTCCCTCATGAATTTTGAGTATTTAGGCATTTGAGTTAGGACTTAGATACAAGGAATATTAACATGCAATTTTTTTAGTAGATTTTCGAATTTTGCGAATTGCTCATTGGTCTTTTGACGAATTAACCTACCGGGGTATGGAACCGGAGGAGCCTCCGTAGGCTCTTGAATTAGAGGAGAGGCCTTTTCTTGTGGAGTTGTGCTTCCCTCAGTTGGCGGTGGTGGAGCTTCTTCGGAACCCATGGTACGGTTTCTTAACGTTATGAGATGGACTAGTGCTTTTGGGTTTGTTTCGGTATTACTCGGTAACGCGCCTTGCGGTCTCTCGGAGAAATTTTGAGCTAATTGATTTATTTGTTTGTGACAACTCGTACTTTAGACTTGTCTTGTAACGTTACGTGCGTATGTGAAAGTTTACTATTTAATGATTTTATGAAATGTTATGTGCCTTATGTGTTACGTGTATGTATGTCGTGTGCAATATGTATTGTGTGTATGTATTGCATGTTTGTATTAAACACACAACTTGATCCGACCGCACAACACCCACACTCGCACAAGGCCTTTGGGCATTTTTACTTGTATTCAGACTTCAAGGGCTGCCCAAGTAAGGGCCGACCCATTGCTCTTTCTTTACACGTACAAACACACACATGAGGGGATTGCACCTCATTTTGTTACAATTCTCATAACACACAAACCCTAGACTTCCTCTCTCTCTCGTTTTGCTTGAAACCCGACGGCAGCCCCTCCCCACTCGAAGCTCTTCACATCGGCTCATTCAACCCATTCGAACATCACGGTTAGTGTTTTGTATTGTTTTGCTTATGGAATGATTACATGATTTCATGCTTAGACTAGAATGATTAGGGTTGTTGATTTGATGAATAATATGAACTATGTATTAATGTTCTTGCGAGTCGGATTTCATGAAAATAATTTAAAACCGAATAGATGTTGATCGGCTAGCATGTTATGTATGAAATCGGCTGTGAAGTATGAATCACTGTGTTGTCATAATCGAATGTTGGTTGATGATCGAGATCCATGTTATTATGTTCTTGTATTGTTAAAGTGTTGCTCATGATTTTAATGAATTAGGGTTCATATGGATTTAGGAAATAATTGCATTGTTAATCGAGAATTAGCATGTTTGTAACCGATTAGTTGTTGATTGACAATCACATGTTTGGAAACTGTTAAATGCTTGTAACCGAATAGCATAAAATCCGGGTGTTTAAACTGATCGCACAAGAGGACACACAAGTTCAAACGCATAAGGAGCCTCAATCGTACAAGTACTAAACGCACAAGACCTTCTGATCGTACATGAGGTCCGAACGCACAAACTAACCTGGTCCCACAAGCTAGCTGGAGCGCACAAGTGTTTGGGTTATTAAACTGTTGGGCCGAATGGCCCAAAACCACCCATCGTACAACTGGGCTGATCGTACAAGACCTGTCCAGTCGCACAACGCCGGCTGGATCACACATGTTTAACGATTGGGCCTCTAAGCCCAATACGAGTCGCACAAGGCCGGTTTATGTTGGCTGGGCCGGAAGGTTATTGGGCTGGACTTGATCGCACAAGGTTAACCAAGTCGCACAAGGTTAACCGGGCCGCACAATATGTTGTTTAATTGTTTTGGGCCGAATATGTTTATGGATTGTTATGTATATGGGCCGGGGTATTGGATCGCACAACGTGTTGTGGATCGCACAACATGTTGGGCCAGATATTATTGGGCTTTTGATATTACCTGACTGCTAAGATGTTGCCATGATCAATACGTGATTATTAACGTGTTAACTTGTATGAAACGTACGTGCATTACTTGAGTCAAAACCTGACTAGTGTGATAACCCTGTTAGGACGTGACTGATCACTGTTAGTTCAAGAACCCTCTTTTGTGTATCTGCCGAGCAAACCAAGGTGAGTTCACACTCTTACCAAGGCATGGGATTCCCGGGGTGTTGGGAATGGGACTGATAAGGATAAGGTTGTATAGACTCATACGGACACTGTTACTAGACTACCATACCATCGTCCTCGGTTGTGCAGGACACATACGTAAAACCTACGTATAACTAAGTTACTCGCTATCCTCGGTTGTGAGGGATACTCACGTAAAACCTGCGTGAACGGATACTCACTACTGCCTCGGTTGTGTCAGGCACTTACGTAAAACCTACGTAAACCCCCACGTACCCCTATCCTCGGTTGTGAAGGATACTTACGTAAATCCTGCGTAAACTTGTACGTATTACTGTTCTCGGTTGTGAAGAACACAAATGGTTACGCATAGTCTAGTGGATTATAACATGGGAAGCCCCCACCAATAGAAACCTATATTGGCCCAGTAGAGCCACTTGATACTCATGAACTTACTGTTACGCATTTACTTTCTGTGAACTCGCTCAACTAGTTGTTGACTCTCTGCTGCATGCCTTGCAGGACCTTAGGTGCTAATGGAGCTTGCACAAGGAGGAGCAGGTCGTTGTGGGCAACGGATTGATAAACACTTAATACGTTACAAACATTTATACTTATGAATGGGTTTTTACTTTGATGCTTCCGCTACACTTATTCACATTGGTTTTTGATGAACACCTTTCGTATTGATGGATTTTATTATTACTTGATTACATGTTCAATATGATTGGTGGCTTGATCCTGGTCATGTCACGCTCCCAAGCGGTGATACTCCGCAGGTGGATTTTGGGGGTGTGACAGATTGGTATCAGAGCCATTGGTTATAGAGAACTAGGTTTTAATATGGGAAAACGTTTTTATTAAAACCAGACTATAACCAGAACAGAGCTCTCAACGATCCACAACGACGCTTCGCTCCACATGCAAGACTCGACATCCTAGGTAATAAGGTTTATGTTTATTGCCTATTTGCTAGAACTGCTTAGAACTTTGCTCGCATTACGCTTAGATACACATGACTTTATTACATGAGAATACCTACGTGCTTACACTTTTCTGTCATCGCCCTACTCGCGAACCACTCTCACTTACGTTACTTTTACAATGAAGATCATGTCTGGACGAATCAACTTGACCCAAGCCCAGCTAGAGGCTCTCGTTCAAGCTCAAGTTGCTACGGCACTTGCAGCTGCTCAAGCAGGTAGTATACCCTGCAGTATAGATTCATACTAGGATCCTTAGATCCTGCATTAACTCTCGTATTTAATCTCGTCCTATTCGTACACAATAGGTCAACACGTGCAGCAACCTGTCTACACTTTCAAGAACTTCATGGACTGTCGTCCAAGTACTTTCAGCGGCACAGAGGGGGCAGTTGGACTCCTCCACTGGTTTGAGAAGTTCGAGTCAGTTTTCGAAATGTATGAATGCCCTGAGGCTCGCAGGGTGAAATACGCCACTGGCACGCTAGAAGGAATAGCACTAACTTGGTGGAATGCCCAAGTTCAGATCTTAGGGTTGGCAGCTGCTAACGCCACACCCTGGAATGATTTCAAGGAACTGATCAAGAGGGAGTATTGTACTCGGGAAGACATCCATAAGCTGGAGGATGAGTTTTACCATCTGAAGATGACTGGATCAGAGATTGAAGCTTACACCAAAAGGTCAAACGAACTGGCCGTACTGTGTCCAACTATGGTGGACCCTCCAATTAAGCGCATTGAGTTGTATCTCAAAGGGTTGGCGCCAGAGATCCAGAGCCACGTTACTTCGGCTAATCTTGACAACATCCAGGATATTCAACGCCTCGCTCACCGCATCACAGACCAGGCAGTGGATCAGAACAAACTACCTAAACGTATCAGCGCTACTGCTACCGTTACTACTTCAGCTACTCCTACTACTCCCAGTGACAGCAAGAGAAAATGGGATGGGGATTCCAGCAAGGGATCAGCTTCAGTTCAGTCTCAGGCCCAGCAGCGAAAGACTGACAATTACAAGAGTCCTAGCCAACACTCTTCAAGTAGTCACAGGCAGGGCGGATATCGAGGGAACCTCCCAAAGTGCAACAACTGCGGTAGACACCACGGTGGCCAGTGTAACAAGGGTCGCTGCCAAAGATGCCTCAAGATGGGTCATGAGGCTAAGGATTGTAGAAGCCCTCGTCCTGCGAACCAGAACCAGCAGCAGCCTCAGGCACAACAGAATCAGCAACAGGGCAACAAAGTATGTTTTCAGTGTGGGGCAGAAGGTCACTTCAAGAGGCACTGTCCTCAGCTAAACAGGAACCAGAACAACAACCATAACAATCAGGGCAATGGCAACAACAACAACGGGGGAAACAACAACGGCAATGAGGCAAGGGGTCGTGCATTCGTACTAGGTCGAGGCGACGCAATGAACGATCCCAACGTAGTTATGGGTAAGTTTCTCCTCGACAATATTTATGTTACTGTTTTATTTGATTCGGGTGCGGATACAAGTTATATTTCTGTGAAAGCTAGTAAATTGTTAAAACGTACATCGACACCCCTAAACACCAAACACGTCGTAGAACTAGCTAATGGTAAGAGTTTAGAAGCCACGCAAGTAGTCAGGGGTTGTAGCATCGTCTTAGCCGGTCAAGTTTTCTCCATCGACCTTATTCCCATAGTCTTGGGAAGTTTCGATATCGTCATAGGGATGGATTGGTTATCCCAACATCAGGCTGAGATCTTATGTAGTGAGAAGATTATTCGCATTCCACGTTCTGGTCAAGAACCTCTCGAAGTCCAAGGCGACAAGAGTGGTGCAGTGGTTGGCATCATCTCTTTCTTGAAGGCTCAGAAGTGCCTGCGGAAGGGTCACACCGCAATCTTGGCACTCGTTACAGATGCATCAGCAAAAGAAAAGAAATTGGAGGATATTCCAATCGTTCGCGACTACCCTCAGGTGTTTCCAGAAGACTTACCTGGCTTACCGCCTCACCGTCAGGTCGAATTTCAAATCGAGCTCGCTCCAGGAGCAGCACCCATAGCCCGCGCACCGTATCGTCTAGCTCCATCAGAATTGGAGGAATTGTCAAAGCAGCTACAAGAGCTCTTGGAAAAGGGCTTCATTCGTCCAAGCTCTTCGCCTTGGGGAGCTCCAGTACTATTCGTGAAAAAGAAAGACGGTACGTTCAGAATGTGCATAGACTACCGTGAACTCAACAAGGTGACGGTGAAGAACCGTTATCCTCTTCCACGCATAGATGATCTATTCGACCAGTTACAAGGGTCGTGCTACTATTCGAAGATAGACCTACGGTCAGGGTATCATCAGCTGAGAGTCCGGGATGAGGACGTCTCCAAAACAGCATTTAGAACTCGCTACGGCCACTACGAGTTTCTTGTCATGCCGTTCGGGTTAACGAACGCGCCTGCCGTATTTATGGATCTTATGAACAGGGTGTGCAAACCCTATCTTGACAAGTTCGTCATTGTTTTCATCGACGACATCCTGATCTACTCCAAGAGTCAGGAAGAGCACGAGCAGCACCTATGCCTTATTTTGGAACTCCTACGGAAGGAACAGCTATACGCTAAGTTTTCGAAATGCGACTTCTGGCTTCGTGATGTCCATTTTCTAGGCCACGTAATGAACAAGGATGGGATCCATGTTGATCCATCCAAGGTGGACTCGATCAGGAACTGGCCTGCACCACGTACGCCAACGGAAATATGCCAATTCTTGGGTTTGGCGGGGTACTACAGACGCTTTATTAAAGACTTTTCAAAGATTGCTCAGCCGCTTACGCTACTGACACCGAAGGGTGTCACCTACCGTTGGGGGGATCCCCAGGAAACTGCTTTTCAGCACCTAAAGGATAGGCTTTGCAGTGCACCTATCCTCTCTTTGCCAGAGGGCACAGATGACTTCGTGGTTTATTGTGATGCATCCATTCGGGGACTTGGATGTGTGTTAATGCAGCGCGACAAGGTTATTGCTTACGCTTCACGCCAACTTAAGATTCATGAACGGAACTACACGACGCACGATTTAGAGCTGGGAGCTGTTGTTTTCGCGCTTAAGATATGGCGACACTACCTGTACGGTACCAGGTGCACGATTTACACCGATCACATGAGTCTCGAGCATATCCTTAAGCAGAAGGATTTGAACATGCGTCAACGGAGATGGGTTGAATTACTGAACGATTACGAATGCGCTATCAAGTACCATCCAGGCAAAGCCAACGTTGTGGCTGATGCCCTCAGTCGGAAAGACACTTTACCTCGGCGCGTGCGAGCGCTACAGCTTACGATTCAGTCTAGCCTTCCTGCACAGATACGAGATGCTCAGGTAGAAGCATTGAAACCCGAAAATGTCAAAGCTGAAGCCTTACGCGGTTCACGGCAACGATTAGAACAGAAGGCAGACGGCGCCTACTATGTAACGGGGCGTATTTGGGTCCCACTTTATGGCGGTCTACGCGAACTTGTGATGGACGAAGCTCACAAGTCTCGTTATTCGGTACACCCTGGGTCGGACAAAATGTACCACGACATCAGAACTACTTATTGGTGGCCTAGCATGAAGGCCCACATCGCTACTTACGTTGGCAAGTGCTTGACCTGTGCGAGAGTCAAGGTTGAATACCAGAAACCAGCGGGCCTACTTCAGCAGCCTAAGATACCGCAATGGAAATGGGAAGAAATTTCCATGGATTTCGTTACAGGCCTACCTAGATCCCAGCGGGGAAATGATACCATATGGGTGATCGTGGATCGACTCACCAAGTCTGCACACTTCCTAGCTATAAAGGAAACGGATAAGTTCTCCACTCTCGCAGACGTCTATCTTAAAGAAGTTGTTTCGAGGCACGGGGTGCCCACATCCATCATTTCGGATCGCGATGCACGATTCACGTCAGAACTATGGCAAGCAATGCACAAATCTTTCGGCTCACGATTAGACATGAGCACAGCATATCATCCTCAGACGGATGGGCAGTCTGAGCGAACGATTCAAACTCTTGAAGACATGCTTCGGGCATGCGTTATTGATTTCGGCAATGGCTGGGAAAAGCACCTCCCTTTAGTGGAGTTCTCATACAATAATAGTTATCACACCAGCATTCAAGCCGCTCCATTCGAGGCATTGTACGGACGTAAATGCCGGTCACCTCTCTGTTGGGCAGAGGTGGGGGATAGTCAGATTACGGGTCCAGAGATTGTAGTGGACGCCACAGAAAAGATTGCACAAATACGACAACGCATGGCGGCAGCACGCGACCGTCAGAAAGCCTACGCGGACAAGCGTAGAAAGCCTTTGGAATTTCAGGTCCGGGACCGGGTATTACTTAAAGTCTCACCCTGGAAGGGTGTGGTACGTTTTGGCAAACGGGGCAAACTGAATCCGCGGTACGTCGGACCATTCAAAATCATAGAAAAGATTGGCAAAGTAGCATACAAGCTAAACCTACCAGCTGAGCTCGGGGCAGTTCACAATGTATTTCACGTGTCGAATCTGAAGAAGTGCCTATCAGATGAGACCCTTATCATTCCTTTCAAAGAACTCACTATCGACGAGCGGTTGCAGTTCGTCGAGGAACCAGTTGAAATCACGGACCGGGATGTGAAGGTCCTCAAAAACAAGAGAATCCCTCTTGTTCGAGTACGTTGGAACTCCAAACGTGGCCCAGAGTACACCTGGGAACGCGAAGACAGGATGACAGAAAAGTACCCCCAGTTATTCGGAACCAATGCAACCACTGCTGAGGCTGAAGCTACTACTTCGGAATTTCGGGACGAAATTCCAGATCAACGGGGGGAGGATGTGACACCCCAGGAAAACCAGTGAACGATTGAACTTACCTAGCTTCCTCAGTGAGTGCGTACCAAATTTCGGGACGAAATTTCTTTTTAGTTGGGGATAATGTGACAACTCGTACTTTAGACTTGTCTTGTAACGTTACGTGCGTATGTGAAAGTTTACTATTTAATGATTTTATGAAATGTTATGTGCCTTATGTGTTACGTGTATGTATGTCGTGTGCAATATGTATTGTGTGTATGTATTGCATGTTTGTATTAAACACACAACTTGATCCGACCGCACAACACCCACACTCGCACAAGCCCTTTGGGCCGTTTCACTTGTATTCGGACTTCAAGGGCTGCCCAAGTAAGGGCCGGCCCATTGCTCTTTCTTTACACGTACAAACACACACATGAGGGGATTGCACCTCATTTTGTTACAATTCTCATAACACACAAACCCTAGACTTCCTCTCTCTCTCGTTTTGCTTGAAACTCGACGGCAGCCCCTCCCCACTCGAAGCTCTTCACATCGGCTCATTCAACCCATTCGAACATCACGGTTAGTGTTTTGTATTGTTTTGCTTATGGAATGATTACATGATTTCATGCTTAGACTAGAATGATTAGGGTAGTTGATTTGATGAATAATATGAACTATGTATTAATGTTCTTGCGAGTCGGATTTCATGAAAATAATTTAAAACCGAATAGATGTTGATCGGCTAGCATGTTATGTATGAAATCGGCTGTGAAGTATGAATCACTGTGTTGTCATAATCGAATGTTGGTTGATGATCGAGATCCATGTTATTATGTTCTTGTATTGTTAAAGTGTTGCTCATGATTTTAATGAATTAGGGTTCATATGGATTTAGGAAATAATTGCATTGTTAATCAAGAATTAGCATGTTTGTAACCGATTAGTTGTTGATTGACAATCACATGTTTGGAAACTGTTAAATGCTTGTAACCGAATAGCATAAAATCCGTGTGTTTAAACTGATCGCACAAGAGCACACACAAGTTCAAACGCATAAGGAGCCTCAATCGTACAAGTACTAAACGCACAAGACCTTCTGATCGTACATGAGGTCCGAACGCACAAACTGACCTGGTCGCACAAGCTAGCTGGACCGCACAAGTGTTTGGGTTATTAAACTGTTGGGCCGAATGGCCCAAAACCACCCATCGTACAACTGGGCTGATCGTACAAGACCTGTCCAGTCGCACAACGCCGGCTGGATCAAACATGTTTAACGATTGGGCCTCTAAGCCCAATACGAGTCGCACAAGGCCGGTTTATGTTGGCTGGGCCGGAAGGTTATTGGGCTGGACTTGATCGCACAAGGTTAACCAAGTCGCACAAGGTTAACCGGGCCGCACAATATGTTGTTTAATTGTTTTGGGCCGAATATGTTTATGGATTGTTATGTATATGGGCCGGGGTATTGGATCGCACAACATGTTGTGGATCGCACAACATGTTGGGCCAGATATTATTGGGCTTTTGATATTACCTGACTGCTAAGATGTTGCCATGATCAATACGTGATTATTAACGTGTTAACTTGTATGAAACGTACGTGCATTACTTGAGTCAAAACCTGACTAGTGTGATAACCCTGTTAGGACGTGACTGATCACTGTTAGTTCAAGAACCCTCTTTTGTGTATCTGCCGAGCAAACCAAGGTGAGTTCACACTCTTACCAAGGCATGGGATTCCCGGGGTGTTGGGAATGGGACTGATAAGGATAAGGTTGTATAGACTCATACGGACACTGTTACTAGACTACCATACCATCGTCCTCGGTTGTGCAGGACACATACGTAAAACTTACGTAAACCCCCACGTACCCCTATCCTCGGTTGTGAAGGATACTTACGTAAATCCTACGTAAACTTGTACGTATTACTGTTCTCGGTTGTGAAGAACACATATGGTTACGCATAGTCTAGTGGATTATAACATGGGAAGCCCCCACCAATAGAAACCTATATTGGCCCAGTAGAGCCACTTGATACTCATGAACTTACTGTTACGCATTTACTTTCTGTGAACTCGCTCAACTAGTTGTTGACTCTCTGCTGCATGCCTTGCAGGACCTTAGGTACTAATGGAGCTTGCACAAGGAGGAGCAGGTCGTTGTGGGCAACGGATTGATAAACACTTAATACGTTACAAACATTTATACTTATGAATGGGTTTTTACTTTGATGCTTCCGCTACACTTATTCACATTGGTTTTTGATGAACACCTTTCGTATTGATGGATTTTATTATTACTTGATTACATGTTCAATATGATTGGTGGCTTGATCCTGGTCATGTCACGCTCCCAAGCGGTGATACTCCGTAGGTGGATTTTGGGGGTGTGACATTGTTTTTCAATGTTTTGTATACTAGCTTGTTGATTTCTAAAATTCGATTCCAATTGTTGAAATCGATCCGAGTTTTTCTTTTCAGTGTCGGAGATGAGGCGAGATACAGTATCTTCAAGCCTTTCTCGTCCACCTTGTTGTTGAGCGAAATTTTGTGACTCATTTCTTGGTTGTTGAAAGTTCGTTCATTGGTTTAGGTTTTGTTGGTTGCTACTATTACCGGGTTCTCTCCAACCAAGGTTAGGGTGGTTACGCCATCCTTGGTTGTAGGTACCTGTTGGAGGACCCAACGGCCTAGGTTTGTTATCAATGTAGTTTACGAACTCTTGTTGATCATCTGTTTCTTTCATACAACTCCAATTTTCATGTGGCCCACCACACCCTTCACAAGCCTTGATCAAGACCGTTTTTGCCATTTCTAACTTTTTGATTTTTGAAGAAAGGGCCTCGATTTGGGCTTGTAAAGAAGTGCTTTCATCAACCTTATGGGCGCCCGGGGCAATAGATTTATTGCCTCGGGGAGTGTAACACTAAAAAATTGGTTTGAGCAATTTCCTCAATTTGATTGTATATTTCATGTGGGCGGTGATTACCTAAAAGTCCCCCGGAGCTAGATTCAAGTGTTTGTCTTGTGTGTGGCAACAAACCATTGTAGAAAGTGGATACTTGTTGCCATACCGCAAGACCATGATGAGGACACTTTCGCAATAACTCCTTAAACCTTTCCCAAGTTTCATATAAGTATTCCCCATCCTCTTGTGAATATGTATTAATTTCAGTCATTAATTTAGCCGTTTTAGCGGGAGGGAAATACTTATATAGAAACTTTTGGGCTAGTTCATCCCAAGTGTTTACCGAACCAACTGGGAGGGCGTTGAGCCAAGCTTTTGCTCGGTCTTTTAGTGAAAATGGAAACATTCGAAGACGATTGGCATCATTTGATGCTCCATTGATCCGAAAGGTATCACATATTTCTAAAAAAATAGTAAAATGTAGATGGGGATCCTCGTCCGCAAGCCCATGGAAGGTTGCGGAGTTTTGAAGCATTTGTATCAAATGTGGCCGAAGTTCGAAGTTGTTAGCTTCTACATTCGGAGCATTGGTAGCGGCGTCGAGATTACCCACGGTGGGTCGTAGGTAATCCATGAGGGTACGTTGGTCCGCCATTGGAAGTGGGTCCCCCGAAACCTTCTCTTGGTTTTTAGCTTTAAGTCTTTTTCTGAGAAAGCGTTCGGGTTGTTCTAGAGGTTCTTTTATGTCTCTCCTAGAACTGAAGCTCATACACTACGTAGAAGGTTCAGATGCGGTGTCCGGTTCGAAGTCCTGCAATAAAAAACAGAAAAGAATGTTGGTCAGGAAGTTCACCACGGCCCCGTGCTCAGTGAACACGGCCCGTGGTCGGAGATACAGCGATTGTTTTCCGGATCCCTGTTACTGGAAAGTTGGACACGGCACCGTACTCCACCGACACGACCCTGTGCTCAGCTCTCTGTAACTCAGAAAATAAAAACTGCCAGTGACACTACTGGGCACGGCCCGTGTCCGACCAAGCACGACCCGTGCTGAGCTCTGCAGAAGCTGAAAAACTAAGAAAATCCTAAAAAAAATAAATAGAAAAAATGATTAGGCCGCTGATTCCTAACTTTCTTAAAATCCTTGTGTCCCCGGCAACGGCGCCAAAAACTTGATGCGTGTAAGTGTGTATATAATTTAGGTGTATATTTTAAGCCCTTTTTTACACTTTTTAGCCAAGTTTTAAATTTATAAACACGATATTTGTCACGGCCCCCGACCCGGTTTGACCCGTTTCAGGAGCCGCGTGGCAGGAATCCCGTGGTATTTAATTTAGGCGATAGCCGAAGTCTTTTTAAACAGGATCTTTTAATAATTTAAGCTGCTCGTTTCATAACTTAGGGATAAATTCCCGAAATTTACAATAATGTGATTTCTCAGGGAAATCTTCATTTTCAAAACATGTTCATTTATTTATTTACATTGAGCCACTTTCTAAGCTGGGAGTGCTACACGGCACTTTTCTTTGCTCATATCAGATCACCTGAAACATGTTTGAAAAAGGTTTTGTCAGCGGGGAAATACTGAGTGAATCATTCAGTTTACAAAAACGACACATTTGTTATAATCTACAGTATTAAGGGGAATTACAATGTTTCTGATATCAAACCAACTACCCACAGTATTTGTCACTCGACCATCCATTGGCTAGCCCATTTGTCCAATGGTGTCTGTGACTGTGGTCAGATCACCCCTTGGCCACCCGTTTGTCCAAGTGTGACGGGAAATAAGTAATGTATACAAAACCCCACATACCGGCTGTAACTTGGTGATTACATAGACTTAATCACTGTAACTATAACTTTTAAAAATAACTTGGAGTTTTGTAAAACAGTTTGATAAAAAGAGAATGACTCACATTGCAGATTTACGAGCAGAGTATAAGCTTTACTGATTAACCTGCTAACCTAATTTAAATAACAATGCACACACAAACGGGATTAGTAACTAATTCAGCAGTTACGTCAATTCACGAGATTAAACCTTCACAACTATTATCAAGTGCGATACTTAACAATTCAATGGATTCACAACGAATGACAGAGCATAGTCTGAATTCGAACAGCACTCAAACATTCAAGTTGAAATCACAATGAATAACAAAGTACAAGCTCAATTTGAGCAGCACTCGGACAATCGTTGGATAGTTATAATCGACCGGACGTTGAATCGTAATAGCGATTGAGTTATTACCCTGATTGCGGCAGCACCTCGTGATTCGTGTGTGTGTGTGTGTGTTGTGGACTGTTTTGAGTATAACTCGACGTACAGACAGAATTCTTACGTCGTTTTCATTTCTCTGTTCAAGTCCCAAGGTCGGCTATTCATACTAATTTTTGAGACCTGCTTATGGACCGTAAGCCCTTTCCCTTGCGGTCCGTAAGCTAAGTAGTCTAATTCATAGGCTGCCTAGCCCGGGTATAGCTTGGGTGAATCAATAAAATTAGCCAATCAAAGCTAAACATCGTTTTATTTAGATAACTATTCAACTAGGGTTTGCCCCCCTCGAGTTTTAGGGGCCCTGAACCTGATTCTGATCATTCTGAAAATTTTAGGGTTAGTGCAGAATTACTTGGGTGTCTCAATTAGGGTTTTCTTATTGACTAATTATTGTCCTAACTATTGATTTTAGTGACAGTTGTTACATCCTCCCCACCTTGAGAAAAATCTCATCCTCGAGATTTACTGAAATAGATGAGGGTACTTTCGCTTCATTTCTGATTCCAGTTCCCAAGTATATTCTGGTCCTCTCTTGGATTCCCATTTGACTTTTACTAGTACTAGTCGTTTGTGTTTGAGAAACTTGATCTTCCGGTCTTCTATTTGTAAGGGTTTCTCTACGAATTTCAGCTTTTCATTTACCTCTATATCTTGAAGAGGTACTACCAGGGATTCGTCTGATAAACATTTCTTAAGATTGGATACATGAAACACATCATGTACTCCAGCTAATTCTTCTGGTAGTTGTAAACGATAAGCTACCGGTCCTATTCGTTGGATCACCGGGAATGGTCCAACATATCTGGGACTCAGTTTTCCTTTCTTACCAAATCGTACTACTCCTTTCCAAGGAGATACTTTTAATAGTACTTTGTCTCCGACTTGGAATTCTAATGGCTTACGGCGATTGTCCGCATAACTCTTCTGACGATCTCTAGCAGTCTTCAGTCTTTCCTTGATTTGAGTTATTTTGTCTGTGGTCTCTTGTACAATCTCTGGACCTGATAACTGACTTTCTCCTATCTCTGCCCAACAAACGAGAGTTCTGCACTTGCGTCCATACAGTGCTTCGAATGGAGCAGATTCGATGCTCGAATGATAACTATTGTTATAGGAGAATTCAATTAATGGTAAATGGCTATCCCAATTACCACCAAAATCAATTACACATGCTCGGATCATGTCTTCCAGGGTTTGTATCGTCCTTTCACTTTGTCCGCCCGTTTGAGGATGATATGCAGTACTCAAATTAAGTCGGGTTCCCATCGCCTCCTGGAAACTTGTCCAGAAACGGGAAGTAAAACGACTATCTCTATCTGATACAATGGAGAGTGGGACTCCATGTAAGGATACTACTTCATCTACATACAACTTGGCTAACCTTTCCATGCTAAAGGTTTCCTTTATTGGTAGAAAATCAGCTGATTTGGTTAATCCATCCACAATTACCCAAGTAGCATCATTACCTTTTCTGGTTTTGGGTAACTTAGTAACAAAATCCATTGTTATGAGTTCCCATTTCCATACAGGCATTTCTAACTGTTGTAGTAGTCCTGAAGGTTTCTGATGTTCGGCTTTAACTTGTGAACAGGTTAGACACTTAGATACGTATTCAGCTATATCCTTTTTCATTCCTATTCACCAGAAATTATTTCTTAAATCTTGGTACATCTTATTATTTCCTGGATGTACAGTATACCTAGATTTATGAGATTCTTCTAAAATCTTATTTCTTAATTCTCCTTGCTTAGGTACCCAAATTTGTTTCTTGTGGAATCTCCAAATTCCATCTTTTCCTTGTTCTAATTCCTTTAGGTAACCTTTCATTCCATCGGCATCGTCCTTGATTGCCGTTCCCTGAATTTTCTTCAATTGTTCCATTAAATCTAATTGTAGATTTAACCTAAGAGCACGGACTCGCTTTTGCTTTTCATGATAGTTACGACTTAAGGCGTCTGCGACTACGTTTGCCTTTCCTTCGTGATATTGAATATCACAGTCGTAATCACTTAAGATTTCCATCCACCTTCTTTGCCTCATGTTTAACTCTTTTTTGCCCAAATATATACCTTAAACTCTTATGCTCCGTATAGATAGTAAACTTACTTCCATACAGATAATGTCTCCAAATTTTAAGGGCAAAAATTATGGCTCCTAACTCTAGGTCATGAGTTATGTAATTCTCTTCGTGCTTTTTCAATTGCCTAGAGGCATACGCAATTACCTTTTTGCGTTGCATCAATACACATCCATATCCTAATTTTGAAGCATCACAGTATACTTCAAAATCCTCGGTTCCTTCGGGTAAAGCTAAAATTGGAGCATTCGTTAATTTGTGCTTTAGAATCCTAAAGGCTTCTTCTTGTCTAGATCCCCATTCAAACTTAACAGCTTTACAGGTTAGCTTAGTTAAAGGTACAACTATCTTAGAGAAATCCTTAATAAACCGTCTATAGTATCCAGCTAAGCCTAGAAAACTTCTAATTTCCATAGCCGTTCGTGGAGCTTTCCAATTCGTGATTGCTTCTATTTTAGCAGGATCTACGTGAATTCCTTCGTGATTCACCATATGACCTAAAAATTGCACTTCTTGTAGCCAGAATTCACACTTCGAGAATTTGGCATAAAGCTTTTCCTTTCTTAACAAGGTTAAGAGTGCATGCAAGTGCTCACAATGTTCCTCCTGACTTTTGGAATAAATAAGTATATCGTCAATGAAAACGATCACAAATTTATCCAAGTAGGGTTTACAGATCCTATTCATCATGTCCATAAATGCGGCTGGAGCATTTGTTAATCCAAAGGGCATGACTGTAAACTCATAATGACCGTACCTAGTTCTGAAAGCAGTTTTAGGTATGTCCTCCTCTTGCACTTTCAGCTGGTGATATCCTGATCTTAAGTCTATCTTAGAGAAATACCTAGCTCCTTGCAATTGATCAAAAAGATCATCAATCCTAGGTAACGGGTATCGGTTCTTAATTGTAACTTTATTCAATTCCCTATAATCGATACACATTCTCATTGATCCATCTTTCTTTTTCACAAACAACACTGGTGCACCCCAAGGGGATGAACTAAGTTGTATGAATCCTTTGCTTAGTAATTCATCTAATTGCTTTTTCAATTCTAGCATTTCGGTAGGTGCTAATCGAAAAGGTGTCTTAGCTATTGGTGTAGTACCTGGAATTAAATGAATTCTAAACTCTACTTTTCTATCAGGTGGTAAACCAGGTAACTCTTCTGGAAAAACATCTGAGTATTCTGAGACTATAGGGATGTCCTGGAGTTCCTTACTTTTAGTGTTAATGATTACAGAAATCATATACACCATTTCTTGTTTCCTTGAATAACTAGCCAATTTCATTACTGAAATGAATTTCAGTGGCTTCCGAGGTCTATCTCCTGTAATTAGAATTACTTCTCGTGTGGGGGTACGGATTTCTACGGAATTCTTATCACACAGGATTCGAGCATAGTTGGCGACTAACCAATCCATTCCTAATACCACATCGAATCCGGCTAAATTCATAGGTAATAGGGTTGCAGAAAACTTATGACCTAACAATTCTATCTTTGCAGAACCTTATTTATGTTGACAGAATTTCCATCTGCCATTTCAACAGTAAAGATCTGCCTAAGGGTAGTTAGAGGTAAGTTAAGAGCTTGGCAGAATGCAGTATTAATAAAACTTTGGTTTGCACCAGAGTCAAATAATACTTTTGCATAGACGTTATGTACTAAGAACGTACCCGCTATCACGTCTGGAATAAGTTCGGCTTCTTGAGTGGTTAGCTGGAATGCTCGTGCATTTTTCTTAGTAGTTCCTTCGGTCGTTTTAGCTCTACTGTCTGATGGTTTAGCTAACTTAGGACATTCAGACTGGAAATGTCCCGTTTCTCTGCAGTTATAACAAATTCTTGTTTTCCTTCTGCAGTCTTCTTCCCGATGTCCTTTCGCCTTGCAGAAGTTGCAAAATATATTGCACTGTCCATAGTGTTTCTTTTTGCAATTTCTGCAGAAAGAGGTGACGAGTATTGCCCGGTTCCTCTTTTCTTGAATTTATTGCTATTATTACTCACACGAAATCCTTGGGTAATCTTCTGAGCCAATTCCTTCTTGCGATCTTCTTCTCTGGTGCGGATTAGTTCATCGGTTAAGGTATTAGCTAATTCCACAGCATCGTCAATTGTGCGTGGTCTCGCAGCTTTAACGATGTTACGGATTTCTCCAATTTAATCCCCAAATATAACGGGAAATGAGTACCGGTTCTGGCGAAGCCAGGGAAGGTACCACTCTCGCATATTCGAAGAATGTCGAAGTATATCCTCGACAGTCTACACCTATCATACGATGGCTCAGGAACTTGTTTACCATTTGTTCCTTCTCGTATTCGGGATAGAATTTTCTTTCGACAAGACTCTTAAATTCTTCCCAATTCATCGCATAGGCCACCCTTCTTCCTTTTGCTTGTAGCACCGTGTTCCACCATTCTAGCGCCCCTTCTTTAAATAGATTTGAAGCATACATCACTTGATCTTCTTCAGCACATTTACTTATTGCAATTACTGCCTCGGTTTTCTCTAACCAACGCAGTGTTGCAGTTGCCCCTTCATTACCTGCAAATTCTGCGGGTTTACAGGCAATAAATTCTTTGTAAGTGCAACCAGGCGTTGCAACTTTCATTCTCTTAGGGAGTGGGGCCTGTTGCGGATCATGATCGTTATGATTGCCGCATCCATTTACGTTTACTAGGAATTAATTGTGGTTCGGCTGGTTTCTGAACAGCAGCCACAATTTCTGGAATAGCATTGGCTATCCCTTGAGCAATAAAGTGCTCAATATCTTGTCTAGTTATATATTGATCTTCCTGATTTTGCTCAGACTGATTTACTTCATTAACTGGTTCACTATTAGCGTTTTCCATCTGCTAATTAGTATTAATAGGAATTATTAGTGTTTAATTATTGATAACAAAATCACAAATAAACACATAGATCAGTACAACATGCAAGCATAGCCAAAATTGTCGATGCCTCGACTTCTGTTTTGTTTTATATATTATACCTGCTTCAATACACACTTTTTATCTTACATTGTTTTATTGCCCATTTTACAAAGTTAGTTTTACTATATTAGTTATAATACAAACAAACTTCTTCAAACCCCTCCTATCTTTTGGTTCACTGGCAGTTTCAGTAACGACGCTCCCTCTCGTCGTACTTCCAAGAGATCTGCTCCCCCATTTCCGGGATCCTATTCCCGGTGCCTATCAGTTCTTCACCAAACTGACGTAGTTCAGCTAAATTTTCATAGCTCATTCGCGGATTAGGGATAGGTTCTGGATCAAACTGTGGGAGAAAACTATAGGGACTATTGACTATATTTTGGAATTGCCAGTCATTGGTCCACTATTCCTCCATTTGGCCTAATGGTCGGGTGTGAACTAGTGGGTCTGGAATAGCTGGTCCTAGAATTGGGCTGTAGCAGGATAAGAGAAGAGATTATCGTTGATAGGCTCTAGTACATCACAATTATCCAGTAGACGGTCTATTTCGTCCTGGAATGTGATTTCCTCAGGCTGTTTTGTCACACCCCCAAAATCCACTTGCGGAGTACTACCGCTTGGGAGCGTGACATGACCAGGATCAAGCCACCATTTATATCAAACATAGCATTTAATAATAATAACAGACATAATTGATGTTCAAAACCAAACGTTGTATATGTAGCGGAAGCATTAAATGTAAACCCAAAACATAAGTATCAATGTGTGAATGTAAAAGTGTTTAATAAGCATTCACGAGTTCTTGTCCACAACGACCCGCTTCTCCTCTGGTGCAAGCTCCAAGTATACCTAAGGTCCTGCAAGGCATGCAGCAAATAATCAACAAACTAGTTGAGCGAGTTCACAGAAAGTAAGTTCATAACATAGTGCATAAGTTTAGCTAGTGGGGGCTTCCCATACTAGTGTGTACTAAAGGTGGGGGCTTCCTAAACCTTGTGTTTATAATACCGGTGGGGGCTTCCCACGTTTATCCTTACTAATGAGGGCTTCTCATTAATGGTACTTACTAGACTAACTTCCAACCATGTGTTCTTCTTTACCGAGAACAGGAATACGTACTGGGTCACGTAGGCTTTACGTGACGTGCCCTTCCCCGAGGACAGTGGTACGCGTGGGGGCTACGTAGGCTTTACGCAGCGTGTCCTTCCGACCCGGAAGACAGTAGAAGGTATTGGGTTACGTAGGCTTTACGTAACGTGTCCTCCCGACCCGGGAGACAAATGGCAAATACTGGGTTACGTAGGCTTTACGTAACGTGTCCTGACTATCCTGAGGACGATGGTCTATAGTCTAGTGAATGCGTAAGTACGAGTAACTCTTTCATTATCAACATATCCAACCCAATTCCCAACCCGGGAATCCCATGCCTTGGCTGTGTGAACTCACCTTGGTTTGCTCGGCATATACACAAAGAGAATTCTTGAACTAACAGTGATCAATCACGTCCTAACAGGGTTATCACACTAGTCAAGTTTTGACTAAGGAAATGCACATATACATCATACAAGTTATCACATTACTAACACGTATTGGTAATGGCAACCACATGTGAATCAAGTAATGTATCAAGAAGCCCAATCACATATTGGCCCAACACGTTGTGCGATTCAACTAACATAAGCAGCCCAACCATATAGTACATAGTGAACTTGTGCGGTCCGATTTGTGTTGTGCGATCGGACAAACCCGGCCCAATAAACATACTCGGCCCAAACAGAATTACAGTCCCTCATAAACATACTCGGCCCAAACATATTATCGTGTAAAGCTCTTGTGCGACCCGACTGATCTTGTACGATCAGGTTGGGTTGTGCGAGGTGTTTCGGGTTGTCCGGCCCAACAGTTTAAAAACTCGTGTGATCCCATACGTCTTGTGCGATTGGGAACCCTTGTGCGATCGGGTTTCCTTGTGCGAATGGCTCATCTTGTGTGATCAGGTCCACTTGTGCGAGTGGACCCGTTGTGCGACTAAAGGTCTTGTGCGGCCGGTTAACAACTTCCATGAATCAAGCAATCAGTTACACATTTCAATTAATTCCTTTTGACTAATTCGATGTGACAACTCGAACTTTTGACTCGTATTTAATGCACGTTGACTCTGACCATTGACTTTGACTGTCTGACTTGCTTGACCTGTAATATGGATAATGTCCACTTGATGTTAATATGAAATTGTATTGTGATTGTTGCATGTTACGTGTATGAACTTATTAGAAAACTTAGATTGTTTAGCACTTGAATGTACCCGACGAATCACATATATCTCGCCAATCCAAAGATCGACGAAACAGGAGGTTGATTCGTCAACCCAACCTCGACGAAACAGGGTGATTCGCCGGCCCATCAGTTTCGCCAAAGCCCATTAGCGGCCCAAAACGTTAGACGCGTATAAGTGATACGTAACCTCTTCATTTGTCACACTTTAGCGAAAACAGGAAAACCCTAGAACCCTCTTGTGTGTGACGGCAGCCAGGCGTGTTTCCCCAAGCCCTTAGCAATTTACCCATCGTTCCTCCATTCCGGTTAGTGTGTGTTTATTGAATCGGTTAACTTGATACTTTGATTATTGTTATATGTCTGCATACATGCTTATTTGATTCCTAGAATGAATACGGATAAGTAACTGTCATGATTTCTTGTTATACTCTTGCCATGATTAACAGTGAACGGCTATGATCTTGACAAATCGGTTAGGGTTTTAGTATGATGTATGTTGTTACTAAACTGAATTGATCGATATAGCAAATAAACGGGTAATGCGGAATCTAATACCATGATTGTATGTGAACGAGTTTGGGGCTCTTGTTGGTCGTACGTTACGGATGGGAAACCGTGTGTCCAACTCAATAATTATTGTATAATTCTGTATGAAGACTCTGTTTAATGATGATGATTGTGCTAAATGATCACCGTATGATTGCTACTAGGGTGACGGCTGATTAGGGTTTCTGTGATATTTCATAGCTGATTGTAACTGTTTACGTAACTGGCATGTTGACGAATTAAGATGTTGACGAATTTGGATGCTTGACGTAATGGAACTCTTGACGAAACAGGATTGTGTTTCGCCAAGAGTAATCGGCGAATTAGGATTTTGTGTTTCGCCAAGGATGTTAACGAAATAGAATTAGATTCGTCAGAGAATAGTTGACGAAACACATTGTGTTTCGCCAACCTGTGTTTCGCCAATAAGTGTGTTTCGCCAACTTGGATAACATGCACAGTAACATGATTTAACCTTGTTAAAGGTTAACTGGATTATTTAACTGCTGTTAAGTGTGTACATAACTTATGTGATAACGACTACATGTTGATACTTGTATGATTACCTATATGTGCACAACTTGGGTATGAACTAATTTGAATACGTGCATACTCTAGGGCGTGATTGATTTACTTTGAGCACATACTTAGCATACCGAGCAAACCCAAGGTGAGTTCACACAGCCAAGGCATGGGGTTCCCAGGGTGGGAATGGGATTGAATGAATTATACGTACATACTTAGTTAACGGAACGTAATGATATGAGTCCTCAGGGTGAGGATGGTGAATGATAAGATACGGCTAGACTAGTATACCTACTTGGACAGATCTTCGCACACACGCCAAGGGTTGGCTGCGATAATTATGACTGATCTTCGCACACATGCCTCGGGAAGGCTGCGAACTAAACATATTAGAACTTCGCACACATGCCAGGGTGGCCAGCGATACAAATATACATAGTCTAGGATATTTGGGAGTATTAACCCAAATCTTCGCATACATGCCGAAAGGGCCCACGATGCAAACCAATACTATACATGAACAATGAACGAACTAATACGATGCATGATTAGATGAACGAACGCAATGCTTGCTATACTATTCTATTACTGAACTTACTTACTGTGAACTCGCTCAACTAGTTGTTGACTCTCTGCTGCATGCCTTGCAGGACCTTAGGTACATTATGGAGCTTGCACAGGGAGGAGCAGGTCGTTGTGGGCAAAGGATCGCGAATGCTATTTCAACACTTATGATGATTCATACATTAATATTATTGTTTGGGTTACTTAAATGCTTCCGCTATACTTAACTATATTACACGTTCAATATGATTGGTGGTTAAGATCCTGGTCATGTCATGCTCCCAAGCGGTGATACTCCGCAGGTGGATTTTGGGGGTGTGACAGATTGGTATCAGAGCCATTGGTTATAGAGAACTAGGTTTTAATATGGGGAAAACGTTTTTATTAAAACCAGACTATAACCAGAACAGTGCTCTCAACGATCCACAACGACGCTTCGCTCCACGTGCAAGACTCGACATCCTAGGTAATAAGGTTTATGTTTATTGCCTACATGCTAGAACTACATAGAACTTTGCTCGTAGTATGCTTACATTACTTTGCTCACTACTTGTTATTGCTTGAGAACACTTACGTGCTTACACTCTTCTGTCATCGCACTATTCGCGAACCCTTCTCACTTATGTTGCCTTTGATGTGAAGATCAATGGCCGGACGAATTAACATGACTCAAGCCCAGCTAGAGGCTCTCGTTCAAGCTCAAGTTGCTGCGGCACTTGCAGCTGCTCAAGCAGGTAGTATACCCTGCAGTATAGACACACACTAGGATCTTTAGATCCTACATTAACTCTCGTATTTAAACTTTGCCTTATTCGTACACAATAGGTCAACCAGCGCAGCAAGTTTGCACCTTTAAGAACTTCATGGACTGTCGTCCAAGTACTTTCGGCGGCACAGAGGGGGCAGTGGGACTCCTCCACTGGTTTGAGAAGCTAGAGTCAGTATTCGAAATGTGCGAGTGCCCTGAGGCTCGCAAGGTCAAGTTTGCTACCGGCACCTTGGAAGGAATCGCGCTAACCTGGTGGAACGCGCAGGTGCAAATTCTGGGGTTGGCAGCTGCTAACGCTACCCCATGGAACGATTTCAAGGAACTCATCAAGCGTGAGTATTGCACGCGTGAAGACATTCACAAGCTGGAAGACGAGCTGTATAACTTGAAAATGGTTGGATCAGAGATCGAAGCGTATACTAAACGGTCGAATGAGCTGGCCGTATTGTGCCCAACTATGGTAGACCCTCCATACAAGCGCATTGAGATGTATCTCAAGGGATTGGCACCAGAAATCCAGAGCCATGTTACCTCGGCTAATCTCGATAACATCCAGGAAATCCAGCGTCTCGCTCATCGCATCACCGACCAGGCAGTGGATCAGAATAAACTGCCTAAGCGTGTCAACACTACTGCTACAGTCACTCCAACTGCTACTTCTGCTACACCCAACGACAACAAACGGAAATGGGATGGGGATTCCAGCAGGGGATCAGTTTCCGTTCAGTCTCAAGCACAGCAGCGCAGGACGAATGACTACCAGGATCCGAGTCAGCAATCATCTGGCAGTCAGGAGCAGGGTGGATACAGGGGAGTACACCCACTATGTAACAAGTGTAACAGGCACCACAGTGGAAGGTGTCGCAAGGAACGTTGCCAGAGATGTTTCAAGATAGGGCACGAAGCCAAAGATTGCAGGAGCTCACGACCTGCAAACCAGAATCAGCAACTTCCACCACCAGCTCCTCAGAACCCACAGCAGCAGCAGCCACAGCGTGGAAATCGGGGATGTTTCCAGTGTGGGGCAGAAGGTCATTACAAACGCGATTGCCCTCAGTTGAACCAGAATCAGAACCACAACAATAACCAGGGCAACGGGAACAACAACAACAACAATGGCAACGAGGCAAGAGGTCGAGCTTTCGTGTTAGGACGAGGAGACGCTGTGAACGATATTTGAACTTATAACTTGTTTTGGGTTTTCCTTATTATGTCTCTGTTACTCAAATAAAGTTTGGTTTGAACATCAATCGTATTGGGTTTTATGAATTATTTTAACTACTATACTTTATGTTTGATATGATGGATGATTTGATATATTCGAACGCACCTGCCGTATTTAAGGACCTTATGAACAGGGTGTGCAAACCCTACCTAGACAAGTTCGTCATAGTATTCGTGAAGTCCACCTCTCAGGCCACGTAGTGAACAAGGATGGGATCCATCCATCCAAGGTAGACTCGACCAGAAACTGGCCTGCACCACGTACTACAGACGGTTTACCCAGGGATTTCTCGGAGATTGCTTAGCCGCTTACGCTACTGACACAGAAGGGTGTCACCTACCGTTGGGGAGATCCCCAGGAGACTGCTTTTCAGCACCTAAAGGATAGACTTCGCAGTGCACCTATCCTCTCTCTGCCAGAGGGCACAGATGACTTCGTGGGTTATTGTGATGCATCCATTCGGGGACTTGGATGTGTGTTAATGCAGCGCGACAAGGTTATTGCTTACGCTTCATGTCAACTTAAGATTCATGAACGGAACTACACGACGCACGATTTAGAGCTGGGAGCTGTTGTTTTCGCGCTTAAGATATGGCGACACTACCTGTACGGTACCAGGTGCACGATTTACACCGATCACAGGAGTCTCGAGCATATCCTTAAGCAGAAGGATTGAACATGCATCAATGACGATGGGTTGAACTACTTAGCGACTATGAATGCGCCATCAAGTACCATCCAGGCAAGGCCAATGTTGTGGCAGACGCCCTCAGTCGGAAGGACACTCTACCTCAGCGCGTGCGAGCGCTACAGCTTACGATCCAGTCTAGTCCGCCAGCACAGATACGAAATGCTCAGGTAGAAGCATTGAAGCCCGAAAACGTCAAGGCTGAAGCCTTACACGGCTCACGGCAACGATTAGGACAGAAGGCAGACGGCGCCTACTATGTAACGGGGCGTATTTGGGTTCCAGTTTATGGCGGTCTACGAGAGCTTGTAATGGATGAAGCTCACAAGTCCCGTTATTCGGTACATCCAGGGTCGGACAAAATGTACCACGACATCAGAACTACTTATTGGTGGCCAAGCATGAAGGCCCACATCGCCACCTACGTCGGCAAGTGTTTGACATGTGCAAGGGTCAAAGTGGAATATCAGAAACCAGCGGGTCTACTTCAGCAACCCAAGATACCGCAATGGAAATGGGAAGAAATTTCCATGGACTTCGTTACAGGCTTACCTAGATCCCAGCGTGGGAATGATACCATATGGGTGATCGTGGATCGACTCACCAAGTCTGCACACTTTCTGGCTATAAAGGAAACAGATAAGTTCTCCACTCTCGCAGACATTTATCTCAAAGAAGTTGTTTCGAGGCACGGGGTGCCCATCTCCATCATTTCGGATCGCGATGCACGATTCACGTCAGAGCTATGGCAAGCAATGCACAAATCTTTCGGCTCAAAGTTAGACATGAGCACGGCATATCACCCTCAGACGGATGGGCAGTCTGAGCGAACGATCCAAACTCTTGAAGACATGCTCCGGGCATGTGTTATCGATTTCGGCAACGGCTGGGAAAGGCACCTCCCTTTGGTGGAGTTTTCATATAATAATAGTTATCACACCAGCATCCAAGCCGCTCCATTCGAGGCATTGTACGGACGTAAATGCCGGTCACCTCTCTGTTGGGCAGAGGTGGGGGATAGTCAGATTACGGGTCCAGAGATTGTAGTGGACGCCACGGAAAAGATCACACAGATACGACAACACATGGCGGCAGCACGCGACCGTCAGAAAGCCTACGCGGATAAGCGTAGGGAGCCTTTGGAATTTCAGGTCGGGGACCGGGTTTTATTAAAAGTTTCACCCTGGAAGGGTGTAGTTCGTTTTGGCAAACGGGGCAAGCTGAATCCGCGGTATGTCGAACCATTCGAGATCATAGAACGCATAGGCAGGGTAGCCTATAGATTGAACGTACCAGCTGAACTCGGGGCAGTTCACAAGGTCTTTCATGTGTCGAACCTAAAGGAGTGCCTATCAGATGAAACCTCATTATTCCTTTCAAAGAACTTACTATCGACGAGCGGTTGCAGTTCGTCGAGGAACCAGTTGAAATCACGGACCGGGATGTGAAGGTCCTCAAAAGCAAGAGAATCCCTCTTGTTCGAGTTCGTTGGAACTGCAAACGTGGCCCAGAGTACACCTGGGAACGCGAAGACAGGATGACAGAAAAGTACCCCCAGTTATTCGAAACCAATGCAACCACTGCTGAGGCTGAAGCTACTACCACGGAATTTCGGGGCGAAATTCCAGATCAACGGGGGGAGGATGTGACACCCCAGGAAAACCAGTGAACGATGCAACCTATCTAGCTTCCTCAGTAAGTACGTACCAAATTTCGGGGCGAAATTTCTTTCAAGTTGGGGATAATGTGACAACTCGAACTTTTGACTCGTATTTAATGCACGTTGACTCTGACCATTGACTTTGACTGTCTGACTTGCTTGACCTGTAATATGGATAATGTCCACTTGATGTTAATATGAAATTGTATTGTGATTGTTGCATGTTACGTGTATGAACTTATTAGAAAACTTAGATTGTTTAGCACTTGAATGTACCCGACGAATCACATATATCTCGCCAATCCAAAGATCGACGAAACAAGAGGTTGATTCGTCAACCCAACCTCGACGAAACAGGGTGATTCGCCGGCCCATCAGTTTCGCCAAAGCCCATTAGCGGCCCAAAACGTTAGACGCGTATAAGTGATACGTTACCTCTTCATTTGTCACACTTTAGCGAAAACAGGAAAACCCTAGAACCCTCTTGTGTGTGACGGCAGCCAGGCGTGTTTCCCCAAGCCCTTAGCAATTTACCCATCGTTCCTCCATTCCGGTTAGTGTGTGTTTATTGAATCGGTTAACTTGATACTTTGATTATTGTTATATGTCTGCATACATGCTTATTTGATTCCTAGAATGAATACGGATAAGTAACTGTCATGATTTCTTGTTATACTCTTGCCATGATTAACAGTGAACGGTTATGATCTTGACAAATCGGTTAGGGTTTTAGTATGATGTATGTTGTTACTAAACTGAATTGATCGATATAGCAAATAAACGGGTAATGCGGAATCTAATACCATGATTGTATGTGAACGAGTTTGGGGCTCTTGTTGGTCGTACGTTACGGATGGGAAACCGTGTGTCCAACTCAATAATTATTGTATAATTCTGTATGAAGACTCTGTTTAATGATGATGATTGTGCTAAATGATCACCGTATGATTGCTACTAGGGTGACGGCTGATTAGGGTTTCTGTGATATTTCATAACTGGTTGTAACTGTTTACGTAACTGGCATGTTGACGAATTAAGATGTTGACGAATTTGGATGCTTGACGTAATGGAACTCTTGACAAAACAGGATTGTGTTTCGCCAAGAGTAATCGGCGAATTAGGATTTTGTGTTTCGCCAAGGATGTTAACGAAATAGAATTAGATTCGTCAGAGAATAGTTGACGAAACACATTGTGTTTCGCCAACCTGTGTTTCGCCAATAAGTGTGTTTCGCCAACTTGGATAACATGCACAGTAACATGATTTAACCTTGTTAAAGGTTAACTAGATTATTTAACTGCTGTTAAGTGTGTACATAACTTATGTGATAACGACTACATGTTGATACTTGTATGATTACCTATATGTGCACAACTTGGGTATGAACTAATTTGAATACGTGCATACTCTAGGGCGTGATTGATTTACTTTGAGCACATACTTAGCATACCGAGCAAACCCAAGGTGAGTTCACACAGCCAAGGCATGGGGTTCCCAGGGTGGGAATGGGATTGAATGAATTATACGTACATACTTAGTTAACGGAACGTAATGATATGAGTCCTCAGGGTGAGGATGGTGAATGATAAGATACGGCTAGACTAGTATACCTACTTGAACAGATCTTCGCACACATGCCTCGGGAAGGCTGCGAACTAAACATATTAGAACTTCGCACACATGCCAGGGTGGCCAGCGATACAAATATACATAGTCTAGGATATTTGGGAGTATTAACCCAAATCTTCGCATACATGCCGAAAGGGCCCGCGATGCAAACCAATACTATACATGAACAATGAACGAACTAATACGATGCATGATTAGATGAACGAACGCAATGCTTGCTATACTATTCTATTACTGAACTTACTTACTGTGAACTCGCTCAACTAGTTGTTGACTCTCTGCTGCATGCCTTGCAGGACCTTAGGTACATTATGGAGCTTGCACAGGGAGGAGCAGGTCGTTGTGGGCAAAGGATCGTGAATGCTATTTCAACACTTATGATGATTCATACATTAATATTATTGTTTGGGTTACTTAAATGCTTCCGCTATACTTAACTATATTACACGTTCAATATGATTGGTGGTTAAGATCCTGGTCATGTCATGCTCCCAAGCGGTGATACTCCGCAGGTGGATTTTGGGGGTGTGACATTCGATAGTTTCCATATCTATGATTATCAATCAACAACACCAACAGTTTCTATCTTCATCATGATCGATCACAACATGGCAATTTTAACTAACTCATAAGTACCCTAATCCAATCAACATGAACAACATTCATATGAACAATAGTCTATCTAGTTATATGAACCTGTAACCGAGAAATCCACATAACCCGAAGCACATATTTGAGCCGACTTTCATGAACATCATGATTATAATTCGAACTAAATAACATCACAGCAGTTTAGCAAGCATCATCAAATCGATTTTTAAGTTATTCTCATGCAAAACCGATCCACAAGATCGTCTATATACGGTTCATATTGTTCGACATAACAATCAATCCTAATCGTTCTAATCAATGCATGTAACAATAACATCATTCGATCACTAAAACACAATCAAACACTAACTGATTGAGATGAGATGAGAGTGATCCAATCACAAGCTTCGAGAGAGAGAGGGAGATGATTGTCGTCGGCCTAGGGGAGAGAACTAGGGTTTCTTTGTGTGTGAAGATAATTTGCCAAAGTGGGTGAAAGTTACTAACATCCCTTGTGTTATTCGTGTAATGTGGGTAGGCCGAACCCCTACATGGGCCGCCCTAAAGGTTCAAGTGTAGGTAATGCGGCCCAAAGGCCTTGTACGATCGATTTAACATACAAACACATTATATACACAACACACGTAACACATAATAGCATAGCATTCATTACATGAAGGTATCATATAAGCACGTAATGTTACATCAAAGTAAGTCTAAAGTTCGAGTTGTCACATTATCCCCAACTAATTGGAAATTTCGTCCCGAAATTTGGTATGCACTCACTGAGGAAGCTAGGTAAACTGTATTGTTCACTGATTTTCCTGGGGTGTCACATCCTCCCCCCGTTGATCTGGAATTTCGTCCCGAAATTCCGAAGTAGTAGTTTCAGCCTCAGTAGTGGTTGTACTGTTCCCGAACAATTGGGGGTACTTTTCTGTCATCCTGTCTTCGCGTTCCCAGGTGTACTCTGGGCCACGTTTGGAGTTCCAACGAACTCGAACAAGAGGGATTCTCTTGCTTTTGAGGACCTTCACATCCCGGTCCGTGATTTCAACTGGTTCCTCGACGAACTGCAACCGCTCGTCGATAGTGAGTTCCTTAAAAGGAATGATGAGGTTTTCATCTGATAGGCACTTCTTTAGGTTTGACACATGAAAGACATTGTGAACTGCCCCGAGTTCAGCTGGTAGGCTCAATCTGTAGGCTACCTTGCCAATCTTCTCTATGATTTCGAATGGTCCGACATACCGCGGATTCAGTTTGCCCCGTTTGCCAAAACGAACCACACCCTTCCAGGGTGAGACTTTTAATAAAACCCGGTCCCCGACCTGAAATTCCAAAGGCTTTCTACGCTTGTCCGCGTAGGCTTTCTGACGGTCGCGTGCTGCCGCCATGCGTTGTCGTATCTGTGCAATCTTTTCTGTGGCGTCCACTACGATCTCTGGACCCGTGATCTGACTATCCCCCACCTCTGCCCAGCAGAGGGGTGACCGGCATTTACGCCCGTACAATGCCTCAAATGGAGCGGCTTGTATGCTGGTGTGATAACTATTATTATACGAGAACTCCACCAAAGGGAGGTGCTTTTCCCAGCCATTGCCGAAATCAATAACGCATGCCCGAAGCATGTCTTCAAGCGTTTGGATCGTTCGCTCAGACTGCCCATCCGTCTGAGGGTGATATGCTGTGCTCATGTCTAATCGTGAGCCGAAAGATTTGTGCATTGCTTGCCAAAGTTCTGACGTGAATCGTGCATCGCGATCCGAAATGATGGAGATGGGCACCCCGTGCCTCGAAACAACTTCTTTAAGATAGACGTCTGCGAGAGTGGAGAACTTATCCGTTTTCTTTATAGGTAAGAAGTGTGCAGACTTGGTGAGTCGGTCCACGATCACCCATATAGTATCATTCCCACGCTGGGATCTAGGTAGGCCTGTAACAAAATCCATGGAAATTTCTTCCCATTTCCATTGAGGTATCTTAGGCTGCTGAAGTAGGCCAGCTGGTTTCTGATATTCAACCTTGACTCTCGCACAGGTCAAGCATTTTCCAACGTACGTAGCAATGTGGGCCTTCATACTAGGCCACCAATAAGTAGTGCTGATGTCGTGGTACATTTTGTCCGACCCTGGATGTACCGAGTAGCGAGACTTGTGAGCTTCATCCATTACCAGTTCGCGTAGACCGCCATAAAGTGGGACCCAAATACGCCCCGTTACATAGTAGGCGCCGTCTTCCTTTAGTTCCATACGTTGCCTTGAGCCGCGTAAGGCTTCAGCCTTGACGTTTTCGGGCTTCAGTGCTTCTGCCTGAGCATCTCGTATCTGTGCAGGAAGGCTAGACTGAATCGTAAGCTGTAGCGCTCGCACGCGCCGTGGTAAAGTGTCTTTCCGACTGAGGGCGTCAGCCACAACATTGGCTTTGCCTGGATGATACTTGATGGTGCATTCGTAATCGTTAAGTAATTCAACCCATCTTCGTTGACGCATGTTCAAATCCTTCTGCTTAAGGATATGCTCGAGACTCCTGTGATCGGTGTAAATCGTGCACCTGGTACCGTACAGGTAGTGTCGCCATATCTTAAGCGCGAAAACCACAGCTCCCAGCTCTAAATCGTGCGTCGTGTAGTTCCGTTCGTGAATCTTGAGTTGACGAGAGGCGTAAGCGATAACCTTATCGCGCTGTATCAACACACATCCAAGTCCCCGAATGGATGCATCACAATAAACCACGAAGTCATCTGTGCCCTCTGGCAGAGAGAGGATAGGTGCACTGCAAAGCCTATCCTTTAGGTGCTGAAAAGCAGTCTCCTGGGGATCTTCCCAGCGATAGGTGACACCCTTCTGTGTCAGTAGCGTAAGCGGCTGAGCAATCTTCGAAAAGTCTTTAATAAACCGTCTGTAGTAACCCGCCAAACCCAAGAATTGGCGTATTTCTGTCGGTGTACGCGGTGCAGGCCAGTTTCTGATCGAATCTACCTTGGATGGATCGACATGGATCCCATCCTTGTTCACTACATGGCCTAAGAAGTGGACTTCACGAAGCCAGAAGTCGCATTTCGAAAACTTAGCGTACAGTTGTTCCTTCCGAAGGAGTTCCAAAATAAGGCGTAGATGCTGCTCGTGTTCCTCCTGACTCTTGGAGTAAATCAGAATGTCGTCGATGAATACTATGACGAACTTGTCAAGATAGGGTTTGCACACCCTGTTCATAAGATCCATAAATACAGCAGGCGCGTTCGTTAACCCAAATGGCATGACGAGAAACTCGTAGTGACCATAACGAGTTCTGAAGGCTGTCTTGGAGACGTCCTCATCCCGGACTCTCAGCTGATGGTACCCCGACCTCAAATCTATCTTCGAATAGTAGCTCGACCCTTGCAACTGGTCGAATAAGTCGTCGATGCGCGGAAGAGGATAACGGTTCTTCACCGTCACCTTGTTGAGTTCACGGTAGTCTATGCACATTCTGAACGTACCGTCTTTCTTTTTCACGAAAAGTACTGGAGCTCCCCAAGGCGAAGAGCTTGGACGAATGAAACCCTTTTCCAAGAGCTCTTGCAGCTGCTTTGACAATTCCTCCAATTCTGATGGAGCTAGACGATATGGTGCGCGAGCTATGGGTGCTGCTCCAGGAGCGAGCTCGATCTGAAATTCGACCTGACGATGAGGAGGTAAGCCAGGTAAGTCTTCAGGAAACACCTGAGGGTAGTCGCGTACAACTGGAATATCCTCCAATTTCTTTTCCTTCGTCGATGCATCTGAAACAAGAGCCAAAATGGCTGTGTGACCCTTACGTAAGCATTTCGGAGCCTTCAAGAAAGAGATGATGCCGACCACTGCACCACTCTTGTCACCTTGAACTTCGAGAGGTTCCTGACCAGAACGAGGAATGCGAATAATCTTCTCGCTGCATAAGATCTCTGCTTGATGTTGGGACAACCAATCCATCCCAATCACAATGTCGAAACTACCCAAAACTATGGGAATGAGATCGATAGAGAAAGCTTGACCAGCTAGGATAAGATTACAACCCTGAACTACGTGCGTGGCTTCTAGACTTTTACCGTTAGCTAACTCTACTACATGTTTGGTGGGTAAAAGTGTTGGTGCACGTTTTAGCAGTTGACACATTTTCACAGACATATAGCTTGTATCCGCACCCGAATCAAATAAAACAGTAACATAAATGTTGTCGAGGAGAAACTTACCCATAACCACATTGGGATCGTTCACTGCGTCGCCTCGACCTAGTACGAATGCACGACCACGAGCTTCATTGCCGTTGTTGTTGTTTCCCCCGTTGTTGTTCCCGTTGCCCTGATTATTGTTGTTGCGATTCTGGTTCAACTGAGGGCAATCGCGTTTGAAGTGACCTTCAGCCCCACACTGGAAACATCCCCGGTTTCCACGCTGTGGCTGCTGTTGCTGCTGTGGGTTCTGTGGAGCTGGTTGCTGAGGCTGCTGATTCTGATTTGCAGGCCGTGGACTCCTACAGTCTTTGGCCTCGTGACCCATCTTAAGACACCTTTGACAACGACCCTTGTTACACGGGCCATTGTGATGTCTATGGCAATTGTGGCACTTAGGTTGACTTCCCTGATATCTCCTCTGTCTGTGACCACCAGAGGATTGCTGACTGGGGCTCTGGTAGTGGTCAATCTTCTGCTGCTGAGCTTGTGGCTGAACAGTCGCTGAACCCCTGCTGGAACCTCCATCCCATTTTCTTTTGCTTTCGCTAGTAGTAGCAGGAGTAGCTGAAGGAGTGACTGTAGCAGTAGCGTTGACACGCTTAGGCAGTTTATTCTGATCCACTGCCTGGTCAGTGATGCGATGAGCGAGGCGTTGAATTTCCTGGATGTTGTCAAGATTAGCCGAAGTAACATGGCTCTGGATCTCTGGCGCCAATCCCTTGAGATACATCTCAATGCGCTTGTAGGGAGGGTCCACCATAGTTGGGCACAGTACGGCCAGCTCATTCGACCGTTTAGTATACGCTTCGATCTCTGATCCAACCATTTTCAGGTTATACAGCTCGTCTTCCAGCTTGTGAATATCTTCACGCGTGCAATACTCCCTCTTAATAAGTTCCTTAAAGTCGTTCCAGGGTGTGGCGTTAGCAGCTGCCAACCCCAGAATTTGCACCTGCGCGTTCCACCAGGTTAGCGCGATTCCTTCCAAGGTGCCAGTGGCAAACTTGACCTTGCGAGCCTCAGGGCACTCGCACATTTCGAATACCGATTCTAGCTTTTCAAACCAATGGAGGAGTCCCACTGCCCCCTCGGTGCCACTGAAGAAATTTGGACGACAGTCCATGAAGTTCTTGAATGTGCAGACAGGCTGCTGCGCGTGTTGACCTATTGTGTACGAATAGGACGAAGTTAAATACGAGAGTTAATGTAGGATCCAAAGATCCTAGTGTGTGCCTATACTGCAGGATATACTACCTGCTTGAGCAGCTGCAAGTGCCGCAGCAACTTGAGCTTGAACGAGAGCCTCTAGCTGGGCTTGTGTCATGTTAATTCTTCCAGACATCATCTTCATAGTAAAAGTAACGTAAGTGAGAGTGGTTCGCGAGTAGGGCGATGACAGAAAAGTGTAAGCACGAAGGGATTCTCATGCTATAGTATCATGTGTATCTAAACGTAATGCGAGCAAAGTTCTAAGCAGTTCTAGCAAACAAGCAATAAACATAAACCTTATTACCTAGGATGTCGAGTCTTGCACGTGGAGCGAAGCGTCGTTGTGGATCGTTGAGAGCAATGTTCTGGTTATAGTCTGGTTTTAATAAAAACGTTTTCCCATATTAAAACCTAGTTCTCTATAACCAATGGCTCTGATACCAATCTGTCACACCCCCAAAATCCACTTGCGGAGTACTACCGCTTGGGAGCGTGACATGACCAGGATCAAGCCACCATTTATATCAAACATAGCATTTAATAATAATAACAGACATAATTGATGTTCAAAACCAAACGTTGTATATGTAGCGGAAGCATTAAATGTAAACCCAAAACATAAGTATCAATGTGTGAATGTAAAAGTGTTTAATAAGCATTCACGAGTTCTTGTCCACAACGACCCGCTTCTCCTCTGGTGCAAGCTCCAAGTATACCTAAGGTCCTGCAAGGCATGCAGCAAATAATCAACAAACTAGTTGAGCGAGTTCACAGAAAGTAAGTTCATAACATAGTGCATAAGTTTAGCTAGTGGGGGCTTCCCATACTAGTGTGTACTAAAGGTGGGGGCTTCCCAAACCTTGTGTTTATAATACCGGTGGGGGCTTCCCACGTTTATCCTTACTAATGAGGGCTTCTCATTAGTGGTACTTACTAGACTAACTTCCAACCATGTGTTCTTCTTTACCGAGAACAGGAATACGTACTGGGTCACGTAGGCTTTACGTGACGTGCCCTTCCCCGAGGACAGTGGTACGCGTGGGGGCTACGTAGGCTTTACGCAGCGTGTCCTTCCGACCCGGAAGACAGTAGAAGGTATTGGGTTACGTAGGCTTTACGTAACGTGTCCTCCCGACCCGGGAGACAAATGGCAATTACTGGGTTACGTAGGCTTTACGTAACGTGTCCTGACTATCCTGAGGACGATGGTCTATAGTCTAGTGAATGCGTAAGTACGAGTAACTCTTTCATTATCAACATATCCAACCCAATTCCCAACCCGGGAATCCCATGCCTTGGCTGTGTGAACTCACCTTGGTTTGCTCGGCAGATACACAAAGAGAATTCTTGAACTAACAGTGATCAATCACGTCCTAACAGGGTTATCACACTAGTCAGGTTTTGACTAAGGAAATGCACATATACATCATACAAGTTATCACATTACTAACACGTATTGGTAATGGCAATCACATGTGAATCAAGTAATGTATCAAGAAGCCCAATCACATATTGGCCCAACACGTTGTGCGATTCAACTAACATAAGCAGCCCAACCATATAGTACATAGTGAACTTGTGCGGTCCGATTTGTGTTGTGCGATCGGACAAACCCGACCCAATAAACATACTCGGCCCAAACAGAATTACAGTCCCTCATAAACATACTCGGCCCAAACATATTATCGTGTAAAGCTCTTGTGCGACCCGACTGATCTTGTACGATCAGGTTGGGTTGTGCGAGGTGTTTCGGGTTGTCCGGCCCAACAGTTTAAAAACTCGTGTGATCCCATACGTCTTGTGCGATTGGGAACCCTTGTGCGATCGGGTTTCCTTGTGCGAATGGCTCATCTTGTGTGATCAGGTCCACTTGTGCGAGTGGACCCGTTGTGCGACTAAAGGTCTTGTGCGGCCGGTTAACAACTTCCATGAATCAAGCAATTAGTTACACATTTCAATTAATTCCTTTTGACTAATTCGATAGTTTCCATATCTATGATTATCAATCAACAACACCAACAGTTTCTATCTTCATCATGATCGATCAAAACATGGCAATTTTAACTAACTCATAAGTACCCTAATCCAATCAACATGAACAACATTCATATGAACAATAGTCTATCTAGTTATATGAACCTGTAACCGAGAAATCCACATAACCCGAAGCACATATTTGAGCCGACTTTCATGAACATCATGATTATAATTCGAACTAAATAACATCACAGCAGTTTAGCAAGCATCATCAAATCGATTTTTAAGTTATTCTCATGCAAAACCGATCCACAAGATCGTCTATATACGGTTCATATTGTTCGACATAACAATCAATCCTAATCGTTCTAATCAATGCATGTAACAATAACATCATTCAATCACTAAAACACAATCAAACACTAACCGATTGAGATGAGATGAGAGTGATCCAATCACAAGCTTCGAGAGAGAGAGGGAGATGATTGCCGTCGGCCTAGGGGAGAGAACTAGGGTTTCTTTGTGTGTGAAGATAATTTGCCAAAGTGGGTGAAAGTTACTAACATCCCTTGTGTTATTCGTGTAATGTGGGTGGGCCGAACCCCTACATGGGCCGCCCTAAAGGTTCAAGTGTAGGTAATGCGGCCCAAAGGCCTTGTACGATCGATTTAACATACAAACACATTATATACACAACACACGTAACACATAATAGCATAGCATTCATTACATGAAGGTATCACATAAGCACGTAATGTTACATCAAAGTAAGTCTAAAGTTCGAGTTGTCACATGTTTAGAGCTTTCTCCGATCTCTATTCCCTTTTGCTTTAGATCTATCCTTATTTCTGCTGGCTTGGAACTTTCTCCGGTTTCTATTTCTTTTCCCTTGCTCACACTCACAGGATTTTCTATTTTAGGGAGTCTCCTAGGTTTCCTTCTGCGCACTTTTCGCCACCCTACATATCTTCTCCTCTTTTTAGGTTTTGCTTTTTCCAGCGGTGGAGCTTGGAATTCCAGAGGTTCCTCTATGTCAGCAACGTAACCAGTGAAGTTGTGGGAGACTTCAATTGGCACAGGATAGAGGATGAGATTCTGAAACGCCTCGGATAGCTCACTCATGCTGTGTAGCATATATGCAAAATGCACAAAATGTTAAGTTAAAACTTTGGAACAAAGCTTAACAGATAAACATTTTTATTGCATACCAATTTGTACAACATAACAGCATACAAAACACACTCAGATCTATTTATTTATTTACTGGGAAGTACTTATTTCTAGATTTAGAGTTTAAAGATTTGCATTTTCTGCTACAGTAGCGAGCAGATACAGATTTGCCCGTTTTTCATCTAAGTTATTTTCCCCTGGTGGATTACTGCTAATTTCCTGAATTTCCGGGTTAAACCTCACTCTCTTGGGTTGGGGTTTCTTTTTCTCTAGACCCTTTCTAAGAATTGAATTTCTTTTCTCCGGGGTAAGCGGGTTTTCATAATTTGCCTTACGGACAAAGATTCCTTCCTCTAACTTGACGGGAGATTTGGAGGAAGAGGTTCCTTGTTCTTTAGGTGTATTATCTAATTTGCGGTAGATAGCAGAAATCTTTTGTTTACCCATACTTTAATTTTAACAATTAGTCAGTTAATGCACGCATATTCACAGAATGACAATTTAAATTTTCCTATGTACTTAAATTAAAATAGTGAGCTTAATCAGTAAGCTTAAAACAGTGGCTCTGATACCACCTTTTCCTGTCACGGCCCCCGACCCGGTTTGATCCGTTTCAGGAGCCGCGTGGCAGGAATCCCGTGGTATTTAATTTAGGCGACAACGGATGTCTTTTTAAACAGGATCTTTTAATAATTTAAGCTGCTCGTTTCATAACTTAGGGATAAATTCCCGAAATTTACAATAATGTGATTTCTCAGGGAAATCTTTATTTTCAAAACATGTTCATTTATTTATTTACATTGAGCCACTTTTCTAAGCTGGGAGTGCTACACGGCACTTTTCTTTGCTCATACCAGATCACCTGAAACATGTTTGAAAAAGGTTTTGTCAGCGGGGAAATACTGAGTGAATCATTCAGTTTACAAAAACGACACATTTGTTATAATCTACAGTATTAAGGGGAATTACAATGTTTCTGATATCAAACCAACTACCCACAGTATTTGTCACTCGACCATCCATTGGCTAGCCCATTTGTCCAATGGTGTCTGTGACTGTGGTCAGATCACCCCTTGGCCACCCGTTTGTCCAAGTGTGACGGGAAATAAGTAATGTATACAAAACCCCACATACCGGCTATAACTTGGTGATTACATAGACTTAATCACTGTAACTATAACTTTTAAAAATAACTTGGAGTTTTGTAAAACAGTTTGATAAAAAGAGAATGACTCACATTGCAGATTTATGAGCAGAGTATAAGCTTTACTGATTAACCTGCTAACCTAATTTAAATAACAATGCACACACAAACGGGATTAGTAACTAATTCAGCAGTTACGTCAATTCACGAGATTAAACCTTCACAACTATTATCAAGTGCGATACTTAACAATTCAATGGATTCACAACGAATGACAGAGCATAGTCCGAATTCGAGCAGCACTCAAACATTCAAGTTGAAATCACAATGAATAACAAAGTACAAGCTCAATTTGAGCAGCACTCGGACAATCGTTGGATAGTTATAATCGATCGGACGTTGAATCGTAATAGCGATCGAGTTATTACCCTGATTGCGGCAGCACCTCGTGATTCGTGTGTGTGTGTTGTGGACTGTTTTGAGTATAACTCGACGTACAGACACAATTCTTACGTCATTTTCATTTCTCTGTTCAAGCCCCAAGGTCGGCTATTTATACTAATTTTTGAGACCTGCTTACGGACCGTAAGCCCTTTCCCTTGCAGTCCGTAAGCTAAGCAGTCTAATTCATAGGCTGCCTAGCCCGGGTATAGCTTGGGTGAATCAATAAAATTAGCCAATCAAAGCTAAACATCATTTTATTTAGATAACTATTCAACTAGGGTTTGCCCCCCTCGAGTTTTAGGGGCCCTGATCCTGATTCTGATCATTCTGAAAATTTTAGGGTTAGTGCAGAATTACTTGGGCGTCTCAATTAGGGTTTTCTTATTGACTAATTATTGTCCTAACTATTGATTTTAGTGACAGTTGTTACAATATTCACTAACACTAAACACACATATGGGCAAGTGCACCCATTGTGGACGTAGTATAGTGTTGGTAAGATACTGAGGTCGTCCAAGGACACAAGAGCTTTTAGTACCGGTTCATCCTCAACGTCTAATCAAATCAAAATGTTAGGTAAAAGGTTTTTAAACTAGAAAAATAAAACTAACTAAAATACTGAAAAAGAAAATAAAAATAAAAACAGATAGACAAGATGAATCACTTGGATCCGACTCGTGTGTAGTGTAACCTTTGATTATTTTCGCACTTTTGAACTTGTTTAAAAGATTATCTTAGTTATTGTAGTAGGCCCCTCTTTTGAAGGTGACGTTACCCTCAACCCAGTAGTTTGAGTCAGCAAGGATACAATCCTAAAGGGTCGGATTATTGAAAGATAATTAATTAAGTTATTAATGCATAATGTGGTAGGCCCCTCTTTTGAAGGCGACGTTACCCTCGGCTAAGTAGTCTGAGTCAGCAAGGATACAATCCTAAGTAGCCGGGTTAATGTTTTAATAGTAGTTTAACTTAAGAGGGGATCAAAGAGTTTGGACCCCCGCCATCCAATACCGTTGGGTATTGAAGGAGATCCTACTAAATTTGATCCAGGTCCTTTGCAGGATCTATACACTGAACAATGGCAAGACTCTTACCAAACTGTTCCCTTAATCCCCAACCAGGTTGCCAACATACCTCCATATAGACCGTGGAGATATGAATGGTGAAAATCTTTTATTTTATATATACAGTAAAATAATGACAAGACACCACGGACAAACGATAAGGAAGAATCACCTTCAACGTAAGAAACTAGTAATTAAAGTCATTAATACAAAACCAATTAAAAAGTGCAAAAGATTAAAAATAAAAAGTATTACACTAAACACGTGTCTTCACCAAGTGATGTAAGAGACTTAGGCAAACATGGCCTTTGATTGTCAAGAACTCTTATGATCAATCTTGGATCCCGAGACGACTCACACACTCTATGATGGACAATGGATGATGGTGGTGGATGATGGTGTTGTGATGGTGGTGGGTGGTGGGTGAAGTGTGAGAGAGGTAGTGTGCCAAGGGATGAGTTGCAAGAGCTCCAAACACTCCTATTTATAGGCTGAACAGAATCCTGGGCACGGCCCCATGTCCACTGGGCACGGCCCCGTGTCCATCCGAGTCTCTCTCTTCATTAATTGCAATTCGCAATTTCATTAAATGCGTTCTGGAACAGTTGACCACGCCCCCGTGTCCGCTGAGCACGGCCCCGTGGTGGGCAGTAGAAGCTTCTATTACTTTGTCTTTTCTGCTGACACTTGGGCACGCCACCGTGCTCACTGAGCACGGGGCGTGTTCAGCCTTTTGTCTTCTTGTTTTGCTTTGGGAAGATGCTGTCGGGAGGTCGGGCATGCCACGTTTGTTCCTTTTCTTGTATTTATGTTAGATTTAGCTGTATTTTTGCTTCTTTTGTTGATTTGAGCTCATTTAATCCTGAAAATACAAAAGGAAGACAAAAGCACACTTTTTCCAACATTAGTACTGATGTGCACAAAATGCAACAAATAAATTACATCAATTGTGGCATAAAACTAACCCTTTTTTGTACTAATGTTGGAAAAAGTGCATTTTGTCTTCCTTTTGTATTTTCAGGATTAAATGAGCTCAGATGAACAAAAGAAGCAAAAAGACAGCTAAATCTAACATAAATACAAGAAAAGGGACAAAAGTGGCATGCCCGACCTCCCGACAGCATCTTCCAAAGCAAAACAAAGAAGACAGAAGACTGAACACGCCCCGTGCTCAGTGAGCACGGGGCCGTGCCCAAGTGCCCGCAGAAAAGACAAACCCATAGAAGCTTCTATTGCCCACCACGGGGCCGTGCCCAACGGACACAGGGGCGTGGTCAACTTCCTACAGGCGCATTTATTGTAATTGCGAATTACAATTAATGAAGAGAGAGAGTCGGATGGACATGGGGACATGCCCAGCGGACACGGGGCCGTGCCCGAGCTTCTGTTCATCCTATAAATATGAGTGTTTGGAGCTCTTGCAACTCATCCCTTGGCACACCACCTCTCTCACACTTCACCCCCCACCCACCACCACCATAACACCATCATCCACCACCATCATCCATTGTCCATCATAGAGTGTGTGAGTCGTCTCGGGATCCAAGATTGATCGTAAGAGTTCTTGACAATCAAAGGTCGTGTTTGCCTAAGTCTCTTACATCACTTGGTGAAGACAAGTGTTTAGTGTAATACTTTTTATTTTTAATCTTTTGCACTTTTTAATTGGTTTTGTATTAATGACTTTAATTACTAGTTTCTTATGTTGAAGGTGATTCTTCCTTATCGTTTGTCCGTGGTGTCTTGGCATTATTTTACTGTCTATATAAAATAAAAGATTTTTACCATTCATATCTCCACGGTCTATATGGAGGTATGTTGGCTACCTGGTCGGGGGTTAAGGGAACGGTTTGGTAAGAGTCTTGCCATTGTTCAGTGTATAGATCCTGCAAAGGACCTGGGTCAAATTTAGTAGGACCTCCTACAATACCCAAAGGTATTGGATGGCGGGGGTCCAAACTCTTTGATCCCCTCATAAGTTAAACTACTATTAAAACTTTAACCCAGCTACTTAGGACTGTATCCCTGCTGACTCAGACTACTTAGCTGAGGGTAATGTCGCCTTCAAAATAGGGGCCTACCACATTATGCATTAATAACTTAATAAATTATCTTTCAATAATCCGACCCTTTATGATTGTATCCTTGCTGACTCAAACTACTGGGTTGAGGGTAACGTCGCCTTCAAAAGAGGGGCCTACTACAATAACTAAGATAATCTCTTAAACAAGTGCAAAAGTGAGAAAATAATCACAGGTTACACTACACACGAGTCGGATCCAAGTGATTCATCTTGTCTATCTGTTTTTATTTTTATTTTATTTTTCAGCATTTTAGTTAGTTTTGTTTTTCTTAGCTTAAAAACCTTTTTCTAACATTTTGATTTGATTAGACGTTGAGGATAAACCGGTACTAAAAGCTCTTGTGTCCTTGGACGAACTCGGTATCTTACCAACACTATACTACGTCCACGATGGGTGCACTTGCCCATATGTGTGTTTAGTGTTAGTAAATATCGTGTTTTATAAATTTAAAACTTGGCTAAAAAGTGTAAAAGGGCTTAAAATATATACCTAAAATATAACACACTTCACGCACATCAGTACTAAAAAAGGGTTAGTTTTATGCCGCACTTGATGTAATTTATATGTTGCATTTTGTGCACATCACTTAACGAGTGTGAGAAGGGTTCTTCCCTATTGTTTGGTATAAACTTTGTAGTTTATGGATGTCAACATGAGATTTGACGCCTACCTTATCTCGATTCTTAAACTTGTTCCCTCTTCTTATAGAATCATGAGCGGACGAGGTCATGGACTTGGTCACATTGCGATGACCCAGGCAGATTTGACAAATCTGATTAACACCCATGTGGCTGAGGCATTAGCAGCCTATCAAGTCGTTACGATATGTGCCAAATCTTCCTTATTTATGTGTCGTGTACACAGCCCTTACCCTTGTATTGTATTTTCTTTTGTCCATTAGGTCAGCCAGCGCAACAGAACAATCCGCCTGCCTACACATTCAAGACATTCATGGATTGTAAGCCACAGACCTTCAGTGGGACTGAAGGGGCTGTAGGACTTCTGCGTTGGTTCGAGAAGGCAGAATCAGTGTTTGCGATATGTAACTGTCCTGCTGGGGACAGAGTGAAGTATGCTACAGGCACACTCGAGTAAGGTGCCCTGACATGGTTGAATGCCCAAGTCCAGATGTTGGGCATTGAAATGGCGAATGCCACTACTTGGGACGATTTTAAGGAGCTGATGCGTGAAGAATACTGTCCTCGTTACGAAATTCAGAAACTTGAAAACGAATATTACAATCTGAAGATGGAGGGGTCTGAAATCGAAGCATACACAAACTGGTCACATGAGCTAGCAACCCTGTGCCCCAATCTATCTGGACCCCCACCTCAAAGAATTGAGCTTTACATTAAGGGCCTGGCACCAGCCGTAAAGGGGTATGTCACTGCTGCAAACCTTAACACTCTACCCCAGATCATCCGTGTGCCACACAAGATTACTGACCAGGAGGTTGAGCGTGGATCACTATCGCCTCGTATATCTGCTACTATCCCTGCTGCTACAGCTACCACATCTGCTGGTGATAACAAGTGAAAATGGAATGAGGCTGACAAAGCAACCGGTGTCAGTCAATCGCTGAAAGGGGCAGACAACAGGGTCAACCGAAGTTTTAGCAAGTCGTCTTCTATGAATCAGAATCAGGGCAACAATTCAAATCAAGGTTCCTACGCGGGAAAGCTACGTAAGTGTAATAAATGTATGTTCCACCATCCCTGGCCGTGCACTCGGGTATGTCATAGATGCAACAAGGTGGGTCATATGGCCAAAGATTGTAGGGTCTGGCTCCCAAAGCAGCCGCAGCAGCGACAACAACTGGAGAGGCAGTAGCGACAGTAACAGGAGAGGCAGCAGCCTCAACAGAATCAGAGAAATCAAGAAGGGTGCTTTTAGTGTGGTGAAGAGGGTCATTTTAAGCGGGATTGCCCTCAGCTTAACCAGAATACTGGCAACAACAACAACACAGGGAATAACAACAACGAGAACAACAGTGGGAACGGGGCACGTGGTAGAGTATTTACTATTGGCTCTGGGGAAGCTCGCAATGATGGCAATGTGGTGACCGATACGTTTTCTATGAATGACCTTTTCGCTTCTGTTTTATTTGACTCTGGTGCCGATTGGAGTTATGTGTCCTTGGGGTTTAGTCATCAGTTAGGGTTGACCCCCACACCTCTTGTAAATAAGTGACGGGTGGTCTGTAGGACAACCCTTAAGTGCCTTAAAAATATTGAAATTCCATGCTTTACACGGTTATTTGTTTGGGCTTGGTAACTACTCGTTGGTCGATCTTGCAGGTACTAACGGGCATAAGATGCGGGTTTTATGAAGTTAGACGGAAACTTGAAGTGGCGGAAATGAGATGGAGCCTTGAAGATTTGGACAAGAAACTAAGCAAAAGAGTTCAGGCAGCGCCGTAGCCTACGGCTATGGCCGTAGGTTACGGCCTTCACTTGTGCAAAACTCCACCACCGTAAGACAGACTCGAAGGGCTGTAAGGATGCACTGCTCACCGTAAGCTACATGTGAGCGCCGTAGCTTACAGCGCTATATTTGTGTCACACCCCCAAAATCCACACGCGGAGTACCACCCCTTGGAGGCGTGACGTGACCAGGATCAAGCCACCAATCATATCGAACATAGCATTTAAATATAAAAGTAGATAATGTAATTCATCACGACATGATTGATGTTCAAAACCAAACTTTGTTTAAGTAGCGGAAGCATGCAAATAAACCCAACATAGTTAATAGTTTGAAATGTCATAAATGTTTAGCAAGCATTCACTAATCCTTGTCCACAACGACCTGCTCCTCCTTGTGCAAGCTCCATAAGTACCTAAGGTCCTGCAAGGCATGCAGCAGAGAGTCAACAACTAGTTGAGCGAGTTCATTGTGAATAGTTCAGTAGTAGTATAGTGTGGGTAGTAGTATGTTCGTTCGTTATAGTATATATCGTATTTCCATCGCGGCCTCCCAGGCAGGTATGCGAAGATGTTAGGGGATGTCTTTCCCAAGTGTTCTAGACTAGGTTTATTTGAATCGCGGCCTACCAGGCAAGTGTGCGAAGATTAGTAAGTTTAGTTCGCGGCCTTCCTAAGGCAGGTGTGCGAAGTCAGTCATAATATCGCGGCCAACCCTTGGCAGGTGTGCGAAGATCAGTTCAGTAAGTGTTACTAGTCTAGTCGTATCGTATCGTTAGGTTCTATCAACTGAGTATGTACAATAATTCAACAAATCCCATACCCACCCGAGAACCCCATGCCTTGGCTGTGTGAACTCACCTTGGGTTTGCTCGGCTGATACACAGAAAGTTCAAGTAAGCTATATGGTGATCAACCACGTCGTAACATGGTTATTATACAAGTCAGGTTCACATTCAGTATAGCACGTATGTTCTACACGTATTGTACACGAGTATAATCATGGCAATTCACAAGTATTCGTAGCAGTTCAATAGCAATCATGTAACAAGTCCAAGTATCCGGCCCAACCAGTTGGGATCGTAACAGTGCAAGGTCCAAAACAGTGTGCATGTGTAACTGGTCTCGAGTCGAGACTAGAGATCTCGAGTCGCAACAAGGGCGGTCTCGAGTTGTCATGGTCTGGTCGAGACTTCACGGTCTCGAGTCGCAACCGGACTCGTAAACGCTGGTCTCGAGTTGTGCTGTTTGTGTGCGAGTGTTGTGGTCTCGAGTCGAGACTAAGAGTTCTCGACTCGCAACCCTGGTCGAGACAATGTGTAACAGATTTCCTTAATTAATCAGTAACAATCATTCCATAATTTCAGCTAACAACTTAACAGTTTCGAAATCAGATCAATTCGATAATCATTCCATATTCAAACACATTCATAAGATCTTCATCACCAACAAGAACAGTAACCATCGAAACATCATTTACACCTAACCCGAATTGTTTAACTATCATGCAGCCTAAATCTTAATTTGCAAAACAAAATCATCACAGCTGTTTAGCATATATTCAAACCGATTTAATCATACAATCTTAGCATCATACAACCCCTTGTATAGCGTCTAAACACATGAACCGAATACCTAGTATTATCTATCAGTATTACTAGCATAAAACCCTAGTTCATACATGACAAGATTACCTAGCATGGCAACTAGATAACAATGAAATACTAACCAGAAGTGTGGTACGACAAGCCTGATCGAGAGAAAAGGCTTCAAGGGAACAAGGGCTGCCTTCGGTTCGTATAGAGAGAGAGAGAGAGAGTGTGTTCTAGGGTTTGTGTGTGTGAAGATGTTTTGTAAAAGTGTGAGATAGTTACCGCATCTCAAAGTTTATGAGATTAGGGGATGGGCCGAACCCTCTCTTGGGCTGCCCCATGGTCTCGAGTCGGATGTGTGTGGCCCGAATGGGCTTGTGTAGTCGAGTGGGTCACGCAAGCATATAAACAAACATTCACAATTTCACACAAGGCACGTATAACATGTTATTCAAATAGAGTTCACATAATCACGTAACGTTACACAAAAGTAGGTTTGAAATGCGATTTGTCACATTATCCCCAACTTAGAAGAAATTTCGTCCCGAAATTTAGTACGCACTCACTGAGGAAGCTAGGTAAGTTGTATCGTTCACTGGTTTTCCTGGGGTGTCACATCCTCCCCCCGTTGATCTGGAATTTCGTCCCGAAATTCCGCAGTAGTAGCTTCAGTCTCAGTAGTGGTTGCATTGGTTTCGAATAACTGGGGATACTTTTCTGTCATCTGATCTTCGCGTTCCCAGGTGTACTCTGGGCCACGGCGGGAGTTCCAACGAACTCGAACAAGAGGGATTCTCTTGTTTTTGAGGACCTTAACATCCCGGTCCGTGATTTCAACTGGTTCTTCGACGAACTGCAACCGCTCGTCGATAGTGAGTTCCTTGAAAGGAACTATGAGGGTCACATCTGACAGGCACTTCTTCAGATTCGACACGTGAAAGACGTTGTGAACTGCCCCGAGTTCAGCTGGTAGGTTTAGCTTGTAGGCCACTTTGCCTATTTTCTCAATGATTTCGAACGGTCTGACATACCGTTTGCCAAAACGAACCACACCCTTCCAGGGTGAGACTTTAAGTAAGACTCGGTCCCCGACCTGAAATTCCAATGGCTTCCTACGCTTATCCGCGTAGGCTTTCTGATGGTCGCGTGCTGCCGCCATGCGTTGTCGTATTTGTGCAATCTTTTCTGTGGCGTCCACTACAATCTCTGGACCCGTGATTTGACTATCCCCCACCTCTGCCCAACAGAAGGGTGACTGGCATTTACGCCCGTACAATGCCTCAAATGGAGCGGCTTGTATGCTGGTATGATAACTGTTATTGTATGAGAACTCCACCAAAGGGAGATGCTTTTCCCAGCCGTTGCCGAAATCGATAACGCACGCCCGAAGCATGTCTTCTAAGGTTTGAATCGTGCGCTCAGACTGCCCATCCGTCTGAGGGTGATATGCTGTGCTCAAGTCTAGCTGTGAGCCGAAAGATTTATGCATTGCTTGCCATAGCTCTGACGTGAATCGTGCATCCCGATCCGAAATGATGGAGGTGGGCACCCCGTGCCTCGAAACAACTTCTTTAAGGTAGATGTCTGCGAGAGTGGAGAACTTATCCGTTTCCTTTATAGCCAGGAAGTGTGCAGACTTGGTGAGTCGATCCACGATCACCCATATGGTATCATTCCCACGCTGGGATCTAGGTAAGCCTGTAACAAAATCCATGGAAATTTCTTCCCATTTCCATTGCGGTATCTTGGGTTGCTGAAGTAGACCCGCTGGTTTCTGATATTCCACTTTGACTTTTGCACATGTCAAACACTTGCCAACGTAAGTAGTGATGTGGGCCTTCATGCTAGGCCACCAGTATGTTGTTCTGATGTCGTAGTACATTTTATCCGACCCTGGATGTACCGAGTAGCAAGACTTGTGTGCTTCGTCCATCACAAGCTCTCGTAAACCGCCATAAAGTGGGACCGAAATACGCCCTGTTACATAGTAGGCGCCGTCTTCCTTTTGTTCCATTCGTTGCCTTGAGCCGATAAGGCTTCAGCCTTGATGTTTTCGGGTTTTAATGCTTCTATCTGAGCAGTTCGTATCTGTGCAGGAAGACTGGACTGAATAGTGAGTTGCAAGGCTCGTACACGTCTAGGTGTAGCATCTTTCCGACTGAGGGCATCAGCCACAACATTGGCCTTGCCTGGATGGTACTTGATGGCGCATTCATAATCGTTCAGAAGTTCAACCCATCTTTGTTGACGCATGTTCAAATCCTTTTGCTTAAGGATATGCTCGAGACTCCTGTGATCGGTGTAAATTGTGCACCTGGTACCGTACAGGTAGTGTCGCCATATCTTAAGCGCGAAAACAACAGCTCCTAGCTCTAAATCGTGCGTCGTGTAGTTCCGTTCATGAATCTTGAGTTGTCGCGAAGCGTAGGCAATAACTTTATCCCGTTGCATCAATACACAACCAAGCCCCTGTATCGATGCGTCACAATAGACCACAAAATCATCCGTGCCCTCTGGCAGAGAGAGGATAGGTGCGCTGCAAAGCCTATCCTTTAGGTACTGAAAAGCGGTTTCCTGGGAATCTCCCCAGCGATAGGTAACACCTTTCTGTGTCAGTAGCGTAAGCGGTTGTGCGATCTTGGAGAAGTCTTTGATGAATCGCCTGTAATACCCCGCCAAACCCAAGAATTGGCGTATTTCCGTTGGTGTACGCGGTGCAGGCCAGTTCCTGATCGAATCTACCTTGGATGGATCGACATGAATCCCATCCCTGTTCACCACATGGCCTAAGAAGTGGACTTCACGAAGCCAGAAGTCACATTTCGAAAACTTGGCGTACAGTTGTTCCTTTCGAAGGAGTTCCAAAATCAATCGTAGGTGCTGTTCGTGCTCCTCTCGACTCTTGGAGTAAATCAGAATGTCGTCGATGAAGACAATCACAAACTTGTCTAAGTACGGCTTGCACACCCTGTTCATCAGATCCATAAATACAGCAGGCGCGTTCGTTAACCCAAATGGCATGACGAGAAACTCGTAGTGACCGTAGCGAGTTCTGAATGCGGTTTTGGAGACGTCCTCATCCCGGACTCTCAGCTGATGATACCCTGACCTCAAGTCTATCTTGGAGTAGTAACTCGACCCTTGCAACTGGTCGAATAAGTCGTCTATACGCGGAAGAGGATAACGGTTCTTCACCGTCACCTTGTTCAGTTCACGGTAGTTGATGCACATCCTGAAAGTGTCGTCCTTCTTTTTCACGAAAAGTACTGGAGCTCCCCAAGGCGATGAGCTTGGACGAATAAAGCCCTTTTCCAAGAGCTCTTGTAGCTGCTTCGACAATTCTTCCAGTTCGGTTGGAGCCAAACGATACGGTGCGCGGGCTATCGGTGCTGCTCCAGGAGCTAACTCAATCTGGAACTCGACTTGGCGATGAGGCGGTAAACCGGGTAAATCTTCAGGAAACACCTGAGGAAAGTCACGTACAACTGGAATATCCTCCAGCCTCTTTTCCTTTGCTGATGCGTCGGTGACAAGTGCCAGAATTGCAGTGTGCCCCTTTCGTAAACATTTCTGCGCCTTTAAGAAAGAGATGATGCCAACCACAGCACCACTCTTGTCGCCTTGAACTTCGAGAGGTTCCTGACTAGAGTGGGGAATACGAATGATCTTTTCCTTGCATAAAATCTCTGCTTGATGTTGGGATAACCAATCCATACCGATGACGACGTCGAAGCTACCCAAAACTATGGGTATAAGATCAATCGAGAAGGTCTGACCAGCTAAGACGATACTAAAACCCTTGATTACATGTGCGGCTTCTACACTTTTACCATTTGCTAACTCTACGACATGTTTGGTGTTTAGGGGTGTTGGGGTACGTTTTAACAATTTACTCATTTTCAAGGACATATAACTTGTATCAGCACCCGAATCAAATAAGACAGTAACATAAATATCGTCGAGAAGAAACTTACCCATAACCACATTGGGATCATTCACTGCGTCACCCCGACCTAGTACAAAAGCACGACCCCGAGCTTCGTTGCCATTGTTGTTGTTGTTTCCTCCGTTGTTGTTGTTGTTGTTCCCGTTGCCCTGATTGTTGTTGTTGCGATTCTGGTTCTGGTTCTAGTCCAGTTGAGGGCAATCACATTTGTAGTGGCCTTCAGCCCCACACTGGAAACATCCCCGGTTTCCACGCTGTGGCTGCTGCTGCTGGTTCTGTGGAGCTGGCGGTGGGAGTTGCTGGTTCTGATTTGCTGGCCGTGAGCTTCTACAATCCTTAGCCTCATGACCTGGCTTGAGGCATCTTTGACAACGTTCCCTACGACATCTTCCACTGTGGTGTTTGTTGCACCTATTACACCACGGGTGAATTCCCCGATATCCACTCTGCCCCTGACTGCCCGATGATTGCTGATTCGGACTCTGGTAATCGTTGGTGCGACGCTGCTGTACTTGAGACTGAACAGAAACTGATCCCTTGCTGGAATCCCCATCCCACTTTCTTTTGTTCTCACTGGGTGTGGCAGAAGTAGTAGCTGGAGTAGTAGTGGCAGTAGTGGTAGCACTGATGCGTTTTGGCAGCTTGTTCTGATCCACTGCCTGATCGGTGAGTCGGTGAGCAAGACGCTGAATGTCTTGGATATTGTTGAGGTTAGCCGACGTCACGTGGCTCTGAATCTCTGGCGCAAGCCCCTTGAGATACAACTCAATGCGCTTAACTGGAGGGTCCACCATCGTTGGACACAAGATAGCCAGTTCGTTTGACCGTTTCGTGTAAGCCTCAATCTCTGACCCCGTCATATTCAAGTGGTATAGCTCATTCTCCAGCTTGTGAATGTCGTCTCGCGTGCAGTACTCACGTTTAATCAATTCCTTGAAATCCTCCCAAGGTGTGGCGTTAGCAGCTGCCAACCCTAGGATCTGTACTTGCGCGTTCCACCAGGTGAGCGCAATCCCTTCCAACGTGCCGGTGGCATACTTGACCCTGCAAGCCTCAGGGCATTCGCACATTTCAAACACTGACTCTAGCTTCTCAAACCAATGGAGGAGTCCCACTGCCCCCCGGTGCCACTGAATGCGTTTGAACGACAGTCCATGAAGTTCTTGAAAGTGCAGACAGGCTGCTGCGCGTGTTGACCTATTGTGTACGAATAGGACAAAGTTAAATACGAGGGTTAAGGCAGGATCTAAGGATCCTAGTGTGGGTCTATACTGCAGGGTATACTACCTGCTTGAGCAGCTGCAAGTGCCGCAGCGACTTGTTCGTTAACGAAAGCCGTCAACTGGGCTTGTGTGATGTTAATACGTCCAGACATGATCTTCATAGCAAATGCAACATGAGTTAGAGAAGTTCGCGAATAGGGCGATGACAGAAGAGTGTAAGCACATAGGGGTTCTCATGCAACAACGTATAGTAGGCAATGTAATCTAGCATACTGCGAGCAAAGTTCTATGTAGTTCTAGCAAGCAAGTAATAAACATAAACCTTATTACCTAGGATGTCGAGTCTTGCACGTGGAGCGAGGCGTCATTGTGGATCGTTGAGAGCACTGTACTGGTTATAGTCTGGTTTTAATAAAAACGTTTTCCCATATTAAAACCAAGTTCTCTATAACCAATGGCTCTGATACCAATCTGTCACACCCCCAAAATCCACACACGGAGTACCACCGCTTGGAGGCGTGACGTGACCAGGATCAAGCCACCAATCATATCGAACATAGCATTTAAATATAAAAGTAGATAATGTAATTCATCACGACATGATTGATGTTCAAAACCAAACTTTGTTTAAGTAGCGGAAGCATGTAAATAAACCCAACATAGTTAATAGTTTGAAATGTCATAAATGTTTAGCAAGCATTCACTAATCCTTGTCCACAACGACCTGCTCCTCCTTGTGCAAGCTCCATAAGTACCTAAGGTCCTGCAAGGCATGCAGCAGAGAGTCAACAACTAGTTGAGCGAGTTCACAGTTAATAGTTCAGTAGTAGTATAGTGTGGGTAGTAGTATGTTCGTTCGTTATAGTATATATCGTATTTCCATCGCGGCCTCCCAGGCAGGTATGCGAAGATGTTAGGGGATGTCTTTCCCAAGTGTTCTAGACTAGGTTTATTTGAATCGCGGCCTACCAGGCAGGTGTGCGAAGATTAGTAAGTTTAGTTCGCGGCCTTCCTAAGGCAGGTGTGCGAAGTCAGTCATAATATCGCGGCCAACCCTTGGCAGGTGTGCGAAGATCAGTTCAGTAAGTGTTACTAGTCTAGTCGTATCGTATTGTTAGGTTCTATCAACTGAGTATGTACAATAATTCAACCAATCCCATTCCCACCCGGGAACCCCATGCCTTGGCTGTGTGAACTCACCTTGGGTTTGCTCGGCAGATACACAGAAAGTTCAAGTAAGCTATATGGTGATCAACCACGTCCTAACATGGTTATTATACAAGTCAGGTTCACATTCAGTATAGCACGTATGTTCTACACGTATTGTACACGAGTATAATCATGGCAATTCACAAGTATTCGTAGCAGTTCAATAGCAATCATGTAACAAGTCCAAGTATCTGGCCCAACCAGTTGGGCTCGTAACAGTGCAAGGTCCAAAACAGTGTGCATGTGTAATTGGTCTCGAGTCGAGACTAGAGATCTCGAGTCGCAACAAGGGCGGTCTCGAGTTGTCATGGTCTGGTCGAGACTTCACGGTCTCGAGTCGCAACCGGACTCGTAAACGCTGGTCTCGAGTTGTGCTGTTTGTGTGCGAGTGTTGTGGTCTCGAGTCGAGACTAAGAGTTCTCGACTCGCAACCCTGGTCGAGACAATGTGTAACAGATTTCCTTAATTAATCAGTAACAATCATTCCATAATTTCAGCTAACAACTTAACAGTTTCGAAATCAGATCAATTCGATAATCATTCCATATTCAAACACATTCATAAGATCTTCATCACCAACAAGAACAGTAACCATCGAAACATCATTTACACCTAACCCGAATTGTTTAACTATCATGCAGCCTAAATCTTAATTTGCAAAACAAAATCATCACAGCCAGTTAGCATATATTCAAACCGATTTAATCATACAATCTTAGCATCATACAACCCCTTGTATAGCGTCTAAACACATGAACCGAATACCTAGTATTATCTATCAATATTACTAGCATAAAACCCTAGTTTATACATGACAAGATTACCTAGCATGGCAACTAGATAACAATGAAATACTAACCAGAAGTGTGGTACGACAAGCTTGATCGAGAGAAAAGGCTTCAAGGGAGCAAGGGCTGCCTTCGGGTCGTATAGAGAGAGAGAGAGAGAGAGAGAGAGAGAGAGAGTGTGTTCTAGGGTTTGTGTGTGTGAAGATGTTTTGTAAAAGTGTGAGATAGTTACCGCATCTCAAAGTTTATGAGATTAGGGGATGGGCCGAACCCTCTCTTGGGCTGCCCCATGGTCTCGAGTCGGATGTGTGTGGCCCGAATGGGCTTGTGTAGTCGAGTGGGTCACGCAAGCATATAAACAAACATTCACAATTTCACACAAGGAACGTATAACATGTTATTCAAATAGAGTTCACATAATCACGTAACGTTACACAAAAGTAGGTTTGAAATGCGAGTTGTCACAATTTGACTTTTGTTGACTGTTTGATGACGTAAGCTACGACATGCGGCGTAGCTTACGGTGCCGTATGGGGTGAAAATGTAACTCCTTCATTTAATGACCTTTTCAAGATGTTTTATGCTCTCCTATCATGGTTTGGCGGTTACACAACATTTGGAGATGAATTTTGGCTAACTTTTGGAGCTTGAAAACTATCTCTATCATTGTTTTTCATGTTCTTAACATGTTTGAAGATTAAAACCTGGTTTATGATGTTTGTTCAAGCCATGAGTGGCTAAACACTTTGTGTTTATCTTTGGTGGAATGTTATGTAAGACTTTATGCTTGAATACCTTATTTCTAGAATAACAATCTCTATCTTTATTGAATTGCTTGTTATGGTGTGTGATTGTTTGTTAGTAAATTGTTAATTCTTATGTTGAACTAATTAGAAACCATACGTTCTTGGTGCCATTGGCAATCGAGATATAATGGGTATAGTTAGGCTTGGGTAAGGGTTGATTGATCATTGGGTAACAACCTCACGTTTTAGGAATCTGAGTACTTAGTTCCCTTTCATCACTACAATTAATCACACATGAACTATGTCTATGTAGTTCTTTCTAGTGAATGATAGCATAAATGTCAAAGCAAACCGGAAACAGAAGATAATCATTTGTCTGTAATTTGTTTATAATCAAAACTTTCATTTTCGCAATTACATTAGTAATCTTAGTTTTTTCAAAGCAAATCAATCAATCCAACTCTTGAATTTACTTTTATTGTCATTAGTTTAATTTTAGTGAACTTAGAGAAACACTTTAAATAACACATATTCCACAAACTCCCTGTGTTCAATACCCACTTGCCACTAACTATTTAGTAGTAGTTGGATTAAATTTGATGACCACGACATCACGTCAAATTTTGGTGCCGTTGCCGTGGAGTAGTGCGCAACGTGTGCTTTTTTTGTTCTTTTTAAGTTTGTTATTTTTCTGGTTTACGCTGGGTGTGTTAGTGTGCAGGTATTTACAGGTGCATGCGTACTAGAAGCTCTCACAAGCTATCTCCATTGGCATTTGATCCAGAGATTGAACGAACTTTAAGAGGAAACAGAATCTTGTTAAAGGAAAACAGAATCAGCGGATCATCAATAACACCAACTACACCAATTACACCACTTAGATACATGGATCCACCGCCACCACCACCACCCACTACGGGTGAACTTATACCACCTTTCATACCATCATCCACTCAACCTTCACCAAATACTACCATGCCTAACACCACTACCAATCCTACTCCACCTCATGATGTTACACCAACCAACACCACACAACCCATTACCACCTAAGAAGAACCTACACTCACTTTTAACCCTTCTACTACAATTCCACCATTCACCCATTTCTTCTCGGGTGCGGGTCAATCATCTTCACCCTATACAATAGCACCAAACTCAACCAATGTCCATGCTACTTCTACATTTAGACCATCGAACTAGTCGGGTTTTCAATATTTAACTTTTCCATTTGGGCAATCTTCGGGTATAGGGGGAGATGGATATGATGAGGGGTATGATGATTTTGAGGGTTATGATGAAGATGGATATGCATATGGGGGTTATGGAGATGTAGGGGAGTTTGCTTATGTACAAGGTCAAACTCAAGGAATGCTAATGTGCGTGAAGTGTGTTATATTTTAGGTATATATTTTAAGCCCTTTTACACTTTTTAGCCAAGTTTTAAATTTATAAAACACGATATTTACTAACACTAAACACACATATGGGCAAGTGCACCCATCGTGGACGTAGTATAGTGTTGGTAACATACCGAGGTCGTCCAAGGACACAAGAGCTTTTAGTACCAGTTTATCCTCAACGTCTAATCAAATCAAAATTTTAGAAATACATTTTTGAAATAGAAAAATAAAACTACCTAAAATGCTGAAACATAAAATAAAAATAAAAATAGATAGACAAGATGAATCACATGGATCTGACTCGTGTGTAGTGTAACCTTTGATTATATTCACACTTTTCCACTTGTTTAAGAGATTATCTTAGTTATTGTAGTAGGCCCCTCTTTTTAAGGCGACCTTACCCTCAACCCAGTAGTTTGAGTCAGCAAGGATACAATCCTAAAGGGTCGGATTATTGAAAGATAATTAATTAAGTTATTAATGCATAATGTGGTAGGCCCCTCTTTTGAAGGCGACGTTACCCTCAGCTAAGTAGTCTGAGTCAGCAGGGATACAGTCCTAAGTAGCTGGGTTAAAGTTTTAATAGTAGTTGAACTTATGAGAGGATCAAAGAGTTTGGACCCCCGCCATCCAATACCTTAAGGTATTGAAGGAGGTCTTACTAAATTTGACCCAGGTCCTTTGCAGGATCTATACACTGAACAATGGCAACACTCTTACCAAACCATTCCCTTAACCCCTGACCAGGTAGCCAACATACCTCCATATAGACCATGGAGATACGAATGGTGAAAATCTTTTATTTTATATAGACAGTAAAATAATGCCAAGACACCACGGACAAACGATAAGGAAGAATCACCTTCAACATAAGAAACTAGTAATTAAAGTCATTAATACAAAATCAATTAAAAAGTGCAAAAGATTAAAAATAAAAAGTATTACACTAAACACTTGTCTTCACCAAGTGATGTAAGAGACTTAGGTAAACATGGCCTTTGATTGTCAAGAACTCTTACGATCAATCTTGGATCCCGAGATGACACACACACTCTATGATGGACAATGGATGATGGTGGTGGATGATGGTGTTATGGTGGTGGTGGGTGGTGGGTGGTGGGTAAAGTGTGAGAGAGGTGGTCTGCCAAGGGATGAGTTGCAAGAGCTCCAAACACTCCTATTTATAGGCTGAACAGAAGCTCGGGCACCGCCCCGTGTCCGCTGGGCACGGCCCCGTGTCCATCAGACTCTCTCTCTTCATTAATTGTAATTCGCAATTACAATAAATGCGCCTGCAGGAAGTTGACCACGCCCCCGTGTCCACTGGGCACGGCCCCGTGGTGGGCAGTAGATGCTTCTATGGGTTTGTCTTTTCTGCTGGCACTTGGGCACGGCCCCGTGCTCACTGAGCACGGGGCGTGTTTAGTCTTCTGTCTTCTTTGTTTTGCTTGGGAAGATGCTGTCGGGAGATCGGGCATGCCTCTTTTGTTCCATTTCTTGTATTTATGTTAGATTTAGCTGTCTTTTTGTTTCTTTTGTTCGTTTGAGCTCATTTAATCCTGAAAATACAAAAGGAAGACAAAAATGCACTTTTTCCAACACTAATACTAAAAAAGGGTTAGTTTTATGCCACAATTGATGTAATTTATATGTTTCATTTTGTGCACAACAAATACCCCCACACTCGAATATTTGCTTGTCCTCAAGCAAAACTCTTTATAATGTGTCTTTATTCACTCCCAAATGGAATGGGTAGAAGAGAAGGTTTTTGGGCTTGTCATAGAGTGTCGGGATTTCCAAGATTATTTAGGTTTTATTTTTATTTATTTACTATCATATTTGTCATGATTTATTAAAAACGTTTCTTAAGATAAATTACTTATTAGGGCATAACATACCTCTTTAAAATTCCATTTTATACAAGTTCACATACCTCACGGGGAATCACTCAACACTCGGCCGAAGGTGTATTTTTAGTGAATCACTCGAGAGCGGCATGGAACCAAGCAATCAATCCTCCTCCTTTTTAACTATATACCTTTGTAAATATCAAGAGGGGTTTTTGGGTTAAGGGTTAGGCTTGGGCTAAAGGTGGGTCGTTGGGTTAGTGGTTAGTAAAAGGGCGAAAAGCGTAACAAACATCGGTTTTTGAAAGACTTTTTATTTTTCACATTTTTATTTTATTTTGATGAACCAATTGTTTCAAACGAAGTTATTTTTGATGAACTTGTTTGTTTGTTTGGTTTCATCAAAATGTTTTTTTTTTCAACTCATAAGGAAACCGAATGTTGTTACTAAAAGAAAAGGGTTAAAATAAAAAGGTTAAGGTGGGTAAAAAGGGTGATTGTTTTGAGTTAAGAAATGAAAAGGTTTAGGCTCAAAGGGGTTAACTAGGGGGATTTTGGGTAGGTGGTAAAAAAAATGAAAAATAATGGTGTAGAAAGAAAAAGGGTTAGTCCTAATGCCTCCATCATTTACTTACTCAGGTTTAAGTTGGTAAGGACTGGGAATGTATTGTTGTGGCAAGTTCAAGAGTCGTACGAACCAAGGCTCAAAACTCACTTTTGTGGGAAAGAGTTTTTATATGATCAAGTATATATAATCAAATTTTAACTAAGTTTGTCATGCCTTTTCATAATTTTTTTATGTTGGTTCTTTTTATCACGACGCTATCGGTTGTGAACTTGTAAAAATATAACTTTGTTAGAACTTGAATTCCCAACTTAAACTTAGACAAGTAAAAAAAATGAAAATTTTTGAAAAAAATTTGGGGTGATTAGTGGTTCCAATAGAGTTTTGTGTAAGGCTTGTTATTAGGACTTGCAAGATTCAAGCTTTTAGCATCCCCCACACTTAAATTACACATTGTCCTCAATGTGTCCCAAAAATAAGTTTTTAGGTTGATTGAATGTGTAAATGGTGTTAAAAGCAAAATTTTATGTTACTGGCATCCTGGATACGGCACCGTGGTGAACGGGCACGGACCCGTGTTCAGGTGCCAGTGACAAAATTTAAGGAAAAGAAACAGAAGCCTAACGAACACGGCCCGTGTCCAGTTACCTGAACTGGGTAATTTTCTGCAGAGTGTGAAGCACGGGGCCGTGTTGGGCGGACACGGCCCGTGCTGAGCTTACTGTAATGAAGAAATTGTTGTCGTATGGACCTGTTTTCGTGCATGGGGCGATGTTTCTCGTTTCCCTTGTTATCCTTCACCCTCCCGAGTGTGTTTTATTCCTGCAAATTAAAATTAAACTAAAAGATTAAACTAAACTAAGGATAGTTCCGCGGAATGCCTCCGTGGTGCGCCACGTTTATAAGGGTCTTTGGCTAGACCTAAAGTGAGGTTATATGTTTTCCGAGTGGGACGTTTTGCATCCCATGTTGCATCGTCGGAGAGCGTCATCCAAACTCGAATCAATAACCTTCATGTAATTGACCGGGTCATCGTCCTCTACTCTCTTCCCAACCCCAAACTTCACTTCCTTATCCCCATACTTCAAAGTGAGTGTTCCGTCATTCATGTCTACCACCGCTTCTGCGGTGGCTAGAAATGGCCTCCCTAGTATGAGGGGGACTTCGGTGTCTTCTTCCATATCTAGTATGACAAAGTCGGCCGGGTAGACGAACTTGTCGACTTTGACCAATAGATTTTCAGTGACACCTTGCGGGTATTTGACGGACCTATCGGCAAGTTGTATACTCATCTTGGTAGGGCTCGTTTTTCCTAGGCCGAGTCGTTTGAACATTGATGCGGGCATTAGGTTAATGCTAGCCCCAAGGTCGGCTAGTGCATTACGAATGGGGGATTCCCCGATCGAGCAAGGAATTGTGAAGCTTTCGGGATCAATCTTTTTTTGGGGAAGTTAGTTGAGTACAAGGGCGGAGCATTCTTCGCCTAGGTTAACAAATTGCAATGATTCAATTTTCCTTTTATGAGTGAGGAAGTCCCTCATGAATTTTGAGTATTTAGGCATTTGAGTTAGGACTTCGATGAAAGGAATATTAACATGCAATTGTTTTAGTAGACTTTCGAATTTTGCAAATTGCTCAGTAGTCTTTTGACGAATTAACCTACCGGGTTATGGAACCGGAGGAGCCTTGGTGGGCTCTTGAAGTGGAGGAGAAGCCTTCTCTTGTTGGGGCGGTGGTGTGCTTTCCTCGGTTGGTGGTGGCGTAGCTTTCGCGGGACCCACGGTACGGTTTCTTAATGTTATGAGACGAACTTGTGCTTTTGGGTTTGTTTCGGTATTACTTGGTAACGCGCCTTGTGGTCTCTCGGAGAAATTTTGAGCTAGTTGATTTATTTGTCTTTCAGTGTTTTGTATACTAGCTTGTTGATTTCTAAAATTTGATTCCAATTGTTGAAACCCATCCGAGTTTTTCTTTTCAGTGTCGGAGATGAGGCGAGATATAGTATCTTCAAGCCTTTCTCATCCACCTTGTTGTTGAGGGAAATTTTGTGACTCATTTCTTGGTTGTTGAAAGTTTGTTCGTTGATTTAGAGTTTGTAGGTTATTACTATTGCCGGGTTCTCTCCAACCAAGGTTAAGGTGGTTACGCCATCCTTGGTTGTAGGTACCTGTTGGAGAACCCGACGGCCTAGGTCTATTGTCAATGTAGTTCACCGATTCGGATTGATCATCTGTTTCTTTCATACAACTCCAATTTTCGTGTGGCCCACCACACCCTTCACAAGCCATAACCGAGACTGTTTTTGTCATTTCTAACTTTTTAATTTTTGAAGAAAGGGCCTCGATTTGGGCTTGTAAAGAAGTGCTTTCATCAACCTTATGGCCGCCCGGGGCAATAGACTTATTGCCTCGGGGAGTGTGCCACTGAAAATTGGTTTGAGCAATTTCCTCGATTTGATTATATATTTCATGTGGGCGGTGATTACCTAAAAGTCCCCCAGAGCTAGAGACAAGTGTTTGTCTTGTGTGTGGTAACAACCCATTGTAGAAAGTTGATACTTGTTGCCACACCGCAAGACCGTGATGAGGACACTTTCGCAATAGCTCTTTGAACCTTTCCCAAGTTTCATATAAGGATTCCCCATCCTCTTGTGAATATGTATTAATTTCAGTCACTAATTTAGCCGTTTTAGCGGGAGGGAAATACTTATATAGAAATTTTTGGGCTAGTTCATCCCAGGTGTTTACCGAGCCAACTGGGAGGGCGTTGAGCCAAGCTTTTGCTCGGTCTTTTAGTGAAAATGGAAACATGCGAAGGCGGATGTCGTCATTTGATGCTCCATTGATCCGAAATGTATCACATATTTATAAGAAATTAGTAATATGTAGATGGGGATTGTTAGGATCTGGGGCCGTCATGATTGTGTTTGTTTGCATAAAACGAATACTAAGTGCAGCGGAAATGAGTAGCAAACTTTGTAAACACAATCAAAGGAAAGTATAGATTGATAAACAATTGCTTTTCATTGAGTCAAAAGATTTACATAAAAGCAAAAGATTACAATGCAAGCTTACAATCTAAACTCCCCCTCAGCCTGATACACCAGAGCTGGTTGCACAAGATGAAAGGATTGAATTGAGGAGAAGAACTCACTCAAACAATCAAGTATAACAGTACAGAATACTGTCATATTTATAGGCAAACCAAACTACTGATGAGCTTCAGCTAACGTCACCATGATAGTGACATCTAACGACCTAACAAACTATAAACACTGTTCTATACAAGCTACTGACATGTAACATCTGATAAGTAGTAGAAAGCAAAACTAAGGAAAACTACTGCTTCACGTTCCACTGTTGTAGCCTGAGCACAGATGTTGAATCTTCAGTGCATTCTTCAAAGGTGAACAGTCTTTGAGAGAGCAGTGCTTTGAGTCTTCAGCAGTACTTAGGAAACAGCAGTAGATAGAGCATCACTGTTTGTCTTCAGCAGTCGTTGGATAATCATCAGAGTTTGGTTTATCAGTTGTTGTAGTTGAGCAGCACTTAAGATCCATCAGCTGTTAGATAACCACTGTCAAGGGGAGAGCAAAGTGTAACCTGGTGCTTATTGATAGTCCACTGATGTGATCCGGTTTTGGCTTTACATTATCTGTTCTACTGGTAGGGTTCAATCCCAACAATCTCCCCCTGGAACAGATAATGCCAAAACCCTTCATTATTCAGGACCTTTATTACTCATCAAGAGTGCCTTAGCTTGTTCCTTAAATTCAGCTTCAAAATCTTTGGCACTCTGGTCATCTTTATCCCTGCACAGTGAAAGCTCTAGGAGATCCTGCAAATCTTCAACACTAAGGCCTAGTGCTTCTTTCCTTGATATGTGCTTCACCTCACCATTGGATCTGAGCAAAGTCAATACGTGGGTCTTTTGATCAGACTTCCACTTTAGTATTTTTGAATCCAATGGGTTTCTTGGGAGAGATTTATTATCAGATGAGTTGAGGGATGATGGCCTTGAAAACACATGCAAACTCTCAGACATTCTTTTGAAAGCTTCTTCAATGACTTTGTTTGCTGCAGTTATGTCTTCTGCAGCTTCTTGTCCAGTAAGCTCTTGTTTTTCTTTTTCTATCATGCATGTTGCATTGTTTGGGGATGCAGGACTGTTTAATACCTTCTTAAAAAGGTTTTGAATTCTTGCTGAGCTATTTTCTTTTAGACCCATTTTCATGATGGTGTCTTTGAGATACTCTGCTTCCTTTTCCTTGACCTCCTTGTTAGACAGCTGTTTACCTTCTTCTTGGTTTGTCACAAGAGTAAGGTTGTCTGCTGATTTTAGCATTGTTTTGAGGCTTTCAATTTGTTGTTCTAGCTTCATCATTTGTTCTCTCTTCTTCCTTTTCTTCAACCTCTCATAGGCTTCATCAGTTTGCTACCTAGACCATTTTGATATGGCTTCAGCAGTGTCCACCTTAGCATCCACTAGCTCCTTTTTCTTTCCTTTATATTCAGCAGTGAGGTCAGCAATGAGCTTTTTGTACTTACTCCAGTTTGGAGCATTCTTTTTCTTTGAAAGATCATTCTTGATTCTTTGGATCCTTTCAGCCTCATGCTATAAAGCTACTAAAGGCCATTCTTTAAACTGTTGTTCTTCAGCAGGATAGAACTTTTCTTTCATGATGAAGGCTAGAAGTTGTTCTCTCAACTTCTTCTTTTGATCAACCTTTTCTTTGTCTAGCTCTTGTGCAAATTCTTCTATCTGCTTAACCTTTGCAAGGTAGAACTCCAGTCTATTAGCAATGCCTTCTTCGCTTAGCCTTTCATTTTCACTGTCAATCTTAGCTTTAACTCTAGCTTGCCTTGCCTTTATCTTGAGATAATCATTTATATCTTCTGGAGCTATATAGCCTATGAGTGAGGATAATTTTCTTTTTGAGGGATCTGGTTCTGTATAAAACTGCCTCATCTCATTTTTGATGGCTTCAAGCTCTAGTGGATATTTTTCAGCATTTGGATCATGTATCCCTTCCTCGGCAGTAATTGGCTTTCTTTTTCTGCCAAAGAGCTTAGGTTGAGATATAGGAAAAGATAGAGCAGTGGTGGATGGTTGACTAACAACTGTTGAAACAACCAGTGTCTCAACTGCTGTTGTCATTACAACTGCTGATGTATCAGCAGATGTCTTCTGCTTTTGAGCAGGGGTTATTGTGGCAGTTGTTTCAAGGGTGATCAGTGGTTGACTAACAGATGTTGAAACAACTGGTGCTTCAACTCCCGTTGTCATTACAACAGATGTTATAACATCTGTTGTCTTCTGCCTTTTAGCAGGGGGCGATGAAGGTTTGGTTGTTTGTGATGGTAGTGGTGGTTTTTGTGTTGTAGACACAGGTGATGATGGTGGTGGAGCAGTAGTTGTGGTGGTGTGTGTTGGAACAGTAGTTGTGTGTGTTGGAGGTGTGTGTGTTGATGTAATGGCAGCTGTTTAGCTACTGACAGCAGTTTTTGTAACTACTGTTGTATCAGCTATTGAAGTTTTTGAGGTTTTGGGTTTTTCTGGTTCACTGTATATCCCATCTTCTATACCTTTATTTTTCAGCTTCATTTTCTCCCCCTTTTTGGCATTATCTGCCAGGGGTGTATCCATGAAGAAGATGGCAGATGGAACTTTCTCACTCTGAGCAGTCTTTTGTATGCTAGCTTTTATAGCCTTGATGTCTGCTTGAGTGTCTTTGAACCGAGATTCCACCATGTTGGTCAGCATTTGTACTTGATTAGCATGCTTTTTAGCAGCCATTTGTTGCTGTTGTTCAAGCATGGGCTGGAAGATATTCCAAAGCTCATTTGCAGCAAATGCTTATGGAGCAGGTGCTTGAGCAGGAGGAACAGTTGATTGGGCTTTTTGAGCTTCTAACAGCTGCTGCACGATATCTTTTATCTCGGCAACAGAAGATTCCAGATTTTCAACTCTGGCCGTCAATTCATTGTATTTTGAATCATCACCTGAATTAACAGGATCATCTGAATCCCCACCAGTGGTGGTTGTATCAATGTCTGACTTAGGAACAGAGTCCCAAAAATCATCCATTGATGCCCCTTTTTCTTGGTACTGGGGACTTCTTTCTTCAGCAACCGATAAACCTTTGATGTTACCAGCAATTAAAGATAACTTGCTGGTGGTTACTGATGTTGCCATGGAAGAAATTGCCTTCAATGGAGTCTTAGTAATGTAACAACTGTCCAACTGAAGATCTGTTGATCCATCAGTTGTAGTTGCTGCTCCACTTGAACTACCACCGAGAGTTACTTGTAACTCAGGGGGTGTAACCTCCTCAGCTGTTGCTAGGTTAGCAGAGGTATGAGCATCAGACCCAGTCACTTGTGGAGGTATACTCTCAGTAATAGGTGATAGAGAGGAACTGGTTTGTGTATGTGCCATATCAACTGCATGCAACAGGGGTATTATTAATTGTGGCAATATGATTGGTGAGGGTATGGGTGTTGAAAGAGACATGTCCTTGGGATCAGGACTGTGGAAGATGGATCCGAGTGGATACAGTGCTTCATAATTTGGTGTCCCTGTGCTTACAACCTGATCCTTTTGTGAGGATGCAGGAGGAGTATTAGGTTGGGGTTGAGATCTTTCTTCCAACTACTGTGAGGAAGTAGCAGCAGTGGTTTCTTGTAACTTTTGTGTTGTCACTGGCATTGACTCTGGGATCTCATCTTCCAGAGTTGCCATTGGTGTGGGTTTGGTGGGTTTTCTGGATGTTTTTCTTTTGGTCTTTTTGGTGACAGGTGTTGGTTTCAAAGCAGTGGGTGTGCTACTTTGATCACCTGGAGTAGTGGGCTCAACAATGGTTGCTTGAGGATCAGTAGCAGTTTCTAGAACCTGCTCAGCCTCCTTTGTTTTTAATTTTATTGGTGCCATCATTCTTGAAAATGTTTCAATTGTTAAACAGTTTATTTTGAATGAGACACCTTGTTTGGGCAATTCTGCATCTTTCTCTACAAATTTTTGTTCAAAATAGTAGCTTAGAAATCTTGGAAAGAGCAGAAATGCTTTATTATCAACGTTCTTTACCAAATCGTCAAATATTTCCTGGGAGTAGTTATAGTTTTTATCGTTTAAAATTGCATACCCCAGGCATTGATTTTTGTTGGTATCTCATTAAAAGACGTTGTTTTATTAGAAACACACATGAGCAGTGTGTGGAATAAAAATCTGGGTGCAGAAGGGAAGTAACCCTTTTGAAGAGTATCCCTATTTGGTTGTTCTGCATAGCCCCTGTTCATGAAATCCTTTACCAACTCGTCTTTTGTAAATGAGGTTTTTCCATTTAAATCATCGAGTTTAAAGATTTCAGAGATGGATTTTGGAGAAATTTTTACCTTCTTACCCTGTATCGAGGAGTTGATGGCGGCGATGCTATCTCCTTGTTTCTCAAGGGTGGCATTTTTCCAGAACTCTCTCTGGGTATCAAGGTAAATAGGAGCGTCTGCTGTTATCAAAGTTTTGTACTTTGATGCAGAAAGGATGTCAAGGATGGAGTCGAAAGTGTGGTTATCGGTAGGTTTTGTGAGAATACCTACATAGTTGTGTGGAGCTTTGTAACGAATCTCCGTGGTTACAGCAGCCATTTGAGTGGCCTCTGCTGTTGTGGAAGAAGATGATGGTTTTGATTTTGGTTTGGGTTTTGCAGATGGCTTCGATTTTGGTTTCGTCATTTTTATGAAGAAGATCGAAGAAGATTTTTGGAGTTATGAGAGGGAAACTGCTTTGTGAAGAGAATGTTTGGAATTCAATTCGACAGTGTAATCATCTGTTTGGATTTAATCAGGGTTTTATTTAGGGAAAAAGTGATTGCTGATGTGGCAGCGGTTATTTTGATCTGAAGGCTAAAAACTGACCACGTGTTAAACATCTGATGGAATGGAAAATAATGGAAGACAGTTATTTTAACAACTACTGATGGATCAAGCGTCAGTAGTTACAACGATAATAAAATGAAACAATGGATGTAACAGTGGATGAAACAAAGATTTTAAACATCAGTGTTTTGGAGAAGCAGAGGTTGACTCTCAGCAGTGGACAGGCTTTAGAGAACAGATGTTGAGGCACAACAGCATTTAAGGAACAACAGTGGTAGAAGATAAAATTGTTTCAACAACTGATAGTGCAGCAGTGTTTCAACTTTTGACAAATAATGTTAGCATCTGTTTGTTCAGATGTAGAACGTGATTTTTGCTTTGTGAAAGCACAGTATCTTGTCTAACATTTGTTGAGCACTAGAGATGCTATTCTTAACAAAATACATTTTAGATGTAAAATATTAAGATTAAATTGTCATCAGTAAACTTCAGAAATTTTGTTCAAGGTTTTGCCAACTGTCTATTTTTTTTTTAGACAGTGGTTTAGCATCTCAGATGATGAAGACTTTTCTACTAAAACTACTCATTTTGTGTCTAATTACTTGAACTAGAACATGAGTGTCTAGTAGTTCACAATCAATTTGCAAACAATTTTTGATCAGTGGTAACCAAACTTGAGCATAACACGACCTTGATATGAGTGTCATTTCCTTTTGACCAGTTTTAAGGACAGTAATTTCACAAAAAAAAAATTAGGAAATTACATCCTGACCAGAGATGAACTTTTACTATCAAAAAAGAGTAAAAATACAAAATATATTTTATAAAAAGTAAAATATATCTGGTTTTATTTAGAGAAAAACACCTTAAGAAAAATTAAAGGAAGTTTTGAAAAATAAAAGGATCTGACAACTTTTCAATTAGGTTCATGATCTATCATTCTCAAGTTATTTTGACCATAGTTTGGGGTCATTTTCTTGACAATTGATTGTAAATCTTTCTTTTAAGAGCTATCACTGGAGATGCCATTGTTACCTGAACAATTCCTGTATTGATGAATGCACACAGTTGCATGACTTCATTGTTTTACCCAACTGTAACCTCAAGAGTGTTTTATGCTTATACTCTTTTCTTTTGATTTCAAAATTTTTAAGATAGCAACACTTCGAGATTTGTTCATTTTCCTTTTCCCTTTTTACCCTGTTTATTCACATGTTCAGAAATACTCACTAGGAGATTATATTTTGAACATGCTTTGTCCATGATCACTTTGAAGTAATGTTTTGAGAGATCTGACCATATTCGATCATGTTTTATTACAGATCTCACATTACCTATGATTAGGACTGTTTTGACACCTTATTTTCTCAATGTGTTTTGGACAAAGTTGATTTGGTCCTTTTGAAGGTACTCAACCTGCCTTTGAGCACATGAGAGATTTTGACTAAAGTTTTATTTCCCTCTTTTCTATGTCTGCAGTATACTAGTGTTTTAAATGAACACAAGTTCTGCTGAACTGAGGTGCATACTTTAGTGTTTATTGAAAACATCACAGATATCGAAACAACAATTGAAATCAATTTTGAAAACATCGAACAAACCCATAATTTTATCAGATATTTTGCAGATCTGAAAACTATGAGTGACATAGGCATGATAACACTTGTTGTGTGAGATTTGTGTGTCATATGACATCTTGGTTGATTTACAGAGTATCTGAATAACCATTTTGACCATGATTCACTCTTTACTCTGTTTTTCAACTGAATACAACCAACCTTAGTATCAATAAATTTTGAGCTGAACTGTTATGTCAAATTGATTGTTAGATCGAATTTGACTGTCCAAGCTCTAATACCAATTGTTAGGATCTGGGGCCGTCATGATTGTGTTTGTTTGCATAAAACGAATACTAAGTGCAGCGGAAATGAGTAGCAAACTTCGTAAACACAATCAAAGGAAAGTATAGATTGATAAACAATTGCTTTCATTGAGTCAAAAGATTTACATAAAAGCAAAAGATTACAATGCAAGCTTACAATCTAAACTCCCCCTCAGCCTGATACACCAGAGCTGGTCGCACAAGATGAAAGGATTGAATTGAGGAGAAGAACTCACTCAAAACGATCAAGTATAACAGTACAGAATACTGTCATATTTATAGGCAAACCAAACTACTGATGAGCTTCAGCTGACGTCACCATGATAGTGACATCTAACGACCTAACAAACTATAAACATTGTTCTATACAAGCTACTGACATGTACATCTGATAAGTAGTAGAAAGCAAAACTAAGGAAAACTACTGCTTCACGTTCCACTGTTGTAGCCTGAGCACAGATGTTAAATCTTCAGTGCATTCTTCAAAGGTGATCAGTCTTTGAGAGAGCAGTGCTTTGAGTCTTCAGCAGTACTAAGGAAACAGCAGTAGATAGAGCATCAGTGTTTGTCTTCAGCAGTCGTTGGATAATCATCAGAGTTTGGTTTATCAGTTGTTGTAGTTGAGCAGCACTTAAGATCCATCAGCTGTTAGATAACCACTGTCAAGGGGAGAGCAAAGTGTAACCTGCTGCTTATTGATAGTCCTCTGATGTGATCCGGTTTTGGCTTTACATTATCTGTTCCTCTGGTAGGGTTCAATCCCAACAGGGATCCTCATCCGCAAGCCCATGGAAGGTTGCAGAGTTTTGAAGCATTTGTATCAAATGTGGCCGAAGTTCGAAGTTGTTAGCTTCAAAAACATTCGGTGCATTGATAGCGGCGCCGAGATTACCCACGGTGGGTCGTAGGTAATCCATGAGGGTACGTTGGTCCGCCATTAGAAGTGGGTTCCCCGAAACCTTTTCTTGGTTTTTAGCTTTAAGTCTTTTTTCTGAGAAAGCGTTCGGGTTTTTCTAGAGGTTCTTTTATGTCTCTACTAGAACTGGAGCTCATACACTACGTAGAAGGTTCAGACGTGGTGTCCGGTTCCAAGAACTGCAATAAAAAAGAAAAGAATGTTGGTCAAGAAGTTCACCACGGCCACGTGCTCAGTGAACACGGCCCGTGGTCGGAGATATAGCGATTGTTTTCCGGATCCCTGTTACTGGAAAGTTGGACACGGCCCCGTGTTGCACCGACACGGCCCCGTGCTCAGCTATCTGTAACTCGGAAAATAAAAACTGCCAGTGACACTGCTGGGCACGGCCCGTGTCCGACCAGGCACGGACCATGCTGAGCTCTCCAGAAGCTGAAAAATTAGGAAAATCCTAAAAAAATAAAAAGAAAATTGAAAAATGATTAGGCCGTTGATTCCTAACTTTCTTAAAATCTTTGTGTCCCCGGCAGCGGCGCCAAAAACTTGATGTGCATGAAGTGTGTTATATTTTAGGTATATATTTTAAGCCCTTTTACACTTTTCAGCCAAGTTTTAAATTTATAAAACACGATATTTACTAACACTAAACACACATATGGGCAAGTGCACCCATCGTGGACGTAGTATAGTGTTGGTAAGATACCGAGGTCGTCCAAGGACACAAGAGCTTTTAGTACCGGTTTATCCTCAACATCTAATCAAACCAAAATGTTAGAAAAAGATTTTAAACTAGAAAAATAAAACTAACTAAAATGCTGAAAAATAAAATAAAAACAAAAACATATAGACAAGATGAATCACTTGGATCCGACTCGTGTGTAGTGTAACCTTTGATTATTTTCGCACTTTTGCACTTGTTTAAGAGATTATCTTAGTTATTGTAGTAGACCCCTCTTTTGATGGCGACGTTACCCTCAACCCAGTAGTTTTGAGTCAGCAAGGATACAATTCTAAAGGGTCGGATTATTGAAATATAATTAATTAAGTTATTAATGCATAATGTGGTAGGCCCCTCTTTTGAAGGCGACGTTACCCTCAGCTAAGTAGTCTAAGTCAGCAGGGATACAGTCCTAAGTAGCTGGGTTAAAGTTTTAATAGTAGTTTAACTTGTGAGGGGATTAAAGAGTTTGGACCCCCGCCATCCAATACCTTTGGGTATTGAAGGAGGTCCTACTAAATTTGACCCAGGTCCTTTGCAGGATCTATACACTGAACAATGGCAAGACTCTTACCAAAACATTCCCTTAACCCCTGACCAGGTAGCCAGCATACCTCCATATAGACCGTGGAGATATGAATGGTGAACATCTTTTATTTTATATAGACAGTAAAATAATGCCAAGACACCACAGACAAACGATAAGGAAGAATCACCTTCAACATAAAAAACTAGTAATTAAAATCATTAATACGAAACCAATTAAAAAGTGCAAAAGATTAAAAATAAAAAGTATTACACTAAACAGTTGTCTTCACCAAGTGATGTAAGAGACTTAGGCAAACATGGCCTTTGATTGTCAAGAACTCTTACGATCAATCTTGGATCCCGAGACGACTCACACACTCTATGATGGACAATGGATGATGGTTGTGGATGATGCTGTTATGGTGGTGGTGGGTGGTGGGTGAAGTGTGAGAGAGGTGGTGTGCCAAGGGATGAGTTGCAAGAGCTCCAAACACTCCTATTTATAGGCTGAACAGAAGCTCGGGCACGGCCCCGTGTCCATCTGACTCTCTCTCTCTTCATTAATTGTAATTCGCAATTACAACAAATGCGCCTACAGGAAGTTGACCACGCCCCCGTGTCCGCTGGGCATGGCCCCGTGGTGGGCAGTAGAAGCTTCTATGGGTTTGTCTTTTCTACTGGCACTTGGGCACGGCCCCGTGCTCACTGAGCACGGGGCGTGTTCAGTCTTCTGTCTTCTTTGTTTTGCTTGGGAAGATGCTGTTGGGAGGTCGGGCATGCCACTTTTGTTCCTTTTCTTGTATTTATGTTAGATTTAGCTCTCTTTTTGCTTCTTTTGTTCATTTGAGCTCATTTAATCCTGAAAACACAAAAGGAAGACAAAAATGCACTTTTTCCAACATTAGTACTAAAAAAGGGTTAGTTTTATGCCACAATTGATGTAATTTATATGTTGCATTTTTTGCACATCAAATGCCAAGTGTTGGTGGAGTTCCACAACAACAACTTATACCACAAAATATTCGACCAAGGCCACAAGTGCAACGTCTTATACCATTGCAACAAGTTCATCCACAAAATGCACAACCACAATTTCAAAGGCCAATTCAACACCCATCGATGCCACAACATCAATTTCAACCACATGTACCTCAAGGGCCTATACAAAGACCAATGGGTCCTATTCGTCCAAGGGGTCGGTTGGGTGTACCAAGAAGACATCTTAGAGAACATGCGAGAGGCATTGAAGCGCATTTTAGGCCGGTAATTACTCACATTCCTTCATCGGTAGTTATTCCTCACAATAATGAAGGGAGAACTTTTGAAGTGAGAACCAATTCACTGCAAAGTTTGACGAAATATAAGGGTCTAGCAACGGAGGAGCCTTATTTTCATTTGGAGGCCTATGACTCGATTTGCAACACTCTTGGGAGTCAAGGATTTTCGGCCGATGATGTCAAACTTGTACTATTTCAATTTTCTTTGGAAGACAAAGCAAAGAAGTGGTTCTACACTCTACCTTCAACATCTATTTACACTTGGGTGGAGATGCAACAAATATTTTTAGATGAATTTTACACCGCTCAAAAGACTAATGATGCTAGGAAGGGGTTAAGGAGTTTTCAACAACAACAAGGTGAAATGTTTCATGAGGCCTTTGAGCGTTTCAACATGATGATCAAGAATTGCCCTCGTCATGGGATTGAACTTTGGGAATTGATGAATGTTTTCCACGAGGGGTTAAGTGCTGAAGATGCTCGCATTTAATGTCCATCACAAATGGGACTTTTGGCATAAACTACGAGCATGATGATTGGGAGTTTTTGGAGCAAATGGCAATTACATCAAAAAGAAAAGCTCAAGCATCAAGGAGAGCACGACCGGTTATTACCCGAACTCAAGTGCATGCGGTAGACGATGGTAATGTTCAAACCTCTAACCAAATTTATGTTGTTTGTGCTATTTGAAATGAAATAGGACATGCGGCTGAAAATTACCAAGGTGGTGAAGGGCAATATGAAGAGGTTCATGCTGTGCAAGGTTAAGTAGGGGGTGGTAGAAACTACAATATGAATTCTAACACTTACCACCCCGGGTTGAGAAACCACCCAAATTTTCGGTATGGGATCCCTTCAAGTCAAGCAAACCCGAATTTTCAAGGAAGTCAAGGTAACTTTGGTTCGCGCCAACCTTACAACAATCAAAGTGGATATCGAGGTGGGAACAATCAAGGGTACCAAAGGCAATATCAAACGGGTCAAGAGCAAGGGGCGTCTTCGGGTGGAAATGAGATGATGGATATGTTAAAGAGCATGCAAGCGGAGATGCAAAATAGAAATCAAATGGATGATGCACGCATACAAAAGGATGAAGCCCGTGATAAAGCAATTCAAACTTTGACCACCCAAATGGGTCAACTCGCAACCGAAGTGGCGGACTTGAAGAAAAATAAAGGTCAATTACCAAGCGACACTAAGGTAAACCCGTCTCATAATACTTCTAGAGGTAACAATGTTAATATTCATCATGTAAGTGTTTTGAGAAGTGGGAAAGAGTACAAAACCAATCCTGCACTTTGGTTGATGGGGTGGTTGATGACATAACGGGTCAAGAGAGTGAGGAATAAAATGAAACATCTAACAATTCTTCTAAAAAACCCAATTTGGAAAAACCCGAAAATAATAAAGAAAAAGAAAATAAAAATGAGGATGGGGGATCTAGTCAAGTACCATTTCCCTCGGCTTTATTAGATCCGGATAAGAAAAATTTTATTTCAAAACGGGTCCTCAAAAGGAAGAAATGTGGGAGGTTTTCAAACAAGTTAAAATTAATCTTCCTCTACTTGAAGCAATAAAACACGTACCCGCTTACGCCAAGTTTTTGAAAGAATTATGTACTCAAAAGAGGCAACAAAAAGTGCCTAAATTGGTTGACTTGACGTTGTGGGTAAACGCGTTCTTGAAAGGAGATCTTCCTCCAAAGCTACAAGATCCGGGAACGCCTCTTATCAATATTCAAGTGGGAAATTTTCGAACTGCAAGGGCGTTACTAGATCTTGGAGCCGAAGTAAGTATCTTACGGGGGGGGGGGTTATATGACCAATACGACTTTGGTCCATTGAAACGGGTCGAGACAACGGTGGTATTAGCCGATTTGTCTCATAAACTTCCTCAGGGTATTGTGCGGGATGTGATAGTTAAAGTTGATGAATTTTATTATCCCTTTTATTTTCTTGTGTTAGATTACTCATCCGCGGACCCAATTCAACAACAAAATGTTATTTTGGGTCGGCCGTTTTTGAACACCGCACATGCCGTTATTGATTGTCGATATGGTAGGGTCGACATGACATGACATTTGGTAATAGGAAGATGAGATTAAATGTTTTTACTAACGGTGCTAATGTTTATGGTGATGAGTGTTTTCTAGAAGATTTCATAGATGGATACAATCCAAAGGAGTACGAGGAAGAGATTTTGGGTTCGTGTGTATGTGATGTGTCTTTTCAGGTTCATGCATGTGAGTTGGAAACGGAAGAGAAGGAACAAGAGGCCCTTGCGGTGAAAGAGGGAAGACCGCCATGGACCCACCAAACGAAAACTTTACCGGTGGGAATTGATTCGGGTACAAAACCTTCATTGGAGTGTCAACCAAATGTGGAACTGAAAGAGCTACCGAAACATCTAAAATAAGCGTTCTTGGGGGAGAATGACACCTTACCTGTGATCATTGCTTCTAATTTGGCGGTAGCTCAAGAAGAGGAATTTATACGGGTTTTGAAGGCTAATAAGGCGGCAATTGGATGGACGATAGCCAACTTGAAAGGTATTAGTCCATCCATTGTAATGCATAAAATCATTACAAGTGAAGATGCGAAGCCAACCTGTGAAACACAAAGAAGGTTGAACCCAAACTTGAGAGAAGTGGTCAAGAAAGAAGTAATCAAGCGGTTGGATGCGGGGATTATCTACCCCATTTCGGACAGTGCCTAAAAAGGCCGGTATTCAGGTAATTAATGACGAACAAGGCAAGCAAATTGCCACGGGACCAGTCACCGGGTGGCGAGTTTGCATTGATTACAGAAAATTAAACGCCGCTACCTCCAAAGACCATTTCCCGTTACCCTTCATTGACCAAATAATTGAAAAACTTTCAGGTAAAAAATACTATTGTTTTTTTGATGGGTACTCGGGTTATAACCAAATTGCTATTCACCCTGACGACCAACACAAAACCACGTTTACATGTCCATATGGTACATTTGCTTTTCGGCGAATGCCATTTGGACTATGTAACGCCCTGGCCACATTTCAAAGATATATGATGAGTATTTTTTCGGACATGGTCGGGGAGTCTCTTGAAGTGTTTATGGATGATTTTTCCATCTTTGGCCCAAGTTTTGACTCTTGTCTTGATGAATTGGAAAAAGTTTTAAAAAGGTGTGTTGAGACAAACTTGGTGCTAAGTTGGGAAAAAAAGCCATTTTTTGGTTCAAGAAGGTATTGTGTTAGGGCATGTTATATCGGATCGGGGAATGGAGGTAGACAAAGCAAAAATTCAGGTAATTTCATCTCTACCCCCACCAAACAATGTTAAGGTGGTGAGATCATTTTTGGGACATGCGGGGTTCTATAGAAGATTTATTAAGGGTTTTAGTGTAATTACAAAACCTTTATGTAATTTATTATTGAAAGATGTTCCATTTGATTTTACTGACGAATGTATGCAAGCGTTTCATGTGTTGAAGGAACAGTTGGTGAAGGCTGCTATCTTGCAACCACCGGATTGGTCGAAGCCATTTGAGATTATGTGTGATGCTAGCGACACGACCATTGGAGCGATTTTGGGTCAAAGAGTTGATAAGAAGCCAGTGGTAATATATTATGCAAGTAAAACTTTGTCCGAGGCGCAACTGAATTACACCACAACCGAGAAAGAATTATTAGCGGTGGTGTATGCCTTGGACAAGTTTAGATCATACATTTGGGGGAGCAAGGTGATCGTGTATTCGGATCATAGCGCGGTCCGATATTTAATAGAAAAAGAAGGATGCAAAGCCCTGGTTGATTCGTTGGGTGCTTTTGTTGCAAGAGTTCGATCTAGAGATTCGGGACAAAAAGGGATGTGAAAATGTTGTTGCGGATCATTTGTCCCGGATCCCATTGGAAGGTGTTGATGACCCAAGCGAGATTAATGAACGGTTTCCCGATGAGCAATTGTTAGTCGTTTCTACTTTCGTTGCACCTTGGTATGCCCACTACGTGAATTATTTGGCCAAGGGTGCGATTCCGAATCATTGGACGAAAAAGAGACGACAACAATTTTTAAATCAAGTAAACCAATATATTTGGGATGAACCGGATTTGTTAAAAATCAGACCCGATCAAGTGATAAGAAGGTGTGTTCCTGAAACTGAAGTACTAGAGATTTTGACCCATGCTCATTCATCGGCATGCGGAGGGCATTTTAGTGGGAACAAGACGGGTTACCGGGTGTTATTCTGTGTGTTTTATTGGCCCACAATTTTCAAAGATTCTTGTGAGTTTGCCCAGAATTGTATAAATTGTCAAAAAGTTGGAAGCATATCGAAGCGGGATGAAATGCCTTTACAACCAATCTTGGTGGTGGAGGTATTTGATGTTTGGGGAATAGATTTCATGGGTCCGTTTCCTAATTCAAATGGGTTCTTGTACATATTGGTTGCGGTTGACTATGTTACGAAGTGGATAGAAGCTATTGCTACAAGGGCCAACGATCATTCCGTTGTATGTAAGTTTGTGCAATCCTACATCTTCGTTCGATTCGGTGTGCCAAGGGTGATAATAAGTGATGGAGGTTCACATTTCAAGAATTTCAATTTTGGGAAATTGCTAAAAAGATATAATGTGAACCACCGAGTGGCTACACCATACCATCCGCAAACAAGTGGACAAGTTGAAGAGTCCAACCGTCAAATTAAAGAGATTATCATGAAGACGGTAAGAATGGATAGTAAAATTGGTCAACTAAACTTGACGATGCGTTGTGGGCATACCGGACGGCCTACAAAACTCCAATTGGTAACACCCCTTATCGGATGGTGTATGGAAAGGGGTGCCATTTACCAATGGAGTTTGCACATCGAGCGCATTGGGCCATCAAAACTGTTAATGCGGATTATGATGAAGCGGGTCGAGTAAGGAAGTTGCAATTGAATGAGATTGAGGAGATTAGAGACGAAGCCTATGAATGTGCATCCGCATACAAAGACAAACCGAAGAAAGTTCATGATGCAAAGCTAAGGAAGAAGAACTTCGAAGTGGGTCAAAAGGTGTGGTTGTACAATTCGAGGTTGAAAATGTTCGCGGGCAAACTCAAGAGCAAATGGATGGGTCCTTACGTAATCCGAAGAGTGGGAAGATTTGGAGATGTCGATATTCAAGATGAGCAAACCAATAAACAACAAACGGTGAATGGGCATCGACTCAAACCGTATTTAGAAGGCAACAACATAAATAATCTTGAGCTTGGCAAAGTGGGTTACATTCTACACCCATTAGATGACGAGGAAGCATAAGAGGCCCAGGTTTGGTGTTTGTACATGTTTAGTTTAGTTTGTTTTGCTTTGAATAAAGTCCGTTCCATTTTAACTTGTGTTCGAAACAAGTGTGGGGAAATTCGTCTGAATTTCCCGAACATAGAGTTGAGGACAACACGGGTTTTTAATGGGGGGTAGGGTATATTTTACACGTTTTTGATAAATTATAAAAAACAATAAAGAGTTAAAAAAAAATTAGAAATTTCTAAATATATATATATATAGAATTGCGCTAAAATAAGAACCACCTCGAGTTGTAAGAACTGCGAAGTGGACCAAATTTTTTTCATAAACGTAGATGCGTGTATTATAAACACATTTGTAAAAAAAAAATCAAAAACAAATGTCGTGTGTGTAGTTTTGAGCACCACAAGTTTGTGTTTACGGGTACCGTAAATTTCCGGTAAGATTTACGGTACCCGTAAACACAAACTTGCGGTGCTCAAAACTACATACACGACATTTTTTAAATTTTTTTACAAATGTGTTTATAATACACGCATCTACGTTTATGAAAAAAAATTTGGTCCACCTCGCCCCGTACGGTAGAATACCGCTTGGTCGGGCATTTGACCTTAATCGATTAGTGGTTAATTATTGTTAAGATGACCCGTTAAAAATTTGATTTGTTTGCTTAAAGCCTTTGGGGGGTTAATGACCATGTCCCGGATATCCCTGGCATCATCTTACGAGGTGGCCACGACCTAAGCACGGGGTGTAGGCGTATACCCGAAAGTTGCAAATGAAAAATGGTATCTCATTTAAGGATTAACCTTGTGGGTATTATACCTGTGGCGTGTCTATTAGTCTTTAACCCGGTCTTCGAAACGGGCTACTGAACGCAAAGAAACATGTAATTCGTTTACAAGTATTATATTAAAATAATTATCCCAAGTTATAAAAGTTTGTGCCATGTGCATTCAAATAAATTTTATTACACCTTTTGCAAAAGTGTCGGTTGAATGTATTTACCAGTGTAAACTGACGTATTCTTCCAAAAAGGTTAACTGCAGGTACTAAACGAACTAGGCTGGCTTTCTCCTAGCGTCCACAATAAGTCTCGCAAGCTTGGACGTCAAGTTGTTGAACAATGTTCCTATTTATATTTTTATCCCCTGTGGATTATTTTCAACTATTTGTGATACATGATATTACAATAACATACAGTTGAAATATATCTATCTTTTGCTTCCGCTGTGCATTTATATATTTTGTTGTTTGACTGTATTGTCGCCAACTACGTCACGGTAATCCCCCACCGGGCCCACCGGTGAAACGTGTGGAAATCGGGGTGTGACAGGTTGGTATCAGAGCCAGGTTGAGTGAATTAAACACTATCCTTATGTGTTTAATCTCAATGACACAATTGCACGTAATTGAGTCTAGACAAGAACTTAGGACAATTCCGAATTGTTGCTTTAGTTTGTCCTTTATTGTTTGTTATTTATTTTAATTGTAAAAGCAGGAAATATGCCACTAGCAATCAGAAGAGGAGGAAGAGGCAAAGGGCCGATCACTACCCACAATGATCACGAGGCCGGACCTTCACGCATGCGAGCTCCTGCCAGCACGATGAGTGCCGAACCTCAGAGGAACAGGAGGAACCTTTTTGAGCCCGCTAGACGATCTACCTCTCATAGTTCAACATCGTCGTACCGTCACTCTTTTGGGCCGAATTCGGAGAACGAGCCCGATAACCCTCAACCTTCATATATACCTCTCCAGCGATCCGTTTCGCACCATTCCTTTGGCGACTGTACTCCTGTCTTTCAGGGACAGTTTAACCCGGCAAACCTATTCCAAGAACCAGCAGGTTTTAACCCGTTGGGACTAGAGGACCATTTCTCCGAAGACAATGCGATGGACATGGACGAGGACACGGATCCCGTCGAGCCTGCACGTGGTACTCCCACGCACCCTATTGAAGTCTCTGACGGATCATCTTTCCACGGAACACCCTATCAGGGTCCAGACAGTTTCCAAGCAAGGTTCAACCAGTATGAGTGGTATTTTACACCCTCTCACCAAGCATCGCCTCATCAGCAGCAGGATCCCTCCGAGGATTCGCGTTTCGTGGCAGTCACGCCACCGCCTCCACCGCCGCCAGTTCAGCAGGCACCTCCAGAACCACCAAGGCGTAGGAGATCAGGCGCATGTATATCCGCTCGAAGAGGGGATTTTCACTTTAGCACCCCTCGACACTCCAGTGGTAGTCATTATCCGCCACTGCATGAAGACCCACAAATGGGTGGACCCTCAAACCCAGTTCAAGAGGCGAATTCTGCACCAGTTACACCACCTCCGCCACCGTTTGGTTATGATAACCCGATACCTACATACGCCGGCTCCACGGCATATAACCCGTTTGAGCAGCCAGCTCACACTCACTACAACTATATTGGTGTCGACCCATACCTAGAAGTAGCGGCAAACTACCACGCCCGTCATCCTGAAGTACCTTATGAAGTCCCATGGGGAATGGGATACTCAACTCATAGGTATCCGGTACCTGCTAGCACTCCGGCTCAGCACCTATTGTAGCCGCCACGTTTTTCCCCACCAGAGCAGGAAGAAATCCTCCACCGTTTAAACAGGGTGGAGCGAGACTTTGAAGAAGAGCGTAAGAACAACCGTGGTTTCCTCAAAGGCCTTGCAAACCTGTTGAAAGGAAAGAAGAAGCGAGATCATTAATCTCTATATATATTATTGTATTTCCTATTTCAATCAAGTCCCTGCGTGGACATTTATGTGTGTATTTAGTCCCTGCGTGGACTTGTCTTTTAGTCCCTGCGTGGACTTGCCTTTTCAGTCCCTGTGTGGACATCTATCCTAGTATTTGGTCCCTGCGTGGACTTGTTTTCTGTGTAACCTCTGCGTAGGTATTTCGTCTTTTAAAAAACAATCCCGTTTAGGGCAGTGTGTAACTTTTTATATGTATTGAAATGTTAAGTTTATAAATTTTATTTTTGTCATTATGTACATTATATATGAAATAAATAAATCAAAACCCTTCCTTTTAAAATAAAGTTGCCTATCATGCATTAAATAGGAATCTCAAAGGGATAACCTAGCCGTTGTGTCATATTATGACCTGGCCAAGATGGTAAAACCTGATTAAAAGATTCAAATTCCTGTTAACCTCTGTGAACATATTAACACTCCTGGCAGATGTGATTCGTTAAAATCACACGTGTCATTCTTATATAAGGATTCTTCAAAAGATCCCCAAAACCTCACTTATAGATTTATAAATCATGGGTTTAAATCATCAATTCAGATGATCGAATAACAAGCATCCATTAGTGATGTAGTGCTTACGGGCCATACTCATTGTCATATAAGACAAAAGACAGTGGTAGTCTATGACTCCCAGTGAGAAAGGTAAAGAACTATGTTCAAACCTTCACGCCTGGATTCTCTGAAATCAGGGCTTATAATTTAAAACGTCCCTGTGACTAGGCTTCTGTGCCACTAGTAATATTGTTTATAATTAGGATAAGTTGCATTAAAGTCCTAAATAAATGTGAGTAGCAAATTGACCAAATATGGCCTATGTTTACCATGGTTAATAAATTTCCCAATAAAGGGCGATTCCATAATAAACTCCTAAGTAAAACCTTTGCCGATATCTTATATTGCAGTTCACGATTGCATTGGCAGACTCGGATGAGATTAATAGTCATCCAAAAGAGAATGAGAATGATAACGCCCGAATTAATATAACGGGTGCTGAATTAAAAGCGTTAGTAGACAACGCTGTTGCAACAGCCTTAGAACCATAGTATGAGGAATATAGCGAGTCTCGAAGTAGGACGTTATCCGCACCGCATTCTAAGCCCAAGACTCATTCTGGGGCGCATAGCAAGCCTCCCTCCAAGAAGGAAGAACCAAAGAAAGATGACGATTGTTATGGGTCATTTTCTGAGTATACATATCCTGATTAATATCCCGCTTTTAATTGTTTATTTGTAATCAGGATACTGGACGGGGATATTGTTAACATCCTGGGCGATATCCTAAGGTTGAGTGAATTAAACACGTGCAGGTTAATGGCTGTAAGTTACTAACGGTCATCAGGACTTCTTCTCCTCAAGACTCGGGCGTATTTGTTATAAGGAAGCCGTTGAACCCGAAAGACTTGGTCCTCAACGTTCGAGTGGGAATATTCGCTGGATCCCGGAAGTTTAGGATAGTTTGTTACATTATCTTTACTATAAATAGATGGGGGCGGATCAGTTTAAGGCACGCAATGTTACACTTACACTCTCGAACACTTTTACTCTCTAGCTCACCGCAAACACCACACTCAAACACTTGTATTCAAATTACATTGTAACACATAGTCGATCCGCACCACATCCTGCACTGTATCCTGATATTTGAAGCAATAAGAAGAACAAGGCAGCTACGATTATCAGCTCCCGAGGTTTTATGCCGGCGATCTAGATTGATCAAGGGCTTTCCTCGTACATCACGTGTCAACCTTTACTTTTTTACTCATTGTTTGATCATTGATACCGCTCTATATCCCGGGCTGTATCCTGAAACTGTTTTCATATCTAATTTGGCCAATACATTTTTCACATATAATTTTAGCACACTACCTCACCTAACTAATTTGATCACTTAATTGCTTAGGTAATTTTTGACCAAAACAATTTGGCGCCCACCGTGGGGCAAGTGGTGCTACTTTAACTAAAAATCTTTGTAAAATCATTAATCGGTTTTCTATTTTCAAAATTTTTTGCCACATTGTTTACAATGGCCTCGAGATCAAACATGAGCTCTTCCACTATGTCTGCTACGACCTCTGCTACTACTTGTTCGGTGCTTCCACCACCTCCTCCAAGGATGCCGTTTTCTTCACAATCTCAAGATGTTATCCCTACTCGGAGTGTCCAGGGATCTGCTCCCATTTTAGCCTCTAACGATGAAATTTTGACTTTATTTGGAAGTGTGCAGGAACAAATGAGGCAGCAACAGGAGACTAATCAAATGCTGTTAAGAGAAATACAACTCTTAAAAGCTAGCTCGAGCAGACCTGTTGAGGAAACTGTCACTACTATACAGCCCAGGGCTTTGAACTTCAGTTCCGTAGTTTACACTGAGGATAATAGGGGGAATATCGTCTCAAGCCATTCTCAGAATCATACCCCTGAGATATCCTCTTCGGTCAGGATATCGACTGTGAGAAGTTCAGGATATGCTTCAGGATATGGCCAAAATCCTCAGAACGGTAATGTGTCAAATAATAATACTCTTGCTACTAACAACAATGGCTCTTTGCAGGATGCAGGTATGACGTCAACATTTACTAGGGAGCTCCAGAAATTTAAGGACATGATATCCAGTGTACCTGGAGTGGTCCAGCCAATTCCGGAAGTATCCCAAGACAGCCACAGGATATCCCGCTTTGCATATCCTACCTGTGATGCTGAAATCCCAAAAAGATTTCAAACTCCCAACATGAAGCTGTATGATGGGACTACGGATCCTGAAGAGCATAATGCCCAGTATAGGGAATGAATGGAGATTAACCCTATCCCTCCGGAGCTCAAGGAAGCATGCTTATGCAAGGGATTTGGTTCTACTCTGACAGGATCAGCCTTAAAATGGCTGTTAAACGTTCCTCCTCACTCAATTACTTCATTTGCTCATTTGGTTAATTTATTTAACAGTCAATTTTCTTGTAGTCGGAGTTTTGAGAAACTAACCAGTCATCTTTACAGGATAACTCAAGGGCCTCAGGAATCCTTGAGGGATTATGTGAACAAATTCAGTCGAGAATCCTTGGATATCCCACATCTTGATGTTGCAACAGCTGTGCAAGCTTTTAAGATGGGGTTACAAAAGGATTCTCAGTTTTATCAGGATCTTGTAATGAATCCCTGCAGGAATCTCGACAAAGCTCGTAACAGGGCTTTGAGATATATCCGTTTGGAAGATGACAAGAAGATGCAGGAGAGGATGAATTCTACCTCAACCTATGAATCAACTAACAGGAAATCAGAAACCTCATATAATCCATATCACTCCAAGCCATATGGCAGAAATGATAACAAGAAAGTGAATGCTGTTGAAGACGAGGATCCTGAAGAATATCCTGACCTATCTGAATACTGCTTTTCTGTTAATATACCTGAGTTAATGTATGCTATGCAGGGTTTAGGGGACAAAGCTAGGTGGCCTCGAAAGAACCAGCAAAAAGCTGATTGGAAGGATAAATCCAAATGGTGTGCCTTCCATGAAGACTTCGGACATATGACCGAGGATTGCATTGCTCTAAGGAAAGAGATAAGTTTCCTGTTAAGCAAGGGGTATCTGAAGGACTTGCTGGGAAAAAAGAAGAATAAAGGGCAGGATCCCGAGAAGGATCCTGAACGAGCAGCATCACCCCTAGCAGATGCCAAGATAATTAACTTTATTTCAGGAGGATCCGATATTTGTGGAACTTTGTATTCGGCGGCCAAGAGACATGCAAAGGAAGCTAAGAGTGAGAGGGGAGACAGACCAGTCAGGATGACTACCCTCACAACTAATAAAGTGATCACTTTCGATAGTGATGACAGGGATACTGTTCCTTGAGGGATTATGTGAACAAATTCAGTCGAGAATCCTTGGATATCCCACATCTTGATGTTGCAACAGCTGTGCAAGCTTTTAAGATGGGGTTACAAAAGGATTCTTAGTTTTATCAGGATCTTGTAATGAATCCCTGCAGGAATCTCGACAAAGCTCGTAACAGGGCTTTGAGATATATCCGTTTGGAAGATGACAAGAAGATGCAAGAGAGGATGAATTCTACCTCAACCTATGAATCAACTAACAGGAAATCAGAAACCTCATATAATCCATATCACTCCAAGCCATATGGCAGAAATGATAACAAGAAAGTGAATGCTGTTGAAGACGAGGATCCTGAAGAATATCCTGACCTATCTGAATACTGCTTTTCTGTTAATATACCTGAGTTAATGTATGCTATGCAGGGTTTAGGGGACAAAGCTAGGTGGCCTCGAAAGAACCAGCAAAAAGCTGATTGGAAGGATAAATCCAAATGGTGTGCCTTCCATGAAGACTTCGGACATATGACCGAGGATTGCATTGCTCTAAGGAAAGAGATAAGTTTCCTGTTAAGCAAGGGGTATCTGAAGGACTTGCTGGGAAAAAAGAAGAATAAAGGGCAGGATCCCGAGAAGGATCCTGAACGAGCAGCATCACCCCTAGCAGATGCCAAGATAATTAACTTTATTTCAGGAGGATCCGATATTTGTGGAACTTTGTATTCTGCGGCCAAGAGACATGCAAAGGAAGCTAAGAGTGAGAGGGGAGACAGACCAGTCAGGATGACTACCCTCACAACTGATAAAGTGATCACTTTCGATAGTGATGACAGGGATACTGTTCCTTGAGGGATTATGTGAACAAATTCAGTCGAGAATCCTTGGATATCCCACATCTTGATGTTGCAACAGCTGTGCAAGCTTTTAAGATGGGGTTACAAAAGGATTCTCAGTTTTATCAGGATCTTGTAATGAATCCCTGCAGGAATCTCGACAAAGCTCGTAACAGGGCTTTGAGATATATCCGTTTGGAAGATGACAAGAAGATGCAGGAGAGGATGAATTCTACCTCAACCTATGAATCAACTAACAGGAAATCAAAAACCTCATATAATCCATATCACTCCAAGCCATATGGCAGAAATGATAACAAGAAAGTGAATGCTGTTGAAGACGAGGATCCTGAAGAATATCCTGACCTATCTGAATACTGCTTTTCTGTTAATATACCTGAGTTAATGTATGCTATGCAGGGTTTAGGGGACAAAGCTAGGTGGCCTCGAAAGAACCAGCAAAAAGCTGATTGGAAGGATAAATCCAAATGGTGTGCCTTCCATGAAGACTTCGGACATATGACCGAGGATTGCATTGCTATAAGGAAAGAGATAAGTTTCCTGTTAAGCAAGGGGTATCTGAAGGACTTGCTGGGAAAAAAGAAGAATAAAGGGCAGGATCCCGAGAAGGATCCTGAACGAGCAGCATCACCCCTAGCAGATGCCAAGATAATTAACTTTATTTCAGGAGGATCCGATATTTGTGGAACTTTGTATTCGGCGGCCAAGAGACATGCAAAGGAAGCTAAGAGTGAGAGGGGAGACAGACCAGTCAGGATGACTACCCTCACAACTGATAAAGTGATCACTTTCGATAGTGATGACAGGGATACTGTTCAGGATCCTCACCATGATGCTTTGGTAATAACATTATATGTGGCTAATGACGGGTGGTCCGTAGGACAACCCTTAAAATGTCTAAATACATATACATTCCATGCTTAATTCGGTTTATTGTTTGAACTTAGTAACTACGAGAGATTTGATGTTGGAGGTGTTAAGACGCTCAAAGTGCAGGATTTAGGAAGCTTGGATGGATGGGGGAAGATGGCATCGTTAAGAGAGGAAGAAAACAAGTTTTGAGGGAGAAACGAAGGAAAAAAGCTCACTCAGCACCGTAACCTACGGCTCCCAGCCGTAGGTTACGGCTCCCACCATTTGCCAAAAGGACCAGCCGTAAGACAGGAGCTCCTGACCGTAAGACTCCACTGATCGCCGTAACCTACGGTAGGTGGCCGTAGGTTACGGCCCTATGCTGATTGGTTGACTATGCTGACCGCCGTAACCTACGGCTGGAGCCGTAGGTTACGGCTCCGACTAATATTTTCGGGGACACATCTAATATTTTCGTCTAGCACTTAGTGTTACAACGGCGCAGGGAATTGAAATGCTATACGGTTGCGGGGAATTAGTGCACTTAGTCTATTTTTAGTTTTTTTGGGTTATTTTTGTCAAGCACTTAGTGTTACAACGGCGCCATTGCAGATAATATTTTTTTTTTCTTTCGGGGAGACTAGCGTCTAGTGTGTGTCTTGTGTCTCGTGTCAGTCATGTCAATTGTGTCAGTCGTGTGTAAAAAAAAATTAAAAAAAATTGAAAAATAAATAAAAAAAATCCAAAAAAAATTAAAAAACAGAAAATGTTTCGAGAAAGATTTTGCAATAAATGGAAAATGATAGTATAATTGGATCGTTGGCATTTAATTATTATATATGTGAGATAACGAAACAGTCGGTCACGCGTCTAACTTTGGATATGTGGGTGGGCCCAGCCAGCTGAAAGGTTTCTTAGGATCGATATAATATACCTTAAATTAGGAGTCTTGTGGGTTCTCGCCTTAGGAGCTATGGCAAAACTGAAACTGTAGAGAGTATAAGGGGTACCTCATAAGTAAAAAACTTATAAGTTTTTCCGATTAGATTAATTTGGCACACCTGTTTCTTTTTGTGAAAACAAATCCGAAACAGTGTGGCGCCCAAAAAAAATATATTCCATCCATTCATCTGAGCACATGTAAAAAAAAAAGAGAAAAAATATGTGAAGTTTATGGCATTAACCATGGGGATGGTGACTCGTGTGGCGTATGTACGCTAAACTGATCATAAGCAAAGCATGTAAAGCTCACAATATCATCCATCTATCCATCATAAATTTAATCGGAATAACATAAGGGTTTTTTTATATAAGACGGTAGATATAATCTTTTAACCTTATAAGCTTGAAGTGGGATTAGGTGGCGTTGTAGTCTTTTGAGTGTGAGATCCATAGATAACTATAAATTACTTGAACTTGAATGAATCGTGAATAAGGGCTTAGAAGCTGGCGGTTGGGTTTAAGTGGATCGTATACCTACAATCTTGATTAACGTGTGGTTTGATTTGTTAATAAAATAACTGAATATATTGAATGCCAATGTTTCTGATTGTGATTCCATTGCAGATAATTTTTCCGGGACGAAAAAAAATAAGTGTGGGGATGTGATGCCGGGTCAAAAGAAGTCATATTTTATATTAGTTCGTGTTGGTTTTTAGCGTGTTGAGTATATTAATTATTAAGTATTATATATTTATAGTGTATGGATGTTTTATGTGTAACAGGTGCTCTAAAGATGTTTAATGGAGGAAAACAAACTGAAAGCAAGTTTCACGGGTTAACACAAGACATGAAAAGAAAAAAATCCATCAAGTTTAGACACATTGATGAGATCTTTTGGATGCTGGTTGGCAGCCATTAGGAGGATTATTATTATTATTATTATTTTGGGAAATCAAATATAAAGTTATCATCAATCACTTTTTAGGGGTGATATATGCACGTGAAGGACAAAAGTCAACAACAAATTGATAACAACATTATCAATCATCACGGCAGCCAGGGGCCCATGATTTTGAAGCTATACACACTCACGTGGACTAGAGGGAGTGGGCCGAGATCATGGACTTGTGATGGACATTATATTTTCTTATCACAATATAAATCCACACATATTGGGCTGGTTGGACTTCTTGATCACCATCATAAAAGACGGCAATTTGGGGGATTACAGATTGATTCGCAGACGTCGCATAGATTAGAGGGGACACATTTTTTTATATTACTTTTCACCTCTCAAGCCAATCAAGGATGTTCAATCAACGTGGGATGACAACCGATGTTGTGACATGAGCGGTTAGGCTCTCTCGTGGCTTCCTCCAGGCGGACGGTTCAGTTAGGTTTTTACGTTATTCAGTTTATACTCAGGTTTGGATGTATTTTTGACCTTGACAAAGTTGTATGAATACATTGATGTGTTGGTTTCTTTAAACTACTTGCTTGCGTTTTGAGTTCTTGCTTTACAACTAGTTCGGTTGATGACAAAACCTAGTAACTTGTTAGGTGACATAGAGTAGGTTGACTCACACTAGTAAATAGGGTTAATCAAATTATAAAAGATCTGATGACAAGGACCTAGTTTTGATTATCATCTTAAATTAACCAACTTTCCAACATCATGTTTATGTGATGGCCAATTAACTGAGTAAACTGAGTTTTGTGAAACCTAGAACCTGAAGTTTAGAGGAAGTTACGTTTTATAAATCTTATATCTTTTCTTGTAGTTAGTTTTTTAGTTTCTTTCAAATTAATCAAAACCCCCAAATCTAGATTACTAGTAGTTAATTAGATAATTTAGCTAAACACTAACCACAAATTCCCCGTGGATACGATACCCTACTTACGCTATCTACGTAGTTTAATTAGGTTTTTGCATGACCCTTACGACAGTCATCAAAATGACACAGCCGTAACATATATCACATCTCTCAAGTCAGTCTTCGATATCTAATCAGTTCGGGATGACAACCGATGCTGTGAAGACCAACATGATCGGCTAATTTTCTATTGGTTTCCTCCGGATGGAGGGTTTTTGTAAGTTGGATAATTTTATGTGTTTGTGACAATCGTTTAACTCGGTGATCTAAGCATTCGATGCTTTTCACCTTTGATTTGATTTATTGGTTGTAAAGAATTGCATTTATTTAAACCTTAATTTCTAAGCATTCAGTTCCCGAGAGTTCTAGTAATTGGGATATATTTGACATGGGGTTAGGGTTTGTAATTGTAATTGATAATCATTCGATAACCTCCCGTTATGTATTGACCGGAGTACTTAGTCGTTGGTTATCACAATTGATGAATTAGGTTTAAACACTTATGTCTATGTGAGTGTTTCGATTAAACACATAATTGAATCTAGCTACAAACCGTAACATATATCAATGCGGATGAATTAGGTTTAAACACTTATGTCTATGTGAGTGACCCGGGTTCGATCCCCGGCAACGGCGCCAAAATTTGACATGATGTCGTGGTCACAATCAAATTTAATCCCAATAACAACTATATAGATAGTGGCAAGTGGGTATCGAAGACATGGAGTTTGTGGAATGTATGTTATCTAAGCGTATATCTAACTTGACTAAATTAATCTAATTGCAAGAGAAATGAAATTCAAGAGTTGGTTTGATTGGATTGGTTTTTAAAACTAAGAATACTAATTAATTTTTGAAATGTAAGTTGAGTTTGTAAACAATTTGGAGACAAATGACCATCCTAAGTATCTGGTTTGCTTCAACAATTGTGCTATCAACCACTAGAAAGAACTACATAGACATAGTTCATGCATAATTACTTATTGTGATGAAAGGGAACTAAGTACTCAGATTCCTAGAACGTGAGGTTGTTACCCGATGATCAATCAACCCTTACCCAATCCTAATTTTACCCATGATATCTCGATTGCCAACGGCACCAAGAACGTATGGTTTCAAACTAGAATATCATAAGAATCAACACTTTACAAATAAGCAATCACACACCATGATAAACAAGACATAGATAGAGTTTACCATTCTCGAAATTATGGAATCAAAACATAATTGTCTCATGCAAACCTTCAACCTAAAGACAATCATAACAAGTTTAGCCGCTCATAGTGTTATGAACCATCATCACAATCGAACCTTTGTCCATTGGAATCAAAAACAAAGTCTTCATGTTTAGATCACTCAAGAACACCTTAGAACACCCCAAATTCGCCCCTTAGGAGTTACAAAACGAATGGGAATGATAAGATGATGAAAAGGCACCATAAACAACCTTAAATGAGGGAGTTACAAGTTTCACGCTGGCCTCCACCGTAAATTACGGTACCACCGTAAGTTACGGTGGCTTAAAATGGTTTACGGTGGAGTTAAACTGAGTTACGGCATCAATTTTTGTCAGAGTCTACGGTAAATTACAATACCACCGTAAGTTACGGTAGGCTTCAGCAATCAATTTTTGTTTTCTTCATAACTTTCTCGTTTCAACTCCGTTTTCATCACCGTTTTCGCCTACGTTCTCGTAATTTCATCCTCTATCATGTTATCTTCTTAATTCTTCAATTTCAAAATTTTATTTTTTTCATTTATTCTCCGTCTTTCAATCTACAATCAAGTCGTGTCTATTCGAAGCTTTATTTCCATACTTTTAAGCTCTAAATGTACCTGAAACACAAGCAACCGTAGTTATCTAATTCAAGACAATTACATGATCAAATGAGGGATTCACTCGTCTTTTAACACACTTAAGGGTTGTCCCATGGACCACCCGTCACTTAACAAGGTTACTATCAAGAATAGGTATCCATTACCCAGGATCGACGATCTGTTCGGTCAACTTCAAGGGGCAAGTTACTTCTCCAAGATTGACTTAAGGTCAGGTTACCGCCAACTGAAGGTTAGAGAAGGAGACGTGCACAAGACTGCATTTAGGACCCGTTATGGTCACTACGAGTTCCTAGTGATGCCTTTCGGGCTCACTAATGCACCAGCAGCATTCATGGATCTCAAGAACCGTGTCTGCAAGCCATACTTGGACAAATTTGTTATCGTCTTCATTGACAACATCCTCATCTACTCAAAGAACCAAGCTGATCATGAGAAGCACCTCCGATGTATTATTTCACTACTTCAACAAGAGAAGCTTTACGCCAAGTTCTCTAAATGTGAATTTTGGCTTCGAGAAGTCCAATTCCTTGGACATATGGTTAGTGAGCGTGGTATCCAAGTGGATCCCGCTAAGGTGGAAGCTGTCATGAGTTGGCAAGAGCCGAAGACGCCCACAGAAATTCGCAGCTTCTTGGGATTGGCAGGATATTACAGGCGTTTCATTGAAAAATTTTCAAGGATTGCTGCACCCCTAACTTCTCTGACTAGGAAGAAAATTAAGTTCGACTGGGGACCAAAGCAACAGGAAGCCTTTAATACCCTTAAGCAGAAGCTAAGCAAGGCACCTGTGTTGACGTTGCCTGAAGGAACAGAAGAATTTGTGGTATACTGCGATGCATCACACACCGGGATGGGATGTGTGCTTATGCAGAAAGGCAAGGTTATTGCCTATGCTTCACGTCAGTTAAAGGTGCACCAAAAGAATTACACCACCCATGACTTGGAGTTGGGTGTCGTTGTATTCGCACTGAAGCTATGGAGACACTACTTATATGGTATCAAGTTTGTGATTTATTCTGATCACAAGAGCCTCCAGCATCTGTTCAACCAGATGGATTTAAACATGAGGCAACGACGATGGATGGAGACCTTGAATGATTATGATTGTGAGATAAGATACCATCCTGGCAAGGCGAATGTAGTCGCCGATGCCTTGAGTCGAAAGGAAAGGGTGAAGCCTATAAGGATCAATGCCAAGAGCATTGAAGTAAAGAATAGTTTGAATGAAAGGTTGTTAGCTGCACAGAAGGAAGCTGTGCTGGAAGCTAACTACCCTAATGAAAAGCTAGGAGTAACTGAAGAACAGTTGTCCTGTGGCAAGGATGGAATTTTAAGGTTAAATGGACGGATATGGGTTCCAGTGTAGTGTATGGAGGACTTCGAGATGTCATCCTCCAGGAAGCCCACAGTTCCAAATACTTCGTTCATCCTGGAGCGGACAAGATGTACCAAGATTTGAAAGCGAACTTTTGGTGGATAGGCTTGAAGAAGTCTATAGCCACCTATGTAGCTAAGTGTTTGACATGTGCGCAAGTCAAAGCCGAGCATCAGAAGCCGTCAGGTTTGCTACAACAGCCTGAACTTCCCGAGTGGAAGTGGGAAATGGTGGCGATGGATTTCATCACCAAGTTGCCAAAGACAAGGAAAGGAAATGATACAATATGGGTGATAGTCGACAGGTTGACTAAGTCAGCACATTTCCTACCCATTAAGGAGACTTATAGCTCCGACATGTTAGCCCAATTGTACGTAGATAAGATTGTATCTCTACATGCCGGGGATCGAACCCGGGACACATCTAATATTTTCGTCTAGCACTTAGTGTTACAACGGCGCGGGGAATTGAAATGCTATACGGTTGCGGGGAATTAGTGCACTTAGTCTATTTTCAGTTTTTTTGGGTTATTTTCGTCTAGCACTTAGTGTTACAACGGCGCCATTGCAGATAATATTTTTGGGTTTTTTTTTTCGGGGAGACTAGCGTCTAGTGTGTGTCTTGTCTCTCGTGTCAGTCATGTCAATTGTCTCAGTCGTGTGTAAAAAAAAATTGAAAAATAAATAAAAAAAATCCAAAAAAAATTAAAAAACAGAAAATGTTTCGAGAAAGATTTTGCAATAAATGGAAAATGATAGGTATAATTGGATCGTTGGCATTTAATTATTATATATGTGAGATAACGAAACAGTCGGTCACGCGTCTAATTTTGGATATGTGGGTGGGCCCAGCCAGCTGAAAGGTTTCTTAGGATCGATATAATATACCTTAAATTAGGAGTCTTGTGGGTTCTCGCCTTAGGAGCTATGGCAAAACTGAAACTGTAGAGAGTATAAGGGGTACGTCATAAGTAAAAAACTTATAAGTTTTTCCGATTAAATTGGCACACATGTTTCTTTTTGTGAAAACAAATCCGAAACAGTGTGGCGCCCAAAAAAAATATATTCCATCCATTCATCTGAGCACATGTAAAAAAAAGAGAAAAAATATGTGAAGTTTATGGCATTAACCATGGGGATGGTGACTCGTGTGGCGTATGTCCGCTAAACTTATCATAAGCAAAGCATGTAAAGCTCACAATATCATCCATCTATCCATCATAAATTTAATCGGAATAACATAAGGGTTTTTTTATATAAGACGGTAGATATAATCTTTTAACCTTATAAGCTTGAAGTGGGATTAGGTGGCGTTGTAGTCTTTTGAGTGTGAGATCCATAGATAACTATAAATTACTTGAACTTGAATGAATCGTGAATAAGGGCTTAGAAGCTGGCGGTTGGGTTTAAGTGGATCGTATACCTACAATCTTGATTGACGTGTGGTTTGATTTGTTAATAAAATAACTGAATATATTGAATGCCAATGTTTCTGATTGTGATTCCATTGCAGATAATTTTTTCGGGACGAAAAAAAATAAGTGTGGGGATGTGATGCCGGGTCAAAAGAAGTCATATTTTATATTAGTTCGTGTCGGTTTTTAGCGTGTTGAGTATATTAGTTATTAAGTATTCTATATTTATAGTGTATGGATGTTTTGTGTGTAACAGGTGCTCTAAAGATGTTTAATGGAGGAAAACAAACTGAAAGCAAGTTTCGGGTTAACACAAGACATGAAAAGAAAAAAATCCATCAAGTTTAGACACATTGATGAGATCTTTTGGATGATGGTTGGCAGCCATTAGGAGGATTATTATTATTATTATTTTGGGAAATCAAATATAAAGTTATCATCAATCACTTTTTACGGGTGATATATGCACGTGAAGGACAAAAGTCAACAACAAATTGATAACAACATTATCAATCATCACGGCAGCCAGGGGCCCATGATTTTGAAGCTATACACACTCACGTGGACTAGAGGGAGTGGGCCGAGATCATGGACTTGTGATGGACATTATATATTCTTATCACAATATAAATCCACACATATTGGGCTGGTTGGACTTCTTGATCACCATCATAAAAGACGGCAATTTGGGGGATTACAGATTGATTCGCAGACGTCGCATAGATTAGAGGGGACGCATTTTTTATATTACTTTTCACCTCTCAAGCCAATCAAGGATGTTCAATCAACGTGGGATGACAACCGATGTTGTGACATGAGCGGTTAGGCTCTCTCGTGGCTTCCTCCAGGCGGACGGTTCAGTTAGGTTTTTACGTTATTCAGTTTATACTCAGGTTTGGATGTATTTTTGACCTTGACAAAGTTGTATAAATACATTGATGTGTTGGTTTCTTTAAACTACTTGCTTGCATTTTGAGTTCTTGCTTTACAACTAGTTCGATTGATGACAAAACCTAGTAACTTGTTGAGTGACATAGAGTAGGTTGACTCACACTAGTAAATAGGGTTAATCAAATTATAAAAGATCTGATGACAAGGACCTAGTTTTGATTATCATCTAAAATTAACCAACTTTCCAACATCATGTCTATGTGATGGCCAATTAACTGAGTAAACTAAGTTTTGTGAAACCTAGAACCTGAAGTTTGGAGGAAGTTACGTTTTATAAATCTGATATCTTTTCTTGTAGTTAGTTTTTTAGTTTCTTTCAAATTAATCAAAACCCCCAAATCTAGATTACTAGTAGTTAATTTGATAATTTAGCTAAACACTAACCACAAATTCCCCGTGGATACGATACCCTACTTACGCTATCTACGTAGTTTAATTAGGTTTTTGCATGACCCTTACGACAGTCATCAAAATAACACAGCCGTAACATATATCACATCTCTCAAGTCAGTCTTCGATATCTAATCAGTTCGGGATGACAACCGATGCTGTGAAGACCAACATAATCGGCTAATTTTCTATTGGTTTCCTCCGGATGGAGGGTTTTTGTAAGTTGGATAATTTTATGTGTTTGTGACAATCGTTTAACTCGGTGATCTAAGCATTCGATGCTTTTCACCTTTGATTTGATTTATTGGTTGTAAAGAATTGCATTTATTTAAACCTTAATTTCTAAGCATTCAGTTCCCGAGAGTTCTAGTAATTGGGATATATTTGACATGGGGTTAGGGTTTGTAATTGTAATTGATAATCATTCGATAACCTCCCGTTATGTATTGACCGGAGTACTTAGTCGTTGGTTATCACAATTGATGAATTAGGTTTAAACACTTATGTCTATGTGAGTGTTTCGATTAAACACATAATTGAATCTAGCTACAAACCGTAACATATATCAATGCGGATGAATTAGGTTTAAACACTTATGTCTATGTGAGTGACCCGGGTTCGATCCCCGGCAACGGCGCCAAAATTTGACGTGATGTCGTGGTCACAATCAAATTTAATCCCAATAACAACTATATAGATAGTGGCAAGTGGGTATCGAACACAGGGAGTTTGTGGAATGTATGTTATCTAAGCATATATCTAACTTGACTAAATTAATCTAATTGCAAGAGAAATGAAATTCAAGACTTGGTTTGGTTGGATTGGTTTTTAAAACTAAGAATACTAATTAATTTGCGAAATGTAAGTTGAGTTTGTAAACAATTTGGAGACAAATGACCATCCTAAGTATCCGGTTTGCTTCAACAATTGTGCTATAATCCACTAGAAAGAACTACATAGACATAGTTCATGCATAATTACTTATTGTGATGAAAGGGAACTAAGTACTCAGATTCCTAGAACGTGAGGTTGTTACGCGATAATCAATCAACCCTTACCCAATCCTAATTTTACCCATGATATCTCGATTGCCAACGGCACCAAGAACATATGGTTTCAAACTAGAATATAATAAGAATCATCACTTTACAAATAAGCAATCACACACCATGATAAACAAGACATAGATAGAGTTTACCATTCTAGAAATTATGGAATCAAAACATAATTGTCTCATGCAAACCTTCAACCTAAAGACAATCATAACAAGTTTAGCCGCTCATAGTGTTATGAACCATCATCACAATCGAACCTTTGTCCATTGGAATCAAAAACAAAGTCTTCATGTTTAGATCACTCAAGAACACCTTAGAACACCCCAAATTCGCCCCTTAGGAGTTACAAAACGAATGGGAATGATAAGATGATGAAAAGGCACCATAAACAACCTTAAATGAGGGAGTTACAAGTTTCACGCTGGCCTCCACCATAAATTACGGTACCACCGTAAGTTACGGTGGCTTAAAATGGTTTACGGTGGAGTTAAACTGAGTTACGGCATAAATTTTTGTCAGAGTCTACCGTAAATTACGGTACCACCGTAAGTTACGGTAGGCTTCAGCAATCAATTTTTGTTTTCTTCATAACTTTCTCGTTTCAACTCCGTTTTCTTCACCGTTTTAGCCTACGTTCTCGTAATTTCATCCTCTACCATGTTATCTTCTTAATTCTTCAATTCCAAAATTTTATTTTTTTCATTTATTCTCCGTCTTTCAATCTACAATCCAGTCGTGTCTATTCGAAGCTTTATTTCCATACTTTTAAGCTCTAAATGTACCTGAAACACAAGCAACCGTAGTTATCTAATTCAAGACAATTACATGATCAAATGAGGGATTCACTCGTCTTTTAACACACTTAAGGGTTGTCCCATGGACCACCCGTCACTTAACAAGGTTACTATCAAGAATAGGTATCCATTACCCAGGATCGACGATCTGTTCGATCAACTTCAAGGGGCAAGTTACTTCTCCAAGATTGATTTAAGCTCAGGTTACCGCCAACTGAAGGTTAGAGAAGGAGACGTGCACAAGACTGCATTTAGGACCCGTTATGGTCACTACGAGTTCCTAGTGATGCCTTTCGGGCTCACTAATGCACCAGCAACATTCATGGATCTCATGAACCGTGTCTGCAAGCCATAGTTGGACAAATTTGTTATCGTCTTTATTGACAACATCCTCATCTACTCAAAGAACCAAGCTGATCATGAGAAGCACCTCCGATGTATTATTTCACTACTTCAACAAGAGAAGCTTTACGCCAAGTTCTCTAAATGTGAATTCTGGCTTCGAGAAGTCCAATTCCTTGGACATATGGTTAGTGAGCGTGGTATCCAAGTGGATCCCGCTAAGGTGGAAGCTGTCATGAATTGGCAAGAGCCGAAGACGCCCACAGAAATTCGCAGCTTCTTGGGATTGGCAGGATATTACAGGCGTTTCATTGAAAAATTTTCAAGGATTGCTGCACCCCTAACTTCTCTGACTAGGAAGAAAATTAAGTTCGACTGGGGACCAAAGCAACAGGAAACCTTTGATACCCTTAAGCAGAAGCTAAGCAAGGCACATGTGTTGACGTTGCCTGAAGGAACAGAAGAATTTGTGGTATACTGCGATGCATCACACACCGGGATGGGATGTGTGCTTATGCAGAAAGGCAAGGTTTTGCCTATGCTTCACGTCAGTTAAAGGTGCACGAAAAGAATTACACCACCCATGACTTGGAGTTGGGTGCCGTTGTATTCGCACTGAAGCTATGGAGACATTACTTATATGGTATCAAGTTTGTGATTTATTCTGATCACAAGAGCCTCCAGCATCTGTTCAACCAGAAGAATTTAAACATGAGGCAACGACGATGGATGGAGACCTTGAATGATTATGATTGTGAGATAAGATACCATCCTGGCAAGGCGAATGTAGTCGCCGATGCCTTGAGTCGAAAGGAAAGGGTGAAGCCTATAAGGATCAATGCCAAGAGCATTGAAGTAAAGAATAGTTTGAATGAAAGGTTGTTAGCTGCACAGAAGGAAGTTGTGCTGGAAGCTAACTACCCTAATGAAAAGCTAGGAGTAACTGAAGAACAGTTGTCCTGTGGCAAGGATGGAATTTTAAGGTTAAATGGACGGATATGGGTTCCAGTGTAGTGTATGGAGGACTTCGAGATGTCATCCTCCAGGAAGCCCACAGTTCCAAATACTCCGTTCATCCTGGAGCGGACAAGATGTACCAAGATTTGAAAGCGAACTTTTGGTGGATAGGCTTGAAGAAGTCTATAGCCACCTATGTAGCTAAGTGTTTGACATGTGCGCAAGTCAAAGCCGAGCATCAGAAGCCGTCAGGTTTGCTACAACAGCCTGAACTTCCCGAGTGGAAGTGGGAAATGGTGGCGATGGATTTCATCACCAAGTTGCCAAAGACAAGGAAAGGAAATGATACAATATGGGTGATAGTCGACAGGTTGACTAAGTCAGCACATTTCCTACCCATTAAGGAGACTCATAGCTCCGACATGTTAGCCCAATTGTACGTAGATAAGATTGTATCTCTACATGGCGTGCCTGTGTCTATCATCTCTGACAGAGATACTAGGTACACGTCACATTTTTGGAAAAGTTTCCAACAATCTTTAGGCACGCGCTTAAACTTCAGTACGGCTTACCATCCTCAGACGGACGGACAGAGTGAGCGTACAATCCAGACTTTGGAAGACATGCTTCGTGCATGTGTAATCGACTTAGGTGGTAGTTGGGATAACCACCTGCCATTAATCGAGTTCTCGTACAACAATAGCTACCATACCAGTATTAAGGCTGCGCCTTTTGAGGCCTTGTATGGTAGGAAGTGCAGAACGCCCGTTTATTGGGCGGAAGTTGGAGATGTTCAACTGTCACGACCAGAAATAGTCTTTGAAACGACGGACAAGATTGTCCAGATTCGTGACCGTCTGAAAGCTGCCCGTGATCGGCAGAAAAGCTACGCAGATTTGAAGCGTAAACCTTTTAACTTCGAGGTAGGTGACAAGGTATTGCTTAAAGTATCACCCTGGAAGGGAGTGATGCGATTTGGTAAGAAAGGCAAGTTAAGTCCGAGATACATAGGACCCTTCGAGATCATCGAACGTGTCGGATCAGTTGCCTATAAGTTAAACTTACCTGAAGAGCTCAGTGGTATTCACAATGTATTTCACATCTGCAATCTAAAGAAGTGTTTCGCTGACGAATCACTAGTCATACCACATACAGATGTACACATCGATGAGAGCTTGAAGTTTGTTGAAAAACCTGTGTCGATCGAGGATCGACAGGTTAAGAAGCTTCGAAGGAAGCATGTGCCTATTGTAAAGGTAAAATGGGATGCCCGAAGAGGTCCCGAGTACACATGGGAAGTAGAGTCCACGATGAAAGAAAAGTACCCTCATTTGTTTCAGTAAATCTCGAGGTCGAGATTTATTTTAAGGGGGTGAGGATGTAACACCTCGAAAATTGGCGTCCTATAAAGAAATGACACGTGTTATAAGTTTGCACGTGGTAATAAATACTACAGATGGACTAAAGTTGACAAACATGGAAAGTATGTGAATTCAAGGGTTCAAATGTCAACAAGGGATAAATACACTTTACAGTAACCCTACATGACACTCATACCTTCAAACGAATGAGTCATGGATCATACGGAACGAAATTTGGAAGAAAGTGAGAGATTACCAGCTACAGGGGTTAAATGTGTCAACATGTTTAAGTTATACCTCTGAATGACCCTTTAATGAACCCGAGGCTTTGTAACGGTAAAATATGCTCACTAGAATGCACGATATAGATTTCATCAAGTTCCGTTATAAAATGAGAAAGTTATGATCAAATTCGTTTAAGAGGGGTTAAAAGCGTCAACATTGAAAGTTTTGACTTTTCGGGTAGTAACAAAGTAATCGAGGACTTAACAAGAAGGGTAAATGTCTCGAGGACCTTATACGTAAATAATAAGGGTTCATAATGCAAAGTTACCCCTCCGTAAAACCAAGAGGCAACTGCAATAATGTAAAAGATTTGAAAAATCTTACAGCAGGTCTCAGGCGGGCCGCGTAAGAGTTAGCAAGGGCTTACGCGGGCCGCGCCAGCAGTAGAAAGATATGGGTCTGTCAGAAAGATTCACACGGGCCGCGTAAAGGTTAAGAGAACCTTACGCGGGCCGCGTCAGCCGCCAAGATACATAAAAGTTGCACAACAGCACTGTTTGGTGTTTTAACCGACTCTCAGCCATTATTAACAGCATGGGCGCCCCCTAAACGACCCCTAGGACTCAGGGACACTTGTTGGTGATCTGGGATCCATTGTAGACTTAGTTGTAGTGATCCTAAGCATCCAAGATCACTTAAAAGGCCCTCATGTGCAACCATTGTATCCACACCTTCATTCTGCATTCTTGATCATTTCTGGAGCTCAAGAATCCTCTCTAAGCACCTCTGGTCATGTACTAGACTTCTGTAAGTATGCTTAACCCTTTTTAGTTAAGTTTTTGCTTAGTTTTAGCTTAAAAGTCCATCCGTCGTAATTGACGATTGACTTAACGATTAATCACTAATGGTCCAGTGATTAGTCGAATCAAAGGTAGTTATATGTTGGTAATTATATGGGCATTAAACCCTTAAAAGGGCACCCTCTGATTCCCACTCTAACTAGTCCAAATGTCGGGTCAAAGTTGCTTAGAAAAAGTCAACAGAATGCTAATTTTTGATTTAGTGCATAATTAACAATGTAGATAGCATGTAACCTATTTTATCACTCATATAACTTGATAATAAGTATTATAACTGGTCTAAGCTTGTTTGATCCGACCATTTACTGTTTTGACCCGGTTCGGAACCGAAAGTCGCAAAATTTTGACTTTTGCTTTGACTTCAGTTCTGACCCGATTTGGTATGACTTAGATATGCCTTAGGACTCTCTTAGGACCAGGTTACATGATGGTATAACCCTCTGTGACTGGTTCGTTGTTTGTTCGAGTCATTTGCACATTTCCGTTATATGCTCAAAGGTTGACCATAATGCCCTTTTGACCTAAAAACGAGAATTTTGGATATCTGAAAGAAAAATAACCTTAGTTACTGATTTCTAAGCATGTCCCTAAAATTTCATGTCAATCCGAGGTCTAGAATAGGAGTTATGCTAAATAGCGCAATTAAGAAAACTTTTGTTAATTAAACGGCGCACTTAGCATAAATCCTATCTAAACCCGAATTTCGACACCAAACTTTTTATACACTGATGTAAAATAATATTTCGGGATTTTTAAAGATTTTTAATTTTTTTTAACCTTCTCATAACCTGTGGTTATGGCGTTGATTCGGTGAATACCGAATATACCCTTTTCGGACATAAAATGAGTTCTATATGGTATTTTGACCCGAATCCAATTGCTACTGATTTTAAATAATAAATAAAGTATTTTGAACTTTATAACCTGATCAGAAAACTCAGATTTCCTGTATAACCCGGAAATCTCTTTTATAATCTTTAAAATGACCAAAATACCCCTACTATATTGGGATTAAACTCGTTATGAGCATAATGGAAGGTATCCTACTGATATCACAATCTCTTTAGAGCATATTAACTTTGGAAACCTGTGTAGGACTCTTACGGTTAATCGTTACGCCATTTACGCGTTCGGTTCGGTTTATGTAACTAGTTTGCATAAATTAGCCGAAACGGGTCAAACCTTGTCGTTTTTATCTCAAAATCCAGAATGTGATTGGATTACCCATATTAAACAAGTCTTCAAACTTGTCGGGTCTAAATCACATTTTATTCCGCTCTTCGCTTAATCATGCGTTCGAACCGTATCTTTCGTTAAAACTAACCGGCCTAAGCTTAAGCTTAATCAAAGACCCGTTAGGATTCTAATAGGTTATTATAAACCTTCGTTCCAGAATAGGAGACCCGGTAAAAGCTACTTGCATTAGCTGCTTGTGAATTATACTTGCAAAGGTAAATACTTTTAACTTATTTTCCCTATACGGGCTTGGGGTACGGTATATAGAATACCGCTTGGTCGGGCATTTGACCTTAATCGATTAGTGGTTAAGTATTGTCAAGATGGCCCGTTAAAAATTTGATTTGTTTGCTTAAAGCCTTTGGGGGGTTAATGACCATGTCCCGGATATCCCTGGCATCATCTTACGAGGTGGTCACGACCTAAGCACGGGGTGTAGGCGTACACCCGACAGTTGCATATGAAAAATGGTATCTCACTTAAGGATTAACCTTGTGGGTATTATACCTGTGGCGTGTCTATTAGTCTTTAACCCGGTCTTTGGAAAGGGCTACTGAACGCAAAGAAACATGTAATTCGTTTACGAGTATTATATTAAAATAATTATCCCAAGTTATAAAAGTTTGTGACATGTGCATTCAAATCAATTTTATTAAACCTTTTGCAAATGTGTCGGTTGAATGTATTTACCAGTGTAAACTGACGTATTTTTTCAAAAAGGTTAACTGCAGGTACTAAACGAACTAGGCTGGCTTTCTCCTAGCGTCCACAATAAGTCTCGCAAGCTTGGACGTCAAGCTGTTGAACAATGTTCCTATTCATATTTTGATCCCCTGTGGATTATTTTCAACTATTTGTGATACATGATATTACAATAACATACAGTTGAAATATATCTATCTTTTGCTTCCGCTGTGCATTTATATATTGTGTTGTTTGACTGTATTGTTGCCAACTACGTCACAGTAATCCTCCACCGGGCCCACCGGTGAAACGTGTGGAAATCGGGATGTGACAACATAGCAGCCCTAAACCCTAAACGTCCTACCCCAAAACACCTTTTGAATGCCCTAAAGAAACCCTCCAAATTTCTACAATCAATACACAATATGGATCATTCCATCACCCCAGAAGCCCAAACCCTTAGAAATTCACCTAAAGAAGAAGCCTTAAAGCGAACTTCTTCACCAAAAAATCCCTAATTTCCCCTAAATCTAACACAAGAAACAAAACTAACCTGGGAGAGTGATGGTGCGAGAGTGCTCTGGCAGAGTGATGGTGGTACGAAAGTGCGACGGTGGAGTGAAGGAGGTGCTCCGGGAGTGGCGTGTGGTGCGGGTGAGAGAGACCAGTGGTGGAGGGAAAATTCCCGCTAGAATGAAAGAGAAGAGTCCATTGTTGTTTTATTCCCTGTCCATTTGATCAAACATCAATCAACAGCCCAGATGATGTTAAATGTGGGTGTCACGGATCAAGACCTTTAACAGCGACTTTTTAGATGTCGCCGCTAAAAGTGTCGCCGCTAAAAATAGTATTTTCTTGTAGTGGTTATAAACAAAAAAACATAATATGTTTAAAATTAATTTTAGTATAAAAATTATTATAAAAAATATTTTAAAATAGTAAATAAAAGCTACAATAAAAAAACATTTTTAAAACCTTTTTCATCCACATGTGTCAACCTTTAGGGAAGTAATATATTTAATTTGTACCTTGTGTTTAATAATTTGTATTTTACTGTACATGTCCTTTGAATTTGTTAGGGTATATAAATATAAATATCAAATTACTCTAGTAGAGTAATCTTGGAAAATGTAGGGTAATTATCAAATTACTCTAGTAGAGTACTTTTGACTTCTATAGAGTAATTTTGGAAAATGTCTTGTAAAGAAATTTTGTTAGCGTTTAGTTATGGTGTTTAGCTTTATGGTTTAATTTTTAGCTTTTAGTTGGGGGTAGGGGGGGGGTTAGTGTAATTTTGATAATTACCCTACAGTTTTGATAATTAGCCTACACGACCATAATTACCCTACAAGAAAAAATTACTCTACTAGACCATTTTACAAAATTACTCTACAAAACATCAAAATTACTCTACAGGTACATTTGTACATAATTACAAAAATGCCACCGCCTCCTTTTTTCTTTTCATGCAATTCGTACGTTTATTTTATTTTTACATGAACTTAACTCTATGTATTTATTAGGTTTGGAAAGGGACTTGTTTATGGTTTATAAGCTGGAAATTCTTCCAATGGTAGTTAATGCCACGTCCTAATGACCCTTGGTCTGGAAATTATCATGACATTCAATGTGCAACACCATCAGGTTGTCACTCATTGCTGGTTGTATGATCTGTTAAATTACATATAAGTTAGGTTTGGTCTTTGGGTATGCTTGATGCTCTTTAATGATGTGGGCGTTGTCTGTGGTGGTAATGAAGTATGATTTCTCTGTTAGTCATGTATTGCATATTTGTATTTGAATAATGGGATTTATTTTGAATATTTTTAGATTAGTCTCACGTGGACATTTACCAAGGGAGGATAGGCTGAAAGATGAGGGTGAAGGACCGAAACCCGTTTCTGAAGTCTACTGTGATTCTGCCTCTTTACAACTTACCGTGTTTGTTTGTGCTCGATGGGGGTGGGTGCATCTTGTCCAGATCACCAGATCCATGTGCCAAAGCCCAAGGTTACATAATGGGTGCCTCTATGGTGCGTGATCTGTGTGAAGATGGTTAAGCGGTTTATGTGAGTATAAACTGCTCTATGTAGTAATATCATCTTCCATCAACATACTGACAATAATGCAGGCCTTGCTGAAGGACATGCAGAACTTCCCTTCTTTTGAATATCACTTTAGTTAAGAATAGTTCTTTTTTTATATGTAAATAGATAATGTTGGCGAACTTCAAACGCTCTTTTAGGAAATTCTACAACAAGTCAACAACCATTCTATATCATTAAGAGCCAACAGGTTGAGGTAGATGCAATGTTTGCAAAAAGACTTTCTACCCATCTGACCCATTCAAATTTTAGAGCGTTTGTGCTCATTTTTGTGAAGTTGAATATGATCCCTTGTACGTTTGAAATTATTAACTGTGAACACTAGCAATTAATGATTCATTTCACAAAGAATTATGGTTTTTGTTTTTTTATTCGATATATTTCATTGTCTTCTATAGTTTTTGACTTAAATCATTTTGTTCATTCACATTTAAAAATATATGTAATCGTAATGTCATATGGCAGATAGGGTTGGCTTGACCTATTTCTAGCGTCTTAAGATAAAAATTTAAAGTTAACTAACAACCCTCTTGCTCGATGGCAACAATAAACTAAAAGATCTATATCTGAGCATGCTCCCTGCGATTTGGTTACTTTAGCGGTTTTGCTCCAAACCTTTAAAAATAGCCATTTTCCTTCAATAGTTAGTTAGCTATGTTTTTTTTTTCATTTTGCTCCCCGCCTCTAACTCCATCCAAATTGTCTGTAAAAACCATAGCAAACTATTAGAGGAAAATGACTATTTCTAAAGGTTTGAGACAAAACCGTTAAAGTGACCAAACCACAGGGAGCAAAACGGAAGTTTACTCTTTATACTTTATGAAGTTATAAAGAAGATTGGTTTATATATGCTTTATATGTGAATGATTTTTAATTTAAGTAAGTAGTGTTGACATATACCAATACTGTAATAAAGCAAAATGATATCGAATAATTTCCTATCGTATCACGCGGGTTTCCTACGAGAAGAACGCGGGTTTTTATATGGTCTTGCAAGACTTAGAACATGAAATAAAATAACTAAAGTTATTGGGATATATGAACCGAACCCATTATGATCCAAGAACCTAAACTGACCCGTACGACTGTATTTTATTTCTATTTCTTTTTGAAATTATATGCAATTCAAATGTGTTAGTTTGAGTCTAAGATGAAAATGCTCAATATGGTATTTTGCTTTGAACCAAACAACATAAATACGCGCGGGTTGTCGCGGACATTCCCAATAGTTCTATTTTGAGGAGACCGGTAAAACTAAAAAAAACAAAATTAATATTGCATGGATTCGATCAATTGTCATGTTAAAAGCACAAATGGAATTCACTTATTATATCTTCAAAATTGCTAGATGTGAATTTAATATTTAAGTTGGTGATAGAACAATACGATAATATACGTTACGGGTATAATTAATGGTAAATTGGTGATATGTTCACGCCCTATGTTGTCGACGCCGCGGCAACGCGCGGGTTTCCCACTATATATATTTATTGATGATGTGTAAATATGAATTTGATTAATAGGTGGGTGCAACAAACGTCATTAAATTCCCATGACCGGTTTTGAAGTACCTTAACCAAAAATTTAGATTTTAGTTATCACTCAACTGAACTGAACCTTCTTATGCACACTCTTAGAATTACTAACAAGTGTTGTGTTTTCTGTTGCAACGCGAATTTGGTTTTGGTTATGGCTCAAAACTGAACCACCCCGTACATAGCACTAAAATCACCAACAACATAAGTGATATGTTTCCCGCCGCATCGCGCGGGTAAAGGACTAGTATATATAATGCATATTGCAAGGACAACTTAAGGTAATTTGCCACTCTACTTAAAACACCATTAATGCATGTTGTACAAGTCATTAAAGCACATGAAAATGAAAGGGCATATTGGGCGGGGTTTCAAATTTCAAAACACATGGATACAACTGGCATTAGGGTTTCATCTTTCTCATTCGTATCAGCCTCCATCTCTGGCGATTCTCATTCTTATCTATCCCTGGAATCATATCTGGAAGTCGACCCCAATCACCAACGTTTAGGGGTTTGCAGATCTGGAAAACACGCAGATGCTTTGATGTTCGAATTCGATTTTAGGGTTTTTTAAGATGCACATCTGACCAGATCTAGGGTTACCATCACAGGTATATGTTCTTCATAACTGATTATGGTTTTGTATTTCATATTATTTGGTCTTAATCTATGCAGTTAGTGTGAAAATGTATTAGGGTTTTCAATTTGGGAGAAACTGGTGAGGATGTTTCTCATATATCGTGTGTTCGAGGTTTCTTCTCTTGTGAATGAATAGGTGTATCCATAAGTAAACAATGGTAGACGAAGACATGTTTGTGTTATCTCCAACTCCAATTCGATCAATCCTGTTTTCCCCATTGCCAAAAGTTTTCTCCTACAAATCTCCCCCTCTTTTAACTATCATAAATTCATTAGATATGGAACATTCATCAATACCCGTGTAAAGCCTCATTTAATTGTCTACAATTTGCAGGAATAAAATAGAAACAAAAAGTTATGTTGAAATCTCGGAGTCCCTTGGAATCGATAAGCCATCGCAAGTTCTGTTTGTAACTGATGCTATTGAAGAGGCGGCTGGTACACACAAAACGCATGGACTCATGCGTACACCCACTTAAATGGTTGCGTGAATGTTTTACTTTTGAGTTAATTTGGACTGTTGTTGTCTCAGGTCTGGAAGTGATCATCTCGGTTAGGCCTGGAAACGCCTCGCTACCTGAGAATCATGGATTTAATACAGTCGAAACGTTTACAGAAATACCCTTTTGAAGGTTTTTGTGTGAGATGTCATGGATTTATGGGATTATGGTAGCGTTGGATATGTCAATAATGTTTATAGCATAATTCGATATTGTTAATAAAACACCAATTGTTGATACATGATTGTGGACGCGACTCGACGCGACACGCTTTGGATCAAGACTCGACTTTCCTCCGTCGTGTACAAGATCCAATCGAACAAAGAAGTCACAAGGGAAGTGAACTTAGTGGTTGGGCCTAACAAATCTGCAATACAAATGTTTTGGGCTTCAACCTTCAACGAATCAAAGGAAACATGATGTGGGCCAAGTGTTTGACGAAAGAGACTTGGGCCCAAGCCCATATCAGCGACGAAACTGAAGTATGGTTGACGAAACTGCTTTGTTTCGTCAACATCATCTTTGTTTCGCCAATGATGTTGTGATTCGCCAAGTTCATGTCTGATTCGCCAAGTCTTAGTCTGTTTCGTAGTGTGTAGTGCTATATATAGTCTGTTAGTTAGACAGATAATGTAGAGCAAGCATAGAGAGCACAGAACACACACACACTGAGAGAGAGTTTGCAAAATAGATTTGTAAACATTGAGCTTGTAATCGAACCTTTCATACGTATTAATACAGAGGTGTTAATCGGTGAATATTGTGTGTCTTGTATTTGCTTGTTCTATCTCGGTTTGCCTTTCCGGTTGGATTCCGCACAACCGGGTTGGTTAGTATACAAGGATTAGGCGACTAGATCCTCCTAGCCGGACCTACAAGTGGTATCAGAGCCTTGGCTCTTATCCTTGTTAAAACCGAGGTGTTCTTGTTGTTTTTCGGGTTTAAAAGTTTATAATTTTCTGAAAAACTTTGCTTATCCGGTTTAAATCTTGTTGTTTTTGCTTTGTGTTTTGTTAAAAACCTTGTTAAAATAATGTTTGCATGATAACTATAGGTTTTTATTAAACATTGTTAGCGAAAGAGTGTGTTCGGAAAGATTCGGGTGACCGGAAAACTCATAGTTTACCGGAAAGTTCATCTTGTTCTTCATCATATTCAAGTAATCTTCATAAAAAATAACCTTTTTGATCTTTGGGGATAAGATTTGAAAGTTGTTTGTGTATTGGGAAGGGATAACTGATTAAAATAATCATCCCATATCTTGGTTGGTGAAACAACATGCTTTAGCCGAAAGGGGTGTCTGTGTCTGTCAGAAGATAAGGTCAAACCAAAAGTTCACCAACCCTCTGTCAACTTTTAGACGAATCAGACATTTGACGAATCAAGTTTGATTCGCCAAAAAGGAAATCGACGAAACAGAAATATTCTTTTCATCAATTTAAGTTAACGAAACAAGTTTGGGCCTCTCTTGTTTCGTCAAAGCCCATCAAAAGTTTCTCTATTTCGCCAAAACAAAAAGGAATCAAAGGCCCAGCTCATTTTGTCAAACTTGATAAGCCCAAGAGGACTTTTTAGTTTCGTCGAGATTATAAAATTCAGATTCGCCGAGGGCCTTATAAATCCATTTCGCCAAACTTGGGCTTGTATCAAAATTGGATTCGTCGTCCTTTGGGCCTGAATAATCATTTTGGGCCCTGTTTCGCCAAGCTTAACTATTTCGTCAATATCCCAATCTGTACTCTTTAATTCGTCAAAACCAATTCACTAAATCTGTTTCCTCGATTAAGTGGGCTTTAAGATATTGAGCATTTGGGCCAGATTCGTCAACAAGGAAGCCCAAAACAGCCTATCTTGTTTCGCCGACTTAGGAGAGCCCATATATTACAAATTTGTTTCGTCGAAACACGCTGTGGATTAACACAGTAAGTTTGCATTTGGGATTTAACAGTTTAATTTGAGTGTGATTTTCAGGTGATCATCTTTCTTTATCAAACATGAACCCAAGTTGTTGGGGAACTCCAGCTCCAGATAGTGGAAAGTACACGAATACAAGTTTATCTCCATCGTGGGCCGAATCTCCGGTGTCGACATCTTCACAAGCTAATGCCATATCAACCGGTCAATGGGCATTTGTATCGAATCAAACTCCGAGCATTCAAAGTATTCTATTAAGCGAAAGCGAAACCGGAAGTTTGAATCGACCTCCAAAGCTGATGCACTTAAACGAGTATCCAGGTTGGGTTGATAGATTTTGTACATACGTTCTTGGTCAAAATACCGAACTGTGGATACGTTTCACCACAGATTTCGATCAAGCTATAGAGGTTGCTGCTTCATCTACTGCTACGTTTGCCGGTCTCCCTGAAGATCAAAAGAAAACGTATGATCTGGAAAAGAAAGCATACCCCATTCTCACTCACGAATTAAGCAAGGATATCTACCACCAGTTTGTCAGTTTCAAGACAACGAAGAAACTGTGGGACGCGTTGAAGACCAGATGGGTAGGGAATGAAGCAACACGTCAATTGCGTCATGATCTTCTCAAGAAAGAATTCGACGGTTTCACGTGTATGGATAAGGAGTCTTTGGGAGATATGACAAGCCGGTTTTATCACTTGCTTACAGAGTTGAACAATTTTGGAGTAGTAACAACTACAGCAGAGGTGGTGAAGAAGTTTGCTGATGCGTTGCCTCCCCAATGGAATAGTTTCTTGGAGATTTTGAAGTATAATGGGGTTTTGGCTACTACAAACATCAACGACTTCGTGTAGCTTTTAGAGAACAAGGATCAGGAGGAAACATTAAAAGCAAAAAGAGTTCCCGTGCCACAGAATCCTGAAATGTATTATGGAACTCCGAGTGCTTCTTCTGCAAAATCCATTGTGCCATGCAACCCTGAGATGTATTATGGAACTTCCAGTTCTTCGTCTGCAAGACCTGGTTCACATGCTCCACTTCAGACGGCGTTTGTCACAAGCACGGATATGTATGGCAATCAGATACAAGTCCCTGTTAAGCCAGCTCCCACCACAGACATGTATGGAAATCCACTTCAACCTCCTCCTGCTCAACAACAAGCATGTTATGGAGGTACATCATCTGCTGGTCAACAATCAAAGCCATATACAGTACGGCTCAACACATCAAGCTTTTCAAAGGTCAGTGTGGAAGTAGCAAAGGAACACATGGAGCTGCTTAACACTCTAGTGAGTGCGTACTGTGGGCTAGTGGAAGGTCAGATTGGCAACATTAATCTGACACAAGAAGACTATCAACAGATCGATAAGGAGGAGATGGAGATGATGGACATCAAGTGGGCCTTTGCCAGTGCCGTTAGACGAGCAAAGGATTTCATGGAGAGAACGGGCAGAAGCAGCTTGGAAAGCAAGAAAGACACCAAGTATGGGTTTGATAAGCAGGCTGTTAAGTGCTTCAATTGTGGTGAACGTGGTCATTTCAAGTGTGAATGTACGAGACCATCTCAACATGGAAACCAGAATCCTTTCAGAGGTCAAGGCAACAGGGCAAATCAGAATCAAGTGAGGAACAACGAGCGTACATTGGTACCTGTTAACAACCAGAGCCAAGCGGGACCATCAAATGCCAACCAGGCACTTGTAGTTCAAGTTGATGAAGGTTGTGATTGGTCAATCCAGTTAAGTGGTGATGCTCCTGATGGAACAACATGTTTTGCTGAAGTGGTTAAGGTTTTAACTCACGCTAGTGGTGGAGAATCTTCCGCCAATGGTGGTGAATCTTCTGAGGATGAAGACTCCTCCGGTTACAGCAGGAGTTCAGATGAAGAATCCTCGAGTTCAGGCGATGATCATGTGGGTGAGACATCAAGTGCGTCAGTTGATGCAGATATTGATGAGCTTTTGGAGGAAGCTGCAGCAGGAACTGATAGAAGATCTATTTTGGTGGATCAAGCTGCTTATTCTTCGTCTTCTCTCCATTCAGCCTTTATGGCTAATGTCGACAGTTCATCAAGCCAGGTATTTGTCGATGACCCCACTGCTGTTATTTGTGATAATTGTGATAGTTTGAATGTTAAATGTGCTGAGTTGGAAGCAAACATGTCTGAGTTGCAAGGCAAACATGATGCTTTACAAGCTAGTTTGTTTGACTTGCAAGACAAACATGTTTCTTTGAAGGATAAGTGGTGTGAATTGCAAAGTAAACACGAGGCTTTGCAAGAGAAATATGATGTGACATTCATCCACAACCAGAAGTTGACCGTGGATCTTTCCAAGTGCACTGAAGCCAACATGTTTTACGAAAACCATGAAAAAGAGTTTAAATCGGTAATTGAAAAGTTAAAGAAAGATAAAATCGAGTTAACTAAAATGGTATCCAGAAAACAAACCGACATTAACTTGTATATATCTCGCCTTGAGATAATGCAAAAAGAGATGGCTTGTGTGAAAACCGAAAGTGAGGCGATCCAACTTAAGCTAGACAGTTATTTGAGCTCTAGCTATGTGTTTGATCACATCATTGACGTTCAGAAAGAGAAACGGGATGTCACATGCATAGGTTACAAGAAATGTCCACCACCAGTGAGACACAATTATGATGCAATGCCTGACGAGGAGGATAGAGTGTTCTTTGAACCATCTGTTCCTCTAGATGTAAAGGAGTTTGCTACAGGGCTCGGATACAAGAAAGAAGTATCATCAGATTTAGATGTATCAGCAGATACATGTGTGTCTTCTGCTGAACTGAATCAGGATCCTCCTGTCATTATTGAGGATGCTGATTCTTCTGATGATGAATCTGATGATGCTATCCCAGCAAAGTCTGATGCGGTAGTCAAAGATGAGGACATACCTCTCGAGAATTACATTCTTTGTGATCCTCCTGCAAAACCCGCTAAGACTGTTGCAATCGAGTCCTCTTCTGAAAAAGAGTCGGAGAGTGAGAATTTGCTGTACACTTTGGTTGGGGATGATAAGATTTATTCAGACAAAGATTTTCCGATTAAGAATGTTAATCAATCATTAATCAGTAAAGTCTTTGAAAATTCGACAAGTAAGTTTTTGGGAAAGACAAGATCACGTGTTACAGTAACACAATGTCCTCCTATTCCAAAGGCCGAAGTTCGAAAACAATTTGGCAATAAGAAATTACCAACAGTGCAAAAACAGCAAAATCACACCAAGCCAAAAGGAAAATCACCGGCTCAAGCACAAAAGAAGCCGAATCAAAAGAAGAACAAAAAATGTTAACTTTGTGAAATCGACGGGAACGGACAAAATCGAAACGTTTGAAAACAAATCTAACTTAGATTTTGTCAAGAAAGCTACTGTACAAAAAAGAAATGAACCTAGCAGTTCAAAACCTAGTACCTCGGGATCACAAAGTTCATCATCATCGGCAAGACGATCACATGATACTTCGGGGTTTGTTGAACGAAGATCATGTTTTGAGTGTGGAACAATTGGACATATAATTCGAAATTGTCCATATCTTCATAAAAAAAAAGGCAAAGTTGATGCTCCCCATGACCAAACTGACCGTAAGCGATCTGTTTCTGTAAAACAAGATCCCCGACTTGTAAAAGAAAGGGAAATGAAACAGAGACGCCAACAGGTCAAGAAAATCAAAAAGGCGTTTAAAACCGATGTGGTTAACAAGACATCTGTCTCTGTAAAACCAGACAATTCAAAAACTTCAAACAACCATGAAGTTAAAATTTTAAAGAATAACACTGGTAAAACAAAACAGACCTGGAAACCAAAAACGGTTACTGAATCAGGGGGACCATCACAATTTACCAATCATCAAAGAAAAGAAGTTATTGTTGTTGATGAAAATGGAAGATCCAAGACCACAATGGCTTGGGTCCCCATCTCCAACTAATCAATTGAGTTCATGTACAGGGTGTTCTAGGAGGAACTATCAGTAGTCATTGGATTATTGATAGTGGGGCATCCAAGCACATGACAGGCGACATGAAGCTTCTCTACGACGTCAAATCTATTAGAGGAGGTTATGTTGCTTTTGCTGGAGATAAGGGTGGTTATATTACGGGTGAAGGAATGATATCCAACGGGATTGTCAGCTTTGACAAGATCAACTTTGTGCAACAGCTTGATCACAATCTTCTTAGTGTTTCTCAAATCTGTGATAAGCAGTTCTCAGTACACTTTGATGCTAATGGATGTTATGTGCTGAAACCCGGCTTCAAAATTCCAAAAGAATGGATTCTCTTGTCAGCTCCAAGGATAAATGATTTGTACGTTCTTGATATGAGCCAAGCTATTACTACGTCTGCACAAGCAACATGTTTCGTTTCCAAAGCCACGAAAAAAGACTCAATCTCTTGGCACAGACGAATGGGTCACATTCACCTTCGCAAAATGAATCATTTGGTGTCAAACGAATTGGTGAATGGTGTTCCTCTTAAAAATTTCCATCTTCAAGACGTCTGTGTTTCGTGCCAGAAGGGAAAACAAACGAAGAAGAAGCACCCTACTAAGAAAATCAACACGGTGGCAGTTCCTCTTGAACGTTTGCACATGGATTTGTTCGGTCCTGTCAAGCACAAAAGTATTCGGAATGATCAATACTGCCTCGTGATTACAGATGATTATTCAAGATTTTCTTGGGTGGCGTTCATGGCACACAAGAGTGAAACCTTTGGTATTATCAAAAACTTGATCATTCAGATTGAGAATTTGTATAAATTAAAGGTTAGGCGGATACGTAGCGACAATGGTACAGAATTTAAAAATCATGCCATGACGGAGTTTTGCACTTCAAAAGGTATTCTTCACGAATTTAGTGCAGCTTACACTCCTCAACAAAATGGCGTCGCTGAACGTAAGAACCGCACATTGATAGAAACTGCTAGGACAATGTTGGTAGAGTCGCAGTTGCCCATTCCATTCTGGACTGAAGTTGTGGCCTCTGCATGTTACACATTGAACCGAGTCCTTACAGTCAAAAGGCACAACAAGACCTGCTTTGAGCTTCTTCACAAACGGAAACCAGATTTGTCTTGTCTTGAACCGTTTGGAGCTCCGTGCACAATGATCGATCCTAATGTAAAGTTTGGGGCAAAAGCAATTGACGGATACTTTCTTGGGTATGGCACCCCGAACTTAAGAGTCTGGAATCTAGAGACAAAAAGGGTCGAGGAATGGTCTGAGGTCAGAGTACAAAGGCACACTTTGCCAGTCAAATGTCATGGTCAGCCTTGGATGTTTGAGTACGATGACTTTTTCAATTCGATCAATGTTGAAGCCGTTGAAGAAAGTGTTGCGGCAAGGATGTTTTTCGAGAGTGACAATGCAACAGTTTCACCAGTGGTTCGTCCAATTCTTGTAAATCAAGAACCATCTTCGGTGAACAACAATGCTCCCGATAATGAGGATTTTCACGATGCTGCCGAATTGAACGAATCTTCAGAGGATGATGAATTTCTAGATGCAGATCAAGAAGTCCCTACAACAGCAGTTCATGGTACTTCAGAGGGTACTCCTCCAGTGGATGCCCCTAGAACAGCTGAAGCTACTGCATCATCCTCTTCGTCAATTCCGGGCATTGATTTAGTTGTTGATCTCAATCTCAACAACCTGGGTATAAATATTCCAGTTCGAGATAATCCTGAAACAAGGATTCATAATACCCATCCTCAACAAAACATCACCGGAAATGTGCAAAGTGGAATTCAAACAAGAAACATGTTGCGGAACAACAACAATGCAGGCTTGTATGCAGCTATTCGAGAATCCGAGCAGCAAAACGATTGGTCTTTCGTGTGTTATGTCTCACAGGAAGAGCCAAGAACTTGGAAGGAAGCCATGAAAGATAACTCTTGGGTGGAAGCAATGCAGGAAGAATTGCAACAATTCCAGAAGCTAGGTGTCTGGAAACTCGTAGAGAAACCTGCTGGATACAAGAAGATTGGTACCCGTTGGGTTTTCAAATGCAAAAAGGATGACCGCGGAGTTGTTATCCGGAACAAAGCACGTTTAGTCGTTCAAGGTTTTCGTCAAATAGAAGGGATCGACTACAACGAAGTGTATGCACCAGTTGCACGTCTTGAAGCAATTCGAATCTTTCTAGCCTATGCGTCCTTCAAAGGATTCAAGGTTTACCAGATGGACGTGAAAAGTGCATTCTTACATGGTGTGGTGGAAGAAGAGGTGTACGTCGAACAGCCTCCAGGTTTTGAAGATCCTATCCATCCCGATCGGGTTTGGTTGCTCAACAAAGCTCTCTATGGTCTTCATCAAGCACCGCGAGCTTGGTACGCAACCTTATCCAATTATCTGCTGGAGAACGGTTTTCGAAGGGGTCTTATCGGCTGTACTCTTTTCATCAAAGAACAAGATGGAGATCTTCTTCTGGTACAGGTATACGTTGATGATATTATTTTTGGTTCTACTAATGATGTCTTGTGTAGGAATTTCGAGCGCATTATGCAGGATAAATTTGAGGTGAGTGCTATGGGGGAAATGACCTTCTTCTTGGGCCTACAAGTGCAACAAACGGAGTCTGGGATATTCATCCATCAGACTAAATATGTTGGTGACATCTTGAGCCGGTTCCAGATGTCTGATGCAACGCCCATTGGTACCCCATTGCCGATAAATCACGGAATTACTCCAGACTTGAAGGGTGAAGCTGTTAACCCCTCATACTACCGCGTAATGATCGGATCTCTTATGTACCTCACAGCATCAAGACCAGATATAATGTACCCAACGTGTCTGCTTGCCAGATATCAAGTTAACCCGAAGGCCTCACATCTTGCAGCTGTAAAAAGGATTTTTCGTTATTTGAAGGGTTGCCCTGACACCGGTCTATGGTACCCTAGGGATAATAACTTCTACTTGATCGCATTCAGTGACTCTGATTTCGGCGGATGCAAAATCGACGGCAAATCCACAACGGCTGGATGTCAGTTTTTGGGAAATCGCCTAGTCACATGGCAGTGCAAGAAGCAGACATGCGTCGCTACATCAACATGCGAAGCTGAATACATTGCTGCCTCAAGTTGTTGCTCCCAAGTTCTTTGGATTCAACAACAATTACGCGACTACGGTTTTGAATTCCTAACTACTCCTATTTACGTTGATAATTCTGCTGCATTACAGATCACTAGAAATCCTGTGCAGCATTCAAAGACCAAACACATCGAAATCAAATATCACTTCATACGTGATTGCTTTGAGAAAAGGCTAATCAATGTTGTTAAGGTCCACACCGATGACCAACGTGCCGACCTTTTTACCAAAGCATTTGACAAATCAAGATTTGACTTTTTATTATTGGTAAAGGGCATTAAGGTCAAGCAAGAGTAAACCAACATCGGAAAATCATTTTTGTAAATATCTTTGTGTCTTTTAAATTTATCTTAGTTTATTGATTTTAGGGGGAGTAAATCCAAAATTTGAAAAATCCAAAAACATCGAAAAATTTCAAAAACACAAAAACAATAGAAAAACAAAAATGAATTTCCTGGCGAGCAAAAGAGAAAATGATAGTACATCAGTGGTCTATCCAAACCTCTTTAAACCTTAAATGAAAAACGATAAGCAGCTCTATATAAGATGTATCGGTAGGCTCACAATCAGTTTAAAGTGTGCAGGGTGATATAAATCTTAATCGACTGAAGACCAGGTGGGAACCATTCATTGGCATATGGTCTTAGTACCGAAATTTCGTTTGATAGATTGCCGAGGTTCTGAGATATTCGGTCTTTATGCTGCTTATCATCTGGGTATCATGGTTGTATCTTTTACCGAAAAATAACGGGGATGCAAGTCTAGATCTTCCATGATACTATACATACGTGTACATACTTCATACGACCTCAATAAGTGATCAACAATCACATGTCCAAACAAATAAGTGATAAAATATCACATTTATCCGGGAGTCAAGTTCGTCTCTCTGTTGTACGAAAGTACTGACCTGTTCACGGAATTGCTCCTGTACCCTCATGCATATGAAAATCAAGTTCCTCATCAATAAGTGATTCTATCACATAGGGCTTGTTTTCAAAATCAAAATAAGTGAGAATCTCACATCATATACGGTCAAACAGATGATAATCGGTATACTCACCGGTAAGATGAACCCTCGTGCATACCTTGATACGGGAATGTGTCGTGATGTGGATGAACACCGGTCGGTAAGTACAAATCATACCTTAACGTATCCCCTCGCCATGATTACATCTGATAAGTTGAGCTTAAGTGGACAACAATACCGATAATTGTTACAGGATGCTTATCTTAATGTTAACTAATTGAACAACAAGAGTGTTTTGGCATGACCGTACACTGATATGATTCTTTTACCCTCGAAACTCGCAAAAAGAATGTCTGTAAATATTTATTTACTGCTTTCAGTCTTTACATTTCAAATATTCAAAAATTCCAAAAAGATTTTAGGTGTGTTTTAATATAAACTTTATAAAAGCCAAAAATATTTTATTTCTATCTTATTTTCGATCGTACGATGTTGGATCTCGAGTCTTCGTTACCTGAAACCTGAACGAAAACCGAATTGACTAAATCTTCATAAACGGTCGAAATTTGCAAGTTTTGAAAGTTAGGAATTAAAATTGACAAATTTATTAAACTTTCAAACTATCGGATGGTGTTTGATTATAACATGGTCATTCGTGTGTCATTTGTTTATATTAACTATATTCCAAGCAGTTGTTCTCATTATGCGTTTAGATTTCTTGCATGTGCAGATTCTAAAGGCAAGGAGAACATGGTCGATGACAAGCTTCGGAATGAAGACACGACGTGAAGGCACTCAAATGATGAAGATGATCGAGTTGCCGCTGACCATCTTCAACACCACAAGGATCACAAGTTATAAAGATCAAGTCTTTCACGAGCATAACTCAAAGGGGAGCTTATGTTAAGGGGGAGTTTGTCAACACACTTCCTACATGAAACGGGGAGTTTGTTGATACACTTTCTGCTTTCAAGACGTGAAGACTTTCAAGATCCTCCGACATAGAAGACAACAAAGGCGAATCTCGCGAGTAGCGTCCAAGGGGGAGTTTGTTGATACATGATTGTGGACGCGACTCGACGCGACACGCTTTGGATCAAGACTCGACTTTCCTCTGTCGTGTACAAGATCCAATCGAACAAAGAAGTCACAAGGGAAGTGAACTTAGTGGTTGGGCCTAACAAATCTGCAATACAAATGTTTTGGGCTTCAACCTTCAACGAATCAAAGGAAACATGATGTGGGCCAAGTGTTTGACGAAAGAGACTTGGGCCCAAGCCCATATCAGCGACGAAACTGAAGTATGGTTGATGAAACTGCTTTGTTTCGTCAACATCATCTTTGTTTCGCCAATGATGTTGTGATTCGCCAAGTTCATGTCTGATTCGCCAAGTCTTAGTCTGTTTCGTAGTGTGTAGTGCTATATATAGTCTGTTAGTTAGACAGATAATGTAGAGCAAGCATAGAGAGCACAGAACACACACACACTGAGAGAGAGTTTGCAAAATAGATTTGTAAACATTGAGCTTGTAATCGAACCTTTCATACGTATTAATACAGAGGTGTTAATCGGTGAATATTGTGTGTCTTGTATTTGCTTGTTCTATCTCGGTTTGCCTTTCCGGTTGGATTCCGCACAACCGTGTTGGTTAGTATACAAGGATTAGGCGACTAGATCCTCCTAGCCGGACCTACACCAATACTTATAAAACCATGAGCCAACTTCAAAACATCTTCATAAAATCATCAACTGCTTCATTATTTCTCAAATTCATTCATTTTTTCTCTTTCTGTAACTAAAACTGTCCTTGATCTTATCTCCATTATCAGGATCCTCTTTGTGGTTCGAAATCAAGTCAGCTAAGAACAATCTTGAGGCTCTGAATTTGAATGTTGCAACTGATGTGTTTTGTCCGGATGTTGGTATGTATTGAGACTAGGAGTTAACGAATCTCTCTTCGGTTACATGGTTTGTGATTCGAGTCCAAAGCGAGTTATGAAATTGAAATTTACAGGTCAGAACTTTGATTAATTTTTGGTTTTAATTAAAAAAAGGAATTAGTATCTTTTAAAGAGTTATCATATTTACGTTGAAAGATATAAATTCAAGCAATTGTCACTAGCATCCTATATAGAAGTATATGTGATCTAACATGTGTTATTAGCTATTTTCCTGTTAAATTTTTTATCTTGTACATACATTTTAGTGTTTCTTTCACTCTGTTATTTACCTGATGGAATAAGCAACAACCTTGTAACTTTTGTCGATTACAGTAGTTGTTCGATATGTTACTAATCCTATATTTGTTAAACACAGGAAAAAGTACCAGTCGGAGAAGTGTTTGAACAGCTTAAATGTAACCGTGAAGGCCTTAGCTCCGACGAAGGAGCCCAACATCTTGAAATTTTCCGACCCAACAAATTGGAGGAGAAAAAGGTATTACTTCATTACTTGATTATTACCATTCCATTGTCACATTTTCACTTATTTAACTTAAACTTGCGGCGTAGCTTGTTTCCAATGTCATTTTTTTAACTACATGACAAGAAACTTTAACTTTTTTTGGTCAACTGCGCAGGAAAGCAAAATCCTCAAGTTTCTTGGGTTTATATGGAACAAAGTGATAGTTGGGAATGGTGGGAGTCAAAGTGATAGTTGAGAGTGACAGCGGGCAACATCTAATAGTTGGGAGTGATAAAATCCAATAACCCTAAAAAATAACACTAAATGAAAAACATGTTGGGTTAATCGGGTTTGGTTCGCGGGTCACATGGGTCGGTACGTTATCGGGTCACGGGTACCGGGTCAAGAGCCGGATTTGGAGCAGCTGAAAGTGTATTTAGTCACATGCTATTTAGAGTTTGTGAATTAGACTTGGTAACTAGTTTGACCGAATTCCTTGGAAGTGCACGTTACAAAGCTGCATGTTGAGTTGAAGAGTGGGTCATCTCTATTACCGGTTCTTTAGGATATAGTTTAGGATATAGTTTATATGGAACAAAGTGATAGTTGGGAATGGTGGGAGTCAAAGTGATAGTTGAGAGTGACAGCGGGCAACATCCAATAGTTGGGAGTGATAAAATCCAATAACCCTAAAAAATAACACTAAATGAAAAACATGTTGGGTTAATCAGGTTTGGTTCGCGGGTCACATGGGTCGGTACGTTATCAGGTCACGGGTACCGGGTCAAGAGCCGGATTTGGAGCAGCTGAAAGTGTATTTAGTCACATGCTATTTAGAGTTTGTGAATTAGACTTGGTAACTAGTTTGACCGAATTCCTTGGAAGTGCACGTTACAAAGCTGCATGTTGAGTTGAAGAGTGGGTCATCTCTATTCCGGTTCTTTAGGATATAGTTTAGGATATAGTTTATATGGAACAAAGTGATAGTTGGGAATGGTGGGAGTCAAAGTGATAGTTGAGAGTGACAGCGGGCAACATCCAATAGTTGGGAGTGATAAAATCCAATAACCCTAAAAAATAACACTAAATGAAAAAGATGTTGGGTTAATCAGGTTTGGTTCGCGGGTCACATGGGTCGGTACGTTATCGGGTCACGGGTACCGGGTCAAGAGCCGGATTTGGAGCAGCTGAAAGTGTATTTAGTCACATGCTATTTAGAGTTTGTGAATTAGACTTGGTAACTAGTTTGACCGAATTCCTTGGAAGTGCACGTTACAAAGCTGCATGTTGAGTTGAAGAGTGGGTCATCTCTATTACCGGTTCTTTAGGATATAGTTTAGAATATAGTTTATATGGAACAAAGTGATAGTTGGGAATGGTGGGAGTCAAAGTGATAGTTGAGAGTGACAGCGGGCAACATCCAATAGTTGGGAGTGATAAAATCCAATAACCCTAAAAAATAACACTAAATGAAAAACATGTTGGGTTAATCAGGTTTGGTTCGCGGGTCACATGGGTCGGTACGTTATCGGGTCACGGGTACCGGGTCAAGAGCCGGATTTGGAGCAGCTGAAAGTGTATTTAGTCACATGCTATTTAGAGTTTGTGAATTAGACTTGGTAACTAGTTTGACCGAATTCCTTGGAAGTGCACGTTACAAAGCTGCATGTTGAGTTGAAGAGTGGGTCATCTCTATTACCGGTTCTTTAGGATATAGTTTAGGATTTTAATATTTTTTTAATTCACACGTTCAAATATTGTATGGCTATTTAAAGCCTTTTGTTTATTCAATAGAGGAGCAACCCTTTTCATATTATACAGTAGCTTTCTTTTCTTGTACATATTTCACATACATAAGTGTGAGTTCTGTGTGTTGAGTGAGGGACCTGAACCAACATTTGGTATTAGAGCCTAGTGCTCGTGAAGAAGACGGTGTAGCCGTTTTGAGAGTCGGTCTCGTGAAAACGGTTTAGCCCGTCGGTGGGGGGCAAACGCAGCAGGAAAACGGGCTGTTTCGGGACAGCAGGGGGGCTGTTTCGGTGTCGTTTTACAGCAAAAGACGGAGGCGTTATGGTGTTTTCGGTAGGCCGTTGTTGTGGTAGACGTACCGGTTAAGACGACGGGGGTGACCGGTGATAAACACTTGTGTCCGTGGCTGTTAGTGGTGATGAAAGGAAGAAGAACGGGGCTGTTCGGTTGTTAGTTGCGGGTTTGCGCGGCTGTTATATAACCGGTGAAAACAATAGATGGTGTCGCAGGTTCCTTGATCGAGTTGTTCGTGATAAGAGGAGACTGGTGTGGTGCGTGAAAAGCAGGCAGAAGGGATCCGTCAAAGCAGGTGGCTTTGGATTCGTCTCGTTTGGCAAGGTGAGAAAACGGAAGAAGCGGGCGGCTTGTTTTCTTTGTCGGTGGAGAGCCTCTTGAACAAGGGTGATCGGAAAAAGGTAAAGAAGAAAAAAAAACACGGTGACATTATGGCGTTGGAGTTCAATCGGGTGACTCGGATGAGACCGGGTAGAGGTCGTTGATCCGTGATTAGTCAAGATGTTAATGAACGTGTGTCCAACGGGATGCCATGTGAGATGTTACAAGTGTAGAGAGTTTTATTCGAGTTGAATCGAGACATTGGACGTGATCGAGGTGAAGATCGGGTGTCCGTTAGATGTCATAGTGGTTCGAAACCGAGGTGATTCGGTGCTGCAGTGAACGGTGCGAACAAACACTGATTAAGGGGGTGATTGTTGGGTTAATCGGGTTTGGTTCGCGGGTCACATGGGTCGGTACGTTATCGGGTCACGGGTACTGGGTCAAGAGCCGGATTTGGAGCAGCTGTAAGTGTATTTAGTCACATGCTATTTAGAGTTTGTGAATTAGACTTGCTAACTAGTTTGACCGAATTCCTTGGAAGTGCACGTTACAAAGCTGCATGTTGAGTTCAAGAGTGGGTCATCTTTATTACCGGTTCTTTAGGATATAGTTTAGGATTTTAATATTTTTATAATTCACACATTTAAATATTGTATGGCTATTTAAATCCTTTTGTTTATTCAATAAAGGAGCAACCCTTTTCATATTTTACAGTAGCTTTCTTTTCTTCTGCATATTTCACATACATAAGTGTGAGTTCTGTGTGTTGAGTGAGGGACCTGAACCAACAAAACATGTAGCCCGTAAATCTGTGTTTACACTTCATTTAGTATAAATTGATAAAACTTGATCTTTTTTTTTTATTTTTTTTTTCGGTTGCCATAGCCTACACGTAGCCCGTAAATCCGTAATCAGAGAAGATGACTAGCGTTTGGTATTCTAAATGTTGTGATGCTCGGTCATTTTTTACCTTGGAAAATATCAATAATATTTAATATTATGTGCATTATATTTTTGTTTATACACTTAATGTTATTAAAATTTGAATGTAATGACATTGCTTTTATGAATCTAAAAGCCAAACTTTGTACCTTGTTGTTACTTTGATTTTCATCTCCGAATCAGGTACCACTTGCTGCCGCACCATCGTATGTTATAGCTGTCGTGCTTCAACTAGCCACACCACATTTGTCGCTACCCACATTGTGCTAAACTGTCGCAAACTTTGTCGCCGCATACGAACCTGCAGTTACCATTACCGCAATGTGAAGTGTCGCGCCCGCCGCATCGCGCGGGCATTCTACTAGTTCAATAATATAATACTATTTGTAAAATTTCCAACACCTACCAGCAGCGTATTATATTATAAATTATAAAATACTACAAAATGTAACACGGGTCACCACCAACTAACTAACCGTCATGCCTCCACAAGCCACACCGTTTAAGTTTTTTTTTTAAAGGTAAACTTCATTAACAACCGGCCGACCTGAACAAAAAACAGGACCACGCCACAAACCAAAAACAATTACATGTACATCAGATCATTACACCAATCGCTCCACACCAAGTTCTGAAACTTGACCTACATTTCAACCAAAAGAATCCTTAAAAATATCATCACTCTCCCCAAAACCATTATCGAATCTTTGAGTGCATCATTTTCGTATCATGAAAAAGGTTACATCATCGTTTCACCGTAAGTAAAAAAGTCTTTGTATCCCACCTATTATTATTCATCGGTTAAATTGAGACATTCCATGAGTATTGAAATCCGAATTTGGTACAGCCAAGCCAATCCTCCGTAATCCTTTATTCATTGGTTTAAACATATATACCAAACAAAATCAATTGATATTTTTACACCTTCCTTCCTACAAGATTCACCTCACCACCACCATCTTCTTCTTCGTCAGATTTCACCATTGCCATCTATAATCTCTCAAATTCGATCAGTGAGATAATCTTCTGGTATGTATTTCTACACCCGGATTGCAACTATGAAAGTAGTAAATTATTCTTCAATCTTTTTTACATCCGTATATAGTGAAAGTAGGTTCCGATTCTGTTATTATAAGCGTTATATTGTCGGAATGATGATTGTGTTGATGATGAGGGAAAACTTTTGCATAATTGTCACCATAAGTGTTCCGTTATACAAGTGATCGGATCCGTAGGAGTTTTTGAACTAATGATTAACCGGAAGAATGACCACAACTTTTTCTCATTATTATTCATCACCCCTTTTCGTATTCAATAGGATATAGTCATATATGTTACTAATGTAGGCGGCAATTTCATTGAAAGAGGCACTATATTCAAATTGAATTTTGATGTGGTGAGAAAAGTATCACCTTTTGGTATTCAAGTTTTATTTGATGTTGTAGCAGGTGCTAAATAACTAAGAATATCATTCACTTTTTCTGATCAAAGAACCCCTGTTTATGATAAAACCTCACTGTGATAAAGAAAGAGATATATATTGTGTTGTATTCTATATTCAAGAAATTGAAAATAAAAAAAATAAATAAATGGTATTTGATTGTGTCACCGTTGGGCTAAACCCCGGTGTATATTATAGTCTAAGTTACCAGCGTACCACGTCCGTTTGATATTTTGGGTCTTGGCATCATATTATCTATATTACTATATAAAGTAGGGGAAGGTTCAAATGAAAACCACTAGTTATTGTGAAAACTCGAAAACTAATTAAAAAAAGCCAACAAAACATACAAAATTTTTTTTTTGCAAACCAAATTTCGCAGGTTTTTTATATAAAAAAAATTTATTTATTTTTTTTTTGTGTAGTGTACATGTGTATGTGTACTACACATGTGTATTATTACACATGTGCACTACACAATTTTTTTTTTGAAAAAAAATTTTTTTTATATATAAAAACCTGCGATTTTTATAAAAAAAATTGAAAAAAAAAATTCTTTGTGTATTTTTTAGGCTTTTTTAGTTAGTTTTCGAGTTTTCACAATAAAAGTGGTTTTCATTTAAACCATCCCCATATAAAGCATTTCCTATATATAAAATGGTAAATTTCCATCAAATTTTAAGAAAACATATGAAGAGTGAAGTTAAAACGCCTAACTTTTTGTCATTTTCTTCCATTTATACATCTCTTCCCTTCATCAATGACATATATGTTTAATAAATCTATACTATATATTATATTATTTATAAATAATAAAAATAAGCTTATGGATAATAAACTAATGACGTTCATCAATAACATATATTCAAAAATACATTCTATTGTATTTGTGTATTTGGACTAAAGGACTAATCAATGAACCAAAATTAATCAAATTGAACGTAAAATGTATTTTGTAATTCTAGAGAAGTTAGTTAAAAATTTAGATGTAAGTTGTCGACTCCGCCACAACTCGCAGGTTTCCCACTAGATAATAAAATGTTGCAGTATACTATATAATTTTTATCATAAGGGTTTCCCTGTTTATGGTTCGCTGCCGTCGCGAAGCGCGAGTGCTTATATATACACACACACACACACACTGTATATATGATTTTTTAACGTTTTTAGGCTTGAATTAGTTCTCGGCCATATTATCCACTCCACTGCAACGCGCGGGATCCCCACCACACCAGTTATACCTAATAACATATATGAGAACAATTATTATACCTAATAACCCACATGGGCACAATTATTATACCTAATAATCCATATGCATTGTATTGTGCTGATATGCATGTGCATTGTGCTGTTATGTTTGTTGTTAATTAGGATTCCATCTTGCTATACTGGTTTTTACCATTCCCATTCTTGTATTAACATTCCATTTTGCGGTTAATAAAACCAACTTTAAATAAAAAGTTTAATATTCATAACATAATGATTGTGTTTAGTTGACAAACAATAAGAATACATAATACATTTGTTTCGATCTTCAGTAATCGCCATGGTTGTAGACGAAAATAAATTTGTTTTGAACACACAAAGAACAAATGCTGGACGACGGTTTGATGAAAATATTAGATCTAATCTTTAAATCTTCTTTTGGTTAAATGCTGGATAGCCTAAAAAATACTTTAAAAAAGAATCCAGGCCCTAAAAGAAACTGATATCTGGTTACCTTATTTCAAGGGATTGCCATAATCGAATTTGGAGTAAAAATACAATGGCGGGCAACATTGCTAATGTGGTAGTTACATTACCAAACCCTAAATACACTTCACAATATAAATGATCCATGTGGTAGTAAAGGGGTAATTTCATCATTTTATATAACTTAACAGAAAAACTAACATATGTTAGTCTTAGTACCGTAGGTTGTTATAAAATCAAACTTGAAAACCTCGATTTTAAACTATTAGTACTTGATCTTATTATTTTATATAAATCACACGGACTAACCACGTAATTAAATCTTAAGAAAAATGATTTTTATTTTTACTGTTTGAAAAATAAACCATAAGGATTAACCGCGTAATTAACTCTTAATAAAAATGCTTTTTATTTTTACTATTTGAGAAAAATCAGTTTTAAAGTTAAATAAGCAATATACATAATAAAAAAACTTTTGCTTTGACACTTACATGAATGAGAAAATAAATAAATAACTTTTGTCGAAAATATTTTGTTAAAGTGACCGTCCAATTATGGTTTACCAAATAAAATTAGTTGGTAATGTACTGATGCCAGAAACTTTCAATTTCATCCATAAAATAATATTAATTATTATCACATGATTGGCCCAACAAACCAAAACCTCATCTTCATCTCTAATATGTATACTATATATCATCCGCAGGTGCATCACTCTTCCTGTCTTTTCTGTAACGAATCCAACAACCAACAACATGAAGAAATTGTTATTCTCTGGAGTTGTGTGGATTTTGTGCTCATATTTTACATTTTCACAACCACCGAAACTGCATAAGCAAGAAGGTTGATGGTGTTTTCTATTTTCTTTGATTACTTGTTTTTTTTCCATCCATGAACAAAAAGGTGATTGTTTGTGTAAACTGGTCCAGTGGAAGTACTTAAAAAAATATGGGAAAAGTTAGGAGTGTTGGAGAAGAAAGAATGGAGTTTGAATAAGGATCTGTGCAATAGCACTGAATTGGAATGGGTCTTTGTTCGGTGCAACTGCTCATTTGAAAGTAATACCACCTGCCGTATCACAAAAATGTACGTATGTTCGATCATATTTTGGTATTTGTAAGCAAAAATTAAATTAGGATATTAAAGTAGCATCATTATGACTATGGCTCAAACTCATCTAATATTTTGTGATAAACACTTTTCACGACGGGCTATTTTCTTGTTAAACTCTCAAAAACAGAATTGAAATTTAAAAAAAAAAAAATCAAAGACTACATATAATAACCTTGATACAAATAATAAATACATTTAGAAAAAAATCAACTTAAAACTCAAACTTGTTTCATCCAACAGAAAATGAAGTAGGATGGCTTGGAAAAGGCAAACATTTTAAATTGGTTTATTATAAAACCCTTTAAAAGGGGGTTTGGTTGTTTCTTAAACACATTTTTAACAATATTTATCTCACTTTTTGATAACCGGGTTTTTGTGATGTTTCATTCTGTAGCAGTGTAAAACGAAAAAACCATAACATGTAAAATGAGAACCGGTACCGATATGGTGTAGTTTGGTACCAATACCAAAGAAGTACGATATCGGTGCTCGTTAAAAAGAATATTATACCAACTTTACAATACAAAACTATTCATAATTGTTTTCAAATTTCTTTTGAAATTTAATAAACTCAAAATATTAGAGGAAAATCAATTTTAATAACATGGTTGTGCTTATCCAGTTGACTATTGGGGACCGTTTGTGCGTGTGGCGTGGTGTTCCGCTACAAGGTCACCTGACAGGTCCACACTGAGTCATTGTCCACGTGTCAGCGCTGTAATTATGGCATCCACGCTAACCTGGAGATTTTCGTGGTGGTCCACCGACCTAGTTTTCCAAATCTTCATTTTAAACCCTAGAAGTACCTGAATTTTACAATTGGCACTTTGGATCCGAAAAACTTCTAGGATGTTAGAGTGTACTTTTAGCATGGTTGTTGCTTTGTTTCTTTTAGACACATTTAAAAGAATATATGTTTTATATTAGCGAAGGGTCTCATTAACAATGAATGACTCTCTATCTCATTGGGTATAGGAAATGTTTGCCCTAATCTGACAATGGTGTGCATATTTAGTAGCAATTTTAATTAGAAACTAGTAGGTGTCTAGGTTTGGTTAATTACTTCACCACTTTTTTTTTTTTTTTTGTTAAGAGAATATTTGTTAACAAGGTCTTGTTGCTTGCAAGACAATAATGAACAATTTAGAAGTATATAATCAAACACAACATTAGTTAAGTCATTGGTTTTAGAAGGGGTAGGTGCCTGAGGTAGTTAGGTCCAAAAAGATTCTAGACATTTACATATGCGAGGTGGGATGTATTCTAGACCTGAACATTCAAATCGTAGATCGTAAATAAGAGAAAAAGAAAATAAAGCATGTGATTTAATTTGTAGAAAACCTCTATTTTGTATCGTAAGGGAGGAAGGGTTGGTTATCACATTCCATCACCCATCACACGGCCACACTCAATCATCATTTAACACCTCATCCTATCACACTGCCACATATCCTTTCTTCTAGATATGTGCAATTGTTAATTCTCACACATCTAAGAATCTTTTAACAATGGAGTAACATGACTCATGGCCGCCCCAAAACCTGGTCCCTAATCTGCCGTTTGGCGGGGATCTGGATGGATATGGCAGTGGATTGTCAAATCTTCTGCCCACCCAACCCCAATCGAATCAAAAAATGATGTGGTGGTCGCCGGGAAGTGTTGTTATCCGGAAAGTGTTGTTCGTGGGAGATTGAAATTGATTAGTAGATGGAGGTGGTGTTGATGACGGTGGTAGATAAAGGAAGATGTCTCTCAGGTTAAAAAATGGTGGGTTAGGGTTGAAAAAGTACTAGGATATAATTAGGGAATGGATGGGGTTAAGTCCGTTGGACTAAAATGGCAATGTTATAAACTTTCTGGACCCACAAGAGATAAATGAATCCTGAATCCTTTCTGACTAAAACGAAAAAAATTGCCCAAAGCGCATGGACTAAAATGGAAAAATATTCATAATTGTATTTAGATTTCTTTTGAAATTTAATAAATGCATAATATTGGAGGAAAATCAATTTTGATAACATGGTTGTGCTTATCCACTTGACTATTGGGGGACCGTTTGTGCGTGGCATGGTGTTCCGCTGTAAGGTCACCTGACAGGTCCGCTCAGATTCATTTCATTGTCCACGTGTCAGTGCTGCAATTATGGCATCCACGCTAACCTAGCGATTTTGTGGTGGTCCACCGACCTAGTTTTCCAAATTTTCATTTTAAACACTAGAAGTCCCTGAACTTTTAAAATTGGCACTTTGGATCCGAAAAACTTTTAGTGAAGATGTCTGCTAGTTGTTTGTTGGTATCCATGGCCATAGTTTTTATTAATCTGGTCGACATTTTTTCTCTAAGAAAGAACATATCCAACTTGAAGTGTTTTGTACGGTCATGAAAGAACGGGTTTGCAGCAATAGAGATGGCAACGCTGTGGCCATAAAATAAGTTCAAATAGGTTGATGGGGATGTGCAATTCCGTTAAAACTCTTCGAAGAAGAGAATTTTGCAAGTGGCAGCGCACATGGATCTGTACTCAGCTTTAGTGGAAGATCTTGAGACAGTGCTTTGTTTTTTGTTTTTCAAAGACACTAGAGAGTTCCCCATGAAGATGCAAAAACCTGTAACAGTTCAGGTCAACTGTGAGAAAGATAAAAAAGTTTCCCCACAAGTTTTTGATAGCCTGTAATGTTGGTTAAAACTGATTCATCTTTTTTTGCAAAAGTTTGTTACAACATGATGTTGTTCAATAGGGGTGCTGACGGGTTTACACCCACCAAGACCAAATTCAACAAGTAACTAGACACAATTTTTCCTTTGAGAAATACAAATACTTTTTTCGGACCTTAAGACCTCGATTCCAAGAAAATATTTTGTAAGGTCGTCTTCCTTCAATAAACACACGAACCGGACCGATCGAACACACACGCGATGTGCGAAAACCACCGCGTGCCTTGTACCGCGACGTACAGCTCGTACAGAAGGTGTAGAAGATGAGAGAACCGTGAATACACAGAGTATTCACTACCAACAATCACACAGATTAAATGAAGAACACAAAGTTAGGTTTTTTTTTTTTTTTTTTTGCATAAGAAGTTTTCTCCAAAATTTCACCGTTTCATTGAATGATTCAATCGTTAAATGCGTACAAGACACTTAGTATATATACACACCTAAGTTTGGTCCCTTACAATGAAACCCTAGTCCATACTTGACAAATAAGTATGACCCCTTATTAAACCTACAAATGCGGACCATATAAGAAAAGCTAAAAGTACTGACTTAGTAAAAACCACAAATTTGGATATGTACAAGAACCCTTGTCCAAACTTATGACACTTTCACATAATTACAGGATAAGTCCTTCAATGTTGAAACTTCAGCAACATCCAGCATTTATCAAACTTTGGAGCACTTACAGACTCCCCCTTGATACATGTGGGAGTAGTCGCTTCCTACTCCTACCTTGTTCTTCTCACAGAACTGAACAACACGAATGAAAGGCATAACAAGCTCACGGGCTTTAGCGTTGTAATACAACGGTAAACGCCTCAGCTTCTTTCATGATCACTTCAGACACTTTCTCCTTAGTGATAATAGCTTCTCCTGTCCTCCCATAAGGTACCAGAATTTTATCCTAGCCATGCTGTGTAAGTCAAACTACCTCAAAGGAATAGCTCTCAAACACAAAGCAGGTTGATACACAGCCTTATACTAAATTTCACTTGAGAACTTATTTCTTGTTCTGACTCGATGTCCGACAGCAAGTGTGAATTGCTCCCACTTCATTGCTTTGCTTTCATTTTCCAAAACTTTCTTCATGTAACAAATAATTCCATTTTCCGTTGGAGTATTCAAGTTAAGCTAAGCGATATGATACAGGTCCGACCTGGAAGGGAACTTAGAGTTTGAAAACGCGGTTTGAAGTACTAAACTCCATCCATACACTTGATCAAAACCAGATGATTCTGCTCATCCCAATCCCGGCTTCTGATTTACCCTGAGAACTCTCCTTGTATGCGTTCAAAACTCTTCTCCTGAGTAAGTTCTGGTGGGAGTTTTCTAAACCATAAAGTTTTCTGAATCTCTTTAGGAATCGGCCATGGATTGGGATTAGCATCAACCAGTGTATTGTTATAAGCAATTTCACACAAGTCTTCAAAATCATCTTCCACTCCTTCGACCGATTAAACATTCATCGAATATGACACATTACCACCATTGCTAATGACTGCATGATCAACATATTCATTTGGTCTAAGCTCCTCTACTATTCCAACGACTTCGTCATCTTTGTCTAAGTCGTTGTTTGAGATGAAGTGTTCCCCGGCTTTCATATCACGATCCGAATCGGATAAAACACTAAGTCCAACCTCTGCCCGACCTTTATCTCCACTTGGATCTTTGCCTCTCTGAGACTCCCCATCAACTACAACATCAGTTACAGCTTCCATAGCTTATGGGCTACTTGGCTGCTCCCTCTGCTGAGAAGCGTTGGGATCTTTGTCTTTGTCCAAGTCGTCCTGAATCTTTTTTAGCTCATCCAACTTGCATTGGGCTTGAACTTGCAGGGACGTATTCTCCCACAGAGCAGCAAATAACTCGACAAGCTCAACAAAAATTCTACGAAGCCGTTCAGTTGAAGCAGAAAGGGTTTCATGTCACGAGGTATACGCCATATCCCACTTGATCATAATTTCTGATTGGATGGTTTGTCTATGGTACCGAAAGGTTAAGACTTTAATCTTCTTGTCATTTTCAGCATTTATCCTTTTCTTCTCATCCAATTCTTTCTGTTGTTTCTTGTTAGCTTCTAGAATTTCATTGATGACCTTTGTCTATCTTTGCATCGCCGGATGAGCCTCTTCCAACTTTCCCCGAACATAAACTTGGAAAGAAGGTTTATCACTCCTAACCGAAGTTTCTTGAGTCTGAGGAGCTGAGGTAGAAACCGGAGGCCTTGGTGCTACAAGACAAGGAGGTCCCGGATCAGATGCAACCTTTGGACGGAATTTTCTAGACGAATTTTGCGAATAGGTAAGCATAGTAGGTGTCTTTAATTGAGGACGTACAAAACTCAAAGGAGTTCCCGAAGACAGTGTCATGAAAGCTGAAGGCACCGTAGAAGAACTCAATCCCATGGACGTTGCAAATGGATTACCAGAACCCGCGAGAGATGGAAATGAAGAAAATAATGGTGCCGTAGAAACTCCAGATACTGGAATATTTGAGCCAAAAGACGAATAACCAGCAGGAGATACAACAGATGCTGTAGCAGAAGAACTTGAAGTTGAAACTGGTACCGAAGGGAGGGAGATAGGAATATCATGAGAAGTAACTGAAGGAGCTGAAGCTTCAACAACTGCAACAGCTACCAACTCTAAACTCATGTGAGACTAACTAGAACTTTCTCCCAATCGTTTTCTTTTGTATCGACTTCTTTTGTACGTGCTAAGGGAAGAGACGCTACCATCATTATCAGAAGACTGAGTATCATTCCCTATGGCAGCATCAATCATTGCTAACACACTATCAAATAAAACATCATCCTCACTTTGATTTGATGGAATCATCTGAACATTAGGAATATCATATATAATCACATCATGTATTTGTTCCATGAAAGGATCAACAACTACCGCCACAGCTTCTGCCACAACGGGAACAAGAACAATCGATTCTTCAATAACCGTTGGCTGTTGTTTAGGATTAACCTGAGGTTGAACAACTTCCGACTGTTGAAGAATTAACATTCGCTCCGCCATCTACATCAACTTCAAACAACTGATTAACACCTGCATATATCTTGCTCCACACATCATCATTTGCAGGGCTATAATCATCAACCACAATAGCACCCAGCATAGGTCGAAGCTCAGGAAGTAGAGATGAGCGAACTGAAGGAATAGCAGCGTAGAAGTCAACAAAGACACGTCTAGACATTCGTTGAAGTACAAGCTACTGCAATCCGACTGTAATTGGAAGATTCAGAATAAGATGCCGGAAAATGATCATTAGAAAATGGGGATATAACAATAGAAGATGTGGATATCAACGACATAATCAAGCTGGGTTTTAAGCGCCAAAGAATCACGCAAACAAAATTTTATGGCTGATTGAACGTTAGGCCAATCATAGCCGATAACAGATTATGACTCATGCCATTAAATTCAGCTTTTCTTCGAGCAAAGCATTCCATAATAATGTGAAAGAAGAATCTCCATTTTTCACGAAGCATACCTTTGTGATATTAACTGGACGACGGATTGCAAGAATATCCAAATCGAAGAATAGAACGATCTATAATCTTGGCTACATAATATACGCCTCCCATATCAAGATCTCCTATATGCAAAGCAGCACGAATAACAGTGATAACCAACTGTCGACCATTGACCGTCGCTTCTATTAAATTACCAATTACACGTGCAGACGTCCAAAAGTGTTGCATATAAGCATCCACGTATAGCATAAGAGACTCAAGATCTTCTAAGAAATCGAATAATACGCAAATAATCTTCAATTCCGCGAAGACTCTGATCAAGAAGAGCAACTTGATTGTGTTTTGGGATGAAAACATGTTCTGGAACTTGTTATTGGTTTGGCGGCTGTAGGATTGGATGTTCGGCCATTTCTTAAAACAAGCTAAACACCACAAATAAGTTTTAATGATATATGATAATCTTAAAAATCTGCAAATAATAAACACTTAGTAAAATTTACAGACAATTTATCATAATAGAACAAAGTTAACATATAACAAGTTCCAAAGACAATATAAAGTTGGACAGTCCAAATTTGAATGACAACAAATTAAATTTAGACATACATGAAAATTCATAAATTCAGACAAAGTGTAATTGGTGTGCGTTAGGTGTATGATGTTTTTATTGATATTTTAAGCCCATTTTACGCATTATTAAAGTTTTAAATTAATAAAACATGATATTCTGCTAACACTAAACACACACTTGGCAAGTGCACCCATCGTGAGCGTAATATAGCGTTGATAAGATACCGAGGTCGTCCAAGGACACAAGAGGTTTTAGTACCGTCTTATCCTCAACGTCTAATCAAACTAAAATATTTAGAAAAGGTTTTAAGCATGAAAAAAAAACTAAAAATGCAAAAATAAAAATAAAATATAAATAGATAGACATGATGAATCACTTGGATCCGACTCGCCTTTAATGTATCCTTTGATGATTTCTGCACTTTTTCACTTTTTTAAGAGATTATCTTAGTTATAGTAGTTGGCCCCTCTTTTGAAGGTGACGTTACCCTCAACCCAGTAGTTTGAGTCAGCAAGGATACAATCCCAAAGGGTCCGAATATTGAAAGATAATTAATTAAGTTATTAATGCGAAAAGTGGTAGGCCCCTCTTTTGAAGGTGACGTCACCCTCGGCTAAGTGGTTTGAGTCAGCAGGGATACAATCCCAAATAGCAGGTTTAATGTATTAGTAGTAGTTTACATATGAGGGGATCAAGCCATTCGCACCCGCGCCATCCAATACCAGTGGGTATTGAAGGAGGTCCTAGTAAGCTTGACCCAGGTCCTTGCAGGATCTATACACTAAACAAGGCAAGAACCTTACTAAACCATTCCCTTAACCCCCGACCAGGTAGCCAACATATGTCTATATAGACCGTTAAGATATGAATGGTGAAAATCTTTTACTTTATATAGACAGTAAAGTAATACCAAGACACAACGGACAAATGATAAAGAAGTTTCACGTTCAACATAAGAAACTAGTAATTAAATTCATTAATACAAAACCAAATAAAAAGTGCCAAAAGATTTAAAATTAAAAGTAATACATTAAATGGTTGTCTTCACCAAGTGATGTAAGAGACATAGCTAAACATGGCCTTTGATTGACAAGAAATCTTACCATCAATCTTGAATCCCAAGACTACTACACACATTCTAAGGGGCTGTTTGTTTAACTCTTAATGAGACTCTTAATGGTTCATACCTCTTAATGGTTCAACACTTTAATGATTCAGACTATTTGTTTCACGAGCAGATGTTTGAACGGTTCAGACATTTGCCTCTGAGTGGTTAAGATTTATACAGAGCATGAAGAGTTAAGACCTCTATTCTTAATTGGTCAGACATTTGCCTCTAAATGGTTAAGCATTATACATTCTCTTAATGGTTCAGACCTCTTATTACCTCAGCACTTAATGGTTCAAACCTCTTACTGGTTTAGCACTTAACCAATCAGATGTTGCCAAACAACCCCTAAGATGGATGATGGTGGTGGATGTGGGTGTTGTAGTGGTGGTGGAGTGGTGGCAAAATTCGGAGAGAGGTTGTTTGCCAAGGGATACCTTTGAAGTGAGCCAAACACCCCTATTTATAGCCTGAACAGAAGCCTGACCACGGCCCCGTTTCCAGCGGACACGCCCCCGTGGCCATCCCTTTTTCTCTTCCTTCATTAATTGCATTTGTCAGCATTGGGCTCCACATGGCCCGTGTTCGCTAGGCACGGCCCCATGTGGAGAAGCGTATCTGTACGACCAAGATTTGCTAGATTCTGCAAATCTTAGCGTTGACCACTCCCCGGGCTGAGCAGGGCACGCCCCCATGGTGGCCGTAGAAGCTTCCACAACTTTGTCCATTTCTACAGACATCTGACCACACCCTCGTGTCCAGTGGGCATTGGCCGTGGTCAGACTTCTGTTTCTTGTTTTTGCTCTTGGAGATGCTGCCGAGGGGTCGGGCATGTCATGTTTATTCCTTTTCTTTGTATTTACGTTAGTTTTTGCTGCATATTTGTTCCTTTTGTTCGTTTAAGCTCGTTTGGTCCTGAAAATACACAAGGAAGACAAAAAGACACTTTTCCAACATTAGTACTAAAAAGGGTTAGTTTAAAGCCTTGATTGATGTAATTTATATGTTGCATTTTACAGATATCAGTAATGTTCAAAAAATAAATTTGGACAACACCGTTTCCAAATAAGAATGAAAAATAAATCTAGCCATAATATAAAATTCGGACATAACTGTTTCTAAAACAGTATGTACGGACTATGTAAATCCGGACAGAGTTTGATAAACCCAAAGTTTATCAACCCTTGAATCAAAAATTTATCCAAATAACTTCATTGAATCTAAGTCTATACCCGTCCATACTACGGTGGGATAAACTTGAATTCTCAGAAATAATTCTGACAAACTTTAATTCACAATATTTCACAAAACAATCATCATTCATTTTTTTTCAACATCCAAACACCTGCCAAGAATCACCAACAAATAACTCATATGAAAATTTCAATCAAGCTACACATTTATCAAGCAAAATCATTCATTACTCGAACAAAGACAAGTAATCAAGCTATTGTTATCCCAAAATCACCAAGAATCAAAAATCCATCAAGAAACACTAAGTTCATCAAGTCCAACTAAAAACCCCCAATTTTGCTGACACCCAAACCTTAACCAAATTCAAAACCAAGAATCAATCAAACCAATCATGTTATCTTCATACAAACATCAAGCATTCAAGCAAGGAATTTACAAATCATCTAAAAATCAAGAATACCAATATTCAAGATACAAGCCCTAGATAAGAAAAACCCAAATTTGAAGAAGATGGAGATAAAGATAAGTAGATGCATACCTTGAAGATGATAATACTCTGAAATTTAATCACAAAGATTCAAAAATTAGAATGTTTTGGGAAGATAATAAGTTGAGTCGCCGTTGGGGTATAACCGTGGGGTATTGCTGAAACTGTGGGGTTTTGAATGTTTGAGAATAACAATGTCACACCCAACCGATGACGATCGGGATGAGATGAAGAAATCGCTCAAAGTGTCATAACACTATGTGATGATATAATTTTAAATTAAATTTCAAAGTAATGCAAAAAATGTCATACAAAGATTCAAACATAAACAACATTGTTTCAAAACTTAACATCAAATAAACGTTTATTCTAGATGTGTTTTTAAGTCCACCTAAATCTCGTTTCTTTACTTAGCATCATCTCATCTATGAATTAACATGTATTAAAATATGATCACAAAAAGTTGGCAAGTATACTAGTTTTGTACATAGCATAATATAGAATAAAAAGTTTAACGAGCTCATATCCAACATGATTAAAAATATGCAAGTTACTAATATGCTGAAATGGTGTAACTATATGTTCAAACCCAAGTATACAACGCAAATTTACCTTTCCCAAGAGACTAGTGGGAGATTAACATGTTTAACTTAACAATACCCCAAGACTAATGGGCGGTGCATTAATCCTATAGAGCTATAATTGTTAAGGTAGGCTAGCAAAGTTAATGAGCATATATTGACACAAAAGTTTACATAGCATACGAGATTAACAATCATCATATAGTTTCATGTTTAAGCATGTATAGAGTGTGACTAAAATAAGTTTCAAGTGTTGTGTTTTGCATAAGATACATGTTGCACCCAAAGTGTTAAAAGGTAAAATGGGATCGAGTATAGTCACGGTTTTGCAAGCTTCCACTTGAAAATTCCGCTAGTGTTTGTTGGTTGATTAGAATGGAGCACCAAGTCCTTCTACACCAAGAAACATAGGTGTATGAGTGTTGGATGTTAACGGAAGATTAAGGATTTGGAGTTTAAAGTACATGAAAGTAGACTTATGAGAAATAATCATTAACACATAATACTTTGACGATGTAACTTAACACTTTGACAAATGATCACTAGTTTATCATCAAAGGTTTAGTTACTTAGATTATATATGTTACATAGTAGATATCATAGGTAAGTAGTCCAATAATTCAACAAGAACATCATATAAGTCATGCATGAGGTAGGAAGATAAATCTTCCATTTAGGAACCTCTTTGGTATTCAGCACTACACATGTTGTCTTGGACAACAAGAAGGGTCATGAACATACATTAAGGAAATGAAATACATACTAGCTAACTAAGAAAACATAAAGTGATGTGTGGATTTGAAGGTAGGATAGCCCAAGCTAACCATATAATCACACAACTTCAAGTCTAAAATTTGTTCCTCACTTGTGAGTTAAAACTCTATTAAAGTAGAAAGTTTATGAGGATTAAACATCTGGATTTACATGTCACAACCTTGTTTTTAAGCTCACATAATCATGGCCTTGATTAGTGGTATAAGAACATAGGAACATGTATAACATGAATATCAAGAAATACGAATTTTTATTATGATCCAAATGTCGGATTGAATGGTTACAACGAAAAGGTGATAGACAAGAATACAAGGTTTACAAAAATAGAAATACAAGCAATGCTTTATAATTAAGGAAAGTACGAAAAACAGGGCGTTACAAACAAAGTTGCACAACTGAATATATATCAAGCTTTAATCAAGTGCGGATGTGCTGATGGTGTTGATTAAGGCCGGACGGTGATATCAGAACCACAAGGCCGGACAGAAGAAAAATTAATTCTCAAAACTGTTAAGTTCAGATGGCCATCTATGGATTATGTGATGTGAAGAAGAAAAATCAACATGTGCGGAGGGAATTAACAAGTCACAAGGTCGGACGAACAAATACAAATCACAAGGTCCGACATTAGATGTTATAAGTTTGGACAGCAGAAACATGGATTTCCAAGGTTCAGATCCCACTCAATTCGGTCAAACCCACAGTTTTATATATATATATATATATATATATATATATAGACACACACACACTAAGTAAAACAACCAAAATACTGATTAATATAAACCAAATATTAATAATTAAATGTCAAAATTAAAACCTAACAAAGTCCCGGTATATTTTTATTAATCTTTGTCAAAAACAAACTTGAAACTAATAATCAAGAATCAAAAGAGAATAAATTCATAAATTCCGGTAACTTAACTCCGAATTGAACCACGTTTATTTTTTCAACAAATGAAGCCACAAAAAAAAATTTAATAATCCTGGCGAACAAAAAATAATATTATTTTAACTTTAAATATTAATTTGAGTTAACTTCCATTTTGCTCCGCATGATTTGTTAATTTTAATAGTTTTCCCCAATAGTTAAAAAATAGCCATTTTTCTACTTGATTTTCTAACTTATGGCCATTTTGTTCGCCGTCTCTAACTCCAACAAAAAAATCCATTAACTTGAAGGGTATTTTGATATTTTTATAGAAAAAAGTAAGGGCATGTAAGTCTTTTCACTTAAATAAACATATAACTTGTTTATTTACATGTATATAAGTAATTCTTTTCTAATCCACATCCTTCCAATCACTCTTTCTACCGGCCACCACCATCCACCAACATCCACCACGACCTGCTACTACCAATTGCCGACCACGACTACCGCGAGTTTTAACTAAACGTTTTAATTGAGTTAGATCCAGAGAGTAAACTACCGAAATACCCCTACTTTTAACTTTTTAACTAAGTTAGAGCCAGGGAGCAAACCGGCTACAAACTCAAAAGATCAGGAGGAAAATAGATATTTTTAAATCATTGTAGCAAAACTGTTAAAATGACCAAACCAAGAGGAGCAAAACAAAAGTGAACTCTATTAATTTTAAGGGTATGCAATTACAACTATGAATTAAAGTCAAAATTTCTTCTACGTCTTTGGGTTCAACTCCCAGTTTCCCAGGTTACTACAAATCACCTCAAAATTAACTTAAAATATAGCTGTCAAAGGTTATAAGTGAACTTTGAAAATGGAAGTGGAACTATGTGAATGTTAATGAATTGTCCCAAGGGCAAATAAAATTGAAGTGGCGCCAGAATTTTGGAGCCACGTTTAAAACATAAAAACTATTCATTTTATGTGGAATATTAATATTAATATATAATTTAATTGGCTCTAAAGATGGTGGTGCTGTACTTTAGTGGTAACAAATTCGTTGCCTCTACCATAGAGACCCTCTTTTAAAACCAAGCAACTTTGATTTTTACATTTTTGTGCCTAGTGTTTGAAACTGTACAGGCCCCTTTATGCGAAAAAACCGAGATTCTGAAGTCTGTTGCGTGGTGTAGAAGGGTCTTGTTTAAGACCATTTGTTTTTCCTAGTTGGAGTTCATATTTCAAACAAAATGATCGTTATGTTGGAACCGTTAGCTTCTACCTAACACTGTTGAGTCGAATAAACAAACTTCATAAACAGTTAACAAACACACACGATTGAGAGATATTTCACACTCTAGAACACACACACTTGCATTCGAATTAGACCAAATGTCTGATACAAAGCCCTATTTATACCTGCCCATATTGGAGTTATTCCTTAACCGACACAACTTAGTATATTCAGGTACACATACATAATAACCCCTAGAGTTTAGAGTTTTTACACAACTGACACAATAAATAAATACTAGATAATATTTGACATCTTTGTTTGATGTCAACGTGTAAAGGCCAACATCTCTGACGTAACTAGCTTGATTCATTATGTATTTTTTGTTGATGCATAGCACCCCACATTTTGATGTAGTAGGATGGACTAATGTTCATGTTTGGAACATCATATAAATTAAACATCTCATAGTAAATAAATTTGTAACAAGGATAAAAGTAGGTATCATCTTCAACAATTATTCTTATTTTCCTCATGTTTGTTTAATTATTTCTTGACTATGTGTTTTGGGTTTCAATAATCTTGTAAGACAAATGCATACTTTTGGTTCTGATATTTCCACGTCAAATCAAAATCCAAAGGATGAATTTGGCCATTTAAATTGTTAAATGTTTTGGAAGAGCCCTAGTTTTTATTTCGCTTTTGGCCTCCAAATAGGTGAGCAGCCCATATGAATTACATTGACATTTTTTTACTGTAATTCAGTATTTGACTCTGAATTTTAAATTTTAGACAAATAAACTCCAAGAATTTTTCAACTGCTCTCCCAGTTGAGTTTACCAAGCTTCTGAAGCTCAAATACCTGTAAGAAAACCCTCAGCTTGATAACACATAATCAATACATTTTTTTAACGTTATGATCATTGTGAAATGACAATCCTATTGTTTTATTAATGCAGGGATCTGAGTTATAATAACTTCACTGGAACAATACCATCTGAATGGGCTACTATGCAGTTGACTGACCTGTAACCACACATTATATCACCTCATTAGCAGTTCTTTCCCAGTAAAATAATTATTTGTCTGTGGTAGAATATCAAAAAAAAAAATTAGATTTGATAGTAACATATATATTAAATTGTAATTAGAGTAAAGTACACGGAGGGTTCATGTGGTTTACCATGATTTTAGATTTGGTCCCCAACTTCTCAAAAGTACATTGATGGTCCCCGCGGTTTGCACTTTGTAACATATTTATTCCCTAGCTAAAAAATCTAAAGTTTTTGGCAGGTTCAAGATAGGGATTAGATATTTAGATGCGTCACAAAATGCAAACCACAGAGACCATTCATGTACTTTTAAGCAAAGTTAGGGACTATGCAGTTAACTGACTTGTAACCACACATATATTAGCAGTTGTTTGCCTGTAAAATAATTATTTGACTGTAGTAGCATATCAATTTTTTTAGATTTGATAGTAACATATAGATTAAATTCTAATTAAAGTAAAATACATGGATGGTCCATGTGGTTTACCATGATTCTAGATTTGGTCCCCAGCTTCTCAAAACTACATAGATGGTTCCAGTGGTTTGCACTTTGTAACACATTTATGTTAGAAGATACAAACATAATTTCTTTATATTCGAATATTAGTATGTATGAATGTTAACTTAGGATTATTATGAGTTGTAATTATGTAATTATGACCGGTATGTTAGAGTGGTTGCGTTGGTTAGGAGACAATTTTCCCTCCATTTCAACCGCTATTAACTGCCATCTATATGATATTTATATGTCTTGGCGGGTTTCACTCTCGGCACCAAGACAATTTTAACCGCCAAATTTTCCGCCAAATTGTCCCTCCATTTTTCTCTGCAAACATCAAAGTAATCAAGTCGTTATCATTAATCCAAATCATTATAACGCTTCCACTGAATGTCATTCTGATGGCCAACAAAGTGGTATCAGAGCCGGTTATGTTAGCGATGATGATTTGAAGTTGTCTTCAAATTATTGCCGTGTATACACTGCACTGAAGAGAAGCGAGAAAGGCGATGAATGCAGAGGCGATGCTATTACTGTAATCAGCCCGACCACCAAATCTCTACATGTGAAATGAAAGAAAATGATGAAGAAGTGCAACTGCTCCGTCTGGCCGTGAACACCGGAACGCAGAAATCACACAACACTGATGCTGAATTTCAAAGCGGTCAAAGAAAAGAATATATAGTGACTGGTACCGACGGTGGTTTGTTGTTAGAAATATGGTATGTTAGTAAGACTCTTAAACATCATTATTCAGGAAATATGGACATGTTTAAACGCATAAAAAACCTGTCAAGTGTCGAAACTAACACAGGAGAAAATCATTTCTTCTTTATAAGAGGCATAGGAGTCACTGAAATCATGTCTGGAATGGAGAATATTCAGGTTCAAAGTGTGTTCTACACACCGGATATTGATTGAAATGTTTTAAGTTTAGATCAACTAATAACACAAGGTTACACTATTAAGTTTAACGGAGACAAATGTAAATTGTTTCCCACATTCGGTATTCCAATGTTTAATAAAAGAAGTGGTAAAACTGGCATGACGGGAGAAGAAGAAATAGGCATGCTAGAAAAGGAATCGGTATTAAAGAGGGAAGATCATCATGAAAGATTCAAAAATGAATTCTTGAATGATTACTTCGAAAGTTTAGATGTATCAACGAATGAACCTGACTGGAATGTTCTGATACTTCAATCCATGTCATTCAAAGAGTTCAATGACTGCAAGGCTTTACTAGACATGTTAGAAGATGAGGATTACGTGGTGATGTACCGATATCATCTTGATATCAAGTTTAATGAAATCGTAGATTGGTTTCTGAAAATTAAATTAGAAATTTTCACGAGACCATTACCGGGGTATGCTTCGGAGAATAGGAATATATGTCTGTTAGACTTGTATATGGGAGTAAAACGAGAAGGAGGACATCGATATGTCAGAAAATAACTTATGGTCAAAAATCGCCAAGAAGATCGGTTTCGACTACATCGAAGGTGAATACATGAGGCTGTTATATGCCATGTATTTGGATGTAATAGTATACTATTACAAATACAAGTCAGTACAGGAACATGCAAATCAGCGAAAGGAGATCAAGATGGTAACGGATTCAAGGCAGGTAAAGAGCGATGAGGACAGAATGGAAGGAACTGAGATTATGCAAGCAACTGGAAATACAAGAACAAGAGAAGCTGCAGAATGTTGATGCACGTTTTGTGGACGCGACAAGACCAGTTCAAGAGCACGACATTCCTCCGTCGTGTACAAGAACAAGTCAAACGGGCCGAGACTTGTTCAAGACTATCAGGCTTAACAATGAACCAAAACAAGACTTGGGCCTTATCCTATTTGACGAACCATAATTGGGCCTAAGCCAATTATTGGCGGAACAAGGATAAAGTCGACCAAACACTTTGTTTCGTCGACCAAGATGCTGATTCGTCGAAGGTTGAGGATGTTTCGTCAACCAACTAGCTGATTTGTCAACAAGGTCCTGTTTCGTCGACCAAGATGCCGATTCGTCGAGGGTTGACAGATTCCGTACATACGTTCTTGGTCAAAACACCGAGCTGTGGATACGTTTCACTACGGATTTCGATCAAGCTATAGAGGTTGCTGCTTCTTCGACTGCTACGTTTGCCGATCTTCCTGAAGATCAAAAGAAAACATATGATTTGGAAAAGAAAGTATACGCCATTCTCACTCAGGCGTTAAGCAAGGATATATACCATCAGTTTGTCAGTTTCAAGACGACAAAGAAGTTGTGGGACGCGTTAAAGACAATAGGGGTAGGGAATGAAGCAACACGTCAATTGCGACACGATCTACTCAAGAAAGAATTTGACGGGTTTACATGTATGGATAAAGAGTCGTTGGGAGATATGACAAGCCGGTTCTATCATTTGCTTACAGAATTGGGCAACTTTGGAGTGGTGACAACTACAGCAGAGGTTGTAAAGAAGTTTGCTGATGCGTTACCTCCCTAGTGGAACAGTTTCTTGGAAATCTTGAAGTACAACGGGGTCTTAGATACTACAAATATCAACGACTTCGTCCAACTTTTGGAAAACAAGGATCAGGAGGAAACGTTAAAGGCTAAAAGAGTTCCCGTGCCACAGAATCCAGAAATGTATTATGGGACTCCGAGTGCTTCTTCTGCAAAACCCATTGTGCCATGCAACCCTGAGATGTATTATGGCACTTCCAGTTCCTCATCTGCAAAACCTGGTTCACATGCTCCGCTTCAAACAGCGTTCGTCACAAGCACAGATATGTATGGGAATCTAGTGCAAGTTCCTGCTAAGCCAGCCCCCACTACAGACATGTATGGAAATCCACTTCAACCACCTCCTGTTCAAGAACAAGCATGTTATGGAAATACATCTTCTGCTGGTCAACAATCAAAGCCTAATACAGTACAACTGAACACTTCAAGTTTCTCAAAAGGAAGTGTGGAAGTAGCTAGGGAACACATGGAGTTGCTAACCACCTTAGTGAGTGCATACTGTGGGTTGGTGGATGGTCAGATTGGAAACATTAATCTGACACAAGAAGATTATCAGCAGGTAGATAAGGAGGAGATGGAGTTGATGGATATTAAGTGGGCCTTTGCTAGTGTTGTTAGAAGAGCAAAGGATTTTATGGAAAGAACTAGCAGAACCAGCTTGGAGAGCAAGAAAGATACCAAGTATGGGTTCGATAAACAAGCAGTGAAGTGCTTCAATTGTGGTGAGCGTGGTCACTTTAAAAGGGAATGTACGAGGCCAGCACAGCATGGGAATCAAAATCCTTTCAGGAATCAGGGCAACCAGCAGAACTAGAACAGGAACACTGAACGTACGTTGGTGCCTGTCAACAACCCATGCCAAGCTGGAACATCAAATGCCAACCGGGCACTAGTGGTTCAGGTTGATGAAGGATGTGATTGGTCAATCCAATTAAGTGGTGATGCTCCGGATGGTACAACTTGTTTTGCTAAAATTGTGAAGGATGCAGTTCACACCAGTGGTGGAGAATCTTCTGCCAGTGGTGGTGAATCTTCTGAGGATGAAGACTCTTCCGGGTACAGTAGGAGTACAGATGAAGAATCATCCAGTTCAGGTGATGATCAAGTGGGTGAGACATCTAATGTTTCCATGGATGCTGATATTGATGATCTATTGGAGGAAGCTGCAGCAAGAAGTGATAGAAGATCTATTCTGGTGGATCAAGATGCTTATTCTTCGTCTTCTCTCCATTCAGCCTTTATGGCTAATGTCGACGGTTCATCAAGTCAGGTATGTATCGATGAACCCATTGTTGTAAATTGTGATGAATGTGATAGGTTGCGTGCTAGATGTGCTGATATAGAGAAAAGTATGTCTGAGTTGCAAAGCAAACATGATGCTTTACAAGCTAGTTTGTTTGACTTGCAAGACAAACATCCTACATTGAATGAGAATTGTTGTGACTTGCAAAGTAAGCATGAGGCTTTGCAAGAAATGTATGATGTGACCTTTATCCACAATCAAAAATTGACTGTGGACCTTTCCAAATGCACAGAAGCCAACGTGTTCTATGAATACCATGAAAAAGAGTTTAAGTCAGTAATTGAAAAGCTAAAGAAAGATAAAACCGAGCTAATTAAAATGGTTTCTAGAAAACAAACCGACATAAATTTGTATATATCTCGACTTGAGATAATGCAAAAAGAGATGGCTCTGGTAAAAACGGAAAGTGAGGCAATCCAACTCAAGTTAGACAGTTATTTGAGTTCTAGCTATGTGTTGGATCACATCATTGATGTCCAGAAAGAGAAAAGGGACATCACGTGCATAGGATATAAGAAATGTCCACCACCTGTGAGACATAATTATGATGCCATGCCAGATGAGGAGGACAGAGTGTTCTTTGAACCATCTGTGCCTCTAGATATGAAGGAGTTTGCAGCAGGGCTCGGATATACGCAAGAAGTATCATCAGATTCAGATGTGTCAGCAGATGCATGTGTATCTTCTGCTGAGCTGAATCAGGATCCTCCAATCATTGAGGATGCTGATTCTTCTGATGATGAATCTGATGATGCTATTCCAGCAAAGTCTGATGCGGTGGTAAAAGATGAGGACATACCTCTCGAGAATGACAATCTATGTGATCCTCCTGCAAAACCCGCTAAGACTGTTGCAATCGAGTCCTCGCCTGAGAAAGAGTCGGAGAGTGTGAATTTGCTGTACACTCTTGTTGGTGATGATAAAATTTATTCAGACAAAGACATTCCCATTAAGAATGTGAATCAATCTTTAATCAGTAAAGTTTTTGAAAACTCGACAAGTAAGTTTTTGGGAAAGACAGGACCATGTGTTACAGTAACCCATTGTCCTCCTATTCCAAAGGCTGAAGTTCGAAAACAGTTTGGCAACAAGAAATCACCAATAGTGGAAAAACAGCAGAATCACACCAAACCAAAAGCAAAATCACCGGCTCAAACTCAAAAGAAGCCGAATCAGAAGAAAAACAAGAATGTAAACTTTGTGAAATCGACGGGAATGGACAAAATTGAAACGTTTGAAAATAAATCTAACTTAGTTTTTGTCAAGAAGGCAACTGTTCAGAAATGAAATGAACCGAGCAGTTCAAAGCCTAGTACCTCGGGTTCACAAAGTTCAACATCATCGGCTAAACGATCACATGATTCTTCGGGGTTTGTTGAACGAAGATCATGTTTTGAGTGTGGGACAATTGGTCATATTATTCGAAATTGTCCTTATCTTCATAAACAAAAAGAGAAAGTTGATGATCCCTGAGGCAAGACTGATCGTAAGCAATCTGTTTTCATAAAACAAGATCCCCGCCTTGTAAAAGAAAGGGAAAAGAAACAAAAACGCCAACAGGTCAAGAGAATTGAAAAGGCAATTAAAACTGAAGTGGTCAACAAAACATCTGTTTCTGTAAAACCAGACAATTCAAAAACTTCTGACCAACATGAAGTTAAAATTTTAAAACAAAACAGACGTGGAAACCAAAAACGGTTACTGAAATCAGGGGGACCATCACAATTCACCAATCATCAAAGACAAGAAGTTATTGTTATTGATGAAAATGGAAGACCCAAGACCACAATCGCTTGGGTCCCCATCTCCAACTAATTATTTGAGTTTATGTGCAGGGTGTTCCAGGAGGAACTATCAGTAGTCACTGGATTGTTGATAGTGGGGCATCCATGCACATGACGGGCGACATGAAGCTTCTCTACGACGTTAAATCTATTAGAGGGGGTTATGTTGCTTTTGCTGGAGACAAGGGTGGTTATATAACGGGTGAAGGAATGATATCCAACGGGATTGTCAGTTTTGAAAAGATCAACTTTGTGAAACAGCTTGATCACAATCTTCTTAGTGTTTCTCAAATATGTGACAAGCAGTTCTCAGTACACTTTGATGCTAATGGATGTTATGTGCTGAAGCCTGGCTTCAAAATTCCAAAAGAATGGATTCTCTTGTCGGCTCGAAGGATAAATAATTTGTACGTCCTTGATATGAGCCAGGCTATTACTACGTCTGCACAAGCAACATGTATCGTTTCTAAAGCCACAGAAAAAGACTCAATCTCTTGGCACAGACGAATGGGTCACATTCACTTACGCAAAATGAATCATTTGGTATCAAATGAGTGGGTGAATGGTGTTCCTCTCAAAAATTTCCATCTTCAAGACGTTTGTGTTTCGTGCCAAAAGGGAAAACAAACGAAGAAGAAGCACCCTACAAAGAAGATCAACACGGTGGCAGTTCCTCTTGATCGTTTGCACATGGATTTGTTTGGTCCTGTCAAGCACAAAAGTATCAGGAATGATCAATATTGCCTCGTGGTTACTGATGATTATTCAAGATTTTCTTGGGTATCGTTCATGGCACGCAAGAGTGAAACCTTTGAGATTATCAAAAACTTGATCATTCAGATTGAGAATTTGTATAAATTGAAGGTTAGACGAATACGTAGCGACAATGGTACTGAATTTAAAAATCATGCCATGGCGGAGTTTTGCACTTCAAAAGGTATTCTTCACGAGTTTAGTGCAGCTTACACTCCTCAACAGAATGGCGTCGCTGAACGTAAGAACCGCACATTGATCGAGACTGCTAGGACAATGTTGGTGGAGTCGCAGTTGCCCATTCCATTCTGGACTGAAGCTGTGGCCTCTGCATGTTATACATTGAACCGAGTCCTTACAGTCAAAAGACATAACAAGACCTGCTTTGAGCTTCTTCACAAACGGAAACCAGACTTGTCGTATCTTGAACCGTTTAGAGCTCCATGCACAATCATCGATCCTAATGGAAAGTTTGGGGCAAAAGCTATTGATGGATACTTTCTTGGGTATGCCACCCCTAACTTACGAGTCTGGAATCTAGAGACTAAAAGGGTCGAGGAATGGTCTGAAGTCATAGTACAAAGGCACACTTTGCCTGTCAAGTGTCCTAGTCAGCCATGGATGTTTGAGTATGATGACTTTTTCAATTCGATCAATGTTGAAGCCGATGAAGAAAATGCTGCGGCAAGGATGTTATTCGAGAGTGACAATGCAACAGTTTCACCGGTGGTTCGTCCAATTCTTGTCAATCAAGAACCATGTTCGGTGAACAACAATACTCTCGACAATGAGGATTTTCATGATGCTGCCGAATTGAACGAATCTTCAGAGGATGATGAATTTCTAGATGCAGATCAAGAAGCCCCTACAACAGCTGTTCATGGTACTTCAGAGGGTACTCCTCCAGTGGATGCCCACAGAACAGCTGAAGCTACTGCATTATCATATTCGTTAATTCCAGGCATTGATTTAGTTGTTGATCTCAACTTCAACAATTTGGGTATAAATGTTCCAGTTCCAGATAATCCTGAAACAAGGATTCATAATACCCATCCTCAAGAAAACATCATCGGAAATGTGCAAAGTGGCATTCAAACAAGAAACATGTTGCGAAACAACAACAATGCAGGCCTGTATTCAGTCATTCGAGAATCCGGTCAACAAAACGATTGGTCTTTCGCGTGTTATGTTTCACAGGAAGAACCAAGAACTTGGAAAGAAGCCATGAAAGATAATTCTTGGGTGGAAGCAATGCAAGAAGAATTGCATCAATTCCAGAAGCTGGGTGTCAGGAAACTTGTAGAGAAACCTGCTGGATACAAGAAGATTGGTACCCATTGGGTGTTTAAATGCAAAAAGGATGACCACGGAGTTGTTATCCGGAACAAAGCTCGTTTAGTCGTTCAAGGTTTTCATCAGATTACAGGGATCGACTACAACGAAGTTTATGCACCAGTTGCACGTCTGGAAGCTATACGGATCTTTCTGGCTTATGCCTCATTCAAAGGATTCAAGGTTTACCAGATGGACGTCAAAAGTGCATTCTTACATGGTGTGGTTGAAGAAGAGGTGTATGTCGAACAGCCTCCAGGTTTTGAAGATCCTATCCATCCCGACCGGGTTTGGTTGCTGAACAAAGCTCTCTATGGTCTTCATCAAGCACCACAAGCTTGGTATGCAACCTTATCTAACTATCTGCTGGAGAACGGTTTTTGAAGGGGCCTTATCGACTGTACTCTTTTCATCAAAGAACAAGATGGAGAACTTCTTCATGTACAGGTATATGTTGATGATATTATTTTTGGTTCTACTAATTATGTCTTGTGTAGGAATTTCGAGCGAATTATGCAGGATAAATTCGAGATGAGTGTTATGTGGGAAATGACTTTCTTTTTGGGACTACAAGTATAACAAACTGAGTCTGGGATTTTCATCCATCAGACTAAATATGTTGGTGACGTCTTGAGCCGGTTCCAGATGTCCGATGCAACGCCCATTGGTACCCCACTGCCACAAAATCAGGAATTACTCCAGACTTGAAGGGTGAAGATGTTAACCCCTCATACTACCGCGCCATGATTGGATCTCTTATGTACCTCATAGCATCAAGGCCAGACACAATGTACCCAACGTGCCTACTTTCCAGATATCAAGTCAACCCGAAGGCCTCACATCTTGCAGCTGTAAAAAGGATTTTTCGTTATTTGAAGGGTTACCCTGACACAGGTCTATGGTACCCTAGGGATAATAACTTTTACTTGATCGCGTTCAGTGATTCTGATTTTGGCGGATGCAAAATCGATGGCAAATCCACAACGGCTGGATGTTAGTTTTTAGGAAATCGCCTAGTCACTTGGCAGTGCAAGAAGCAGATTTGTGTCGCTACATCAACATGCGAAGCTGAATACATTGCTGCCTCAAGTTGTTGCTCCCAAGTTCTTTGGATTCAACAACAATTACGCGACTACGGTTTTGAATTCATAACTACTCCTATTTACGTTGATAATTCTGCTGCATTACAGATCACTAAAAATCCTGTGCAGCACTCAAAGACCAAACACATCGACATCAAATATCACTTCATACGTGATTGCTTTGATAAAAGGCTAATCGATGTTGTTAAGGTCCACACCGATGACCAACGTGCCGACCTTTTTACCAAAGCATTTGACAAATCAAGATTTGATTACTTATTATTGGTAAACGACATTAAGGTCAAGCAAGAGTAAACCAACATCGGAAAATCATTTTTGTACATATCTTTGTGTCTTTTAAATTTATCTTAGTTTATTGATTTTAGGTGGAGTAAATCCAAATTCTGAAAATCCAAAAACATCGAAAAATTTTAAAAACACAAAAACAATAAAAAAGCAAAAATGAGTTTCCTGGCGAGAAAAAGAGAAAATGATAGTACATCAGTGGTCTGTCTAAACCTCTTTAAACCCTAAACTGAAAAACGATAAGCAGCTCTATATAAGATGTATCGGTAGGTTCACACTCATTTTAAAGTGTGCAGGGTGATATAAATCTTAATCGACTGAAGACCAGGTGGGAACCATTCATTGGCATATGGTCTTAGTACCGAAATTTCGTTTGATAGATTGTCGAGGTTCTGAGATATTTGGTCTTTATGCTGCTTATCATCTGGGTATCATGGTTGTATCTTTTACCGAAAAATAACGGGGACGCAAGTCTAGATCTTTCATGATACTATACATACGTGTACATACTGCATATTGCATACGACCTCAATAAGTGATAAACAAAAACATGTCCAAACAAATAAGTGATAAAATATCACATTTATCCGAGAGTCAAGTTCGTCTCTCTGCTGTACGGAAGTACTGACCTGTTCACGGACTTGCTCCTGTGCCCTCATGCATATGAAAATCAAGTTCCTCATCAATAAGTGATTAATCACATGATAATCGGTATACTCACCGGTATGATGAACCCTCGTGCATATCTTGATACGGGAATGTGTTGTGATGTGGATGAACACTGGTCGGTAAGTATAAATCATACACTTAACGTATCCCCTCACCATGATTACATCTGATAAGTTGAGCTTAAGTGGACAACAATACCGATAATTGTTATAGGCTGCTTATCACAAGAGTGTTTTGGCATGACCGTAAACTGATATGATTCTCTTACCCTCGAAACTCACAAAAAGAATGCTTGTATATATTTATTTACTGCTTTCAGTCTTTACATTTCAAATATTCAAAAATACCAAAAAGATTTTAGGTGTGTTTTAATATAAACTTTATAAAAGCCAAAAAGATTTTATTTCTATTTTATTTTCGATCGTACGATGTTGGAACTCGAGTCTTCGTTGCCTGAAACCTGAACGAAAACCGAATTGACTAAATCTTCATAAACGGTCAAAATTTGCATGTTTTGAAAGTTAAAACAAAAATTGATAAATTTGTTAAACTTTCAAACTGTCGGACGGTGTTTGATTGTGACATGGTCATTCGTGTGTCACTTGTTTATGCTAACTATATTCCAAGCAGTTGTTCTTATTACGCGTTTAGATTTCTTGCATGTGCAGATTCTAAAGGCAAGGAGAACATAGTCGATGACAAGCTTCGGAATGAAGACACGACGTAAAGGCGCTCAAAAGATGAAGATCCTCGAGTTGCCGCTGACCATCATCAACACCACAAGGATCTTAAGCACTATTGAACAAGTCTTTCACGAGCATAACTCAAGGGGGAGCTTATGTTAAGGGGGAGTTTGTCAACACACTTCCTACATGATATGGGTAGTTTGTTGATACACTCTCTGCTTTCAAGACGTGAAGACTTTGAAGATCCTCCGACTCTGAAGACAACAAAGGCGAATCTCGCGAGTAGCGTCCAAGGGGGAGTTTGTTGATGCACGTTTTGTGGACGCGACAAGACCAGTTCAAGAATACGACATTCCTCCGTCGTATACAAGAACAAGTCAAACGGGCCGAGACTTGTTCAAGACTAACAGGCTTAACAATGAACCAAAAGAAGACTTGGGCCTTATCCTATTTGACGAAACATAATTGGGCCTAAGCCCATTATTGGCGGAACAAGGATAAAGTCGACGAAACACTTTGTTTCGTCGACCAAGATGCTGATTCGTCGAAGGTTGAGGATGTTTCGTCAACCAACTAGCTGATTCGTCAACAAGGTCCTGATTCGCCAAGTTTGATACGTCAAGATCTGTTACGTCGTGTGTTCTGCTATATATAGTCTGTCTGATGTTAGAACATAGATAAGAACATATTGTGAGAACAAAGAGAAAACACACACACACTTTTACAGAACAAATTTGTAAACCTTGAGCTTGTAACCGAACCTTTCATTGCATTAATACAAGTGGTGTTAATCGGTGAAACGCGTGTGTCTTGTTTATGCTTGTTTTATCTCGGTTTGCCCTTTCGGTTGGATTCCGCACAACCGGTTGGGTTAGTATACAAGGATTGGACGACTAGATCCTCCTAGCCGGACCTACACAGAAAATGATGTTGATCACTATGCACTCTTTGCTGGCAACGATTGGGAAGGAATAAGAAGGCTGAACACTAGGAGAAGGTTCGATTTCAAGAGAGCCAAGGCAGCAGTGGATGACGCTAACATCAGTGTTTTAACACATTCTCGTAAACGAAGTTATGTTTAGGGGAGTGTGTTAGAAGGTATAATCATAATTTCTTTATATTCGAATATTAGTATGTATGAATGTTAACTTAGGATTATTATGACTTGTAATTATGTAATTATGACCGGTTGCGTTGGTTAGGAGACACCGTTTCAAAAGGGTAGTTTTCCCTCCATTTCAACCACTATTAACTGCCATCTATATGATATTTATATGTCTTGCCGGGTTTCACTCTCGGCACCAAGACAATTTTAACCGCTAAATTGTCCCTCCATTTTTCTCTGCAAACATCAAACTAATGAAGTCGTTATCATGAATCCAAATCATTATAACGCTTCCGCTGAATGTTATTCTGATGGCCAACAATTTAGTCACCAACTAAAAAAATCTAAAGGTTTTAACAGGTTTAAGATAGGGACTAGATGCGTTACACAGTGCAAACCACAGGGATCATTCATGTACTTTTAAGCAAAGTTAGGGACTAAATATGTTACAAAATACAACATACAGGGACCCATCCGTGTACTTTTAGAAAGTTAGGGAGCAAATCCACAATTTTGGTAAATCACAGGAACTATCTGTGTACTTTAATCTTCTAGTTATGTAACTATGCAGACTCCTCAGGGGAAACCGGTTATCTGGACCTTTCCCAACAACTCTTACTTCAATGACCTCCCTAACATATCTGTAAGCCACATAACCACTTCTATAGTTGTTGGAATATTTAATATAATAATGAAGTAGAATTATAAATATGATGTAGCTTTACTTAAATTTAACTGTGAATTACTTCATTTTCCGTAGGAACATACATGGAAACGGCTTTTCAGGCCACATACCTGAACATATAGCCAACATGAAGAATTTGGAGACTCTGTACTCAATTTTTTTTACCTATAACATCTAAATTTATGCTTATATATATTTATGCTTTTAACAACCCCACCGGGAAAAATAATAGATCAAAACTGTATACCTTTCTCAAATTTTGCATAAAAAAGCCACCAAATTCATGTAGATCCAACATTGTTTCCCAGTGTATTGTCTTCAAATTATTTCTCGGGAGAGCTCTCGGATGGATTTGCAAATCTTACCAATTTGAAGGAACTGTGAGTATAAGTTTTGTAAGCTTGATTGATTATCAATAAAGAGACTGGGATTCCATGTTCTTTATGTGTATAGCCTCAAATTTTAGAGAATAATATAAAGAAGCCATTCAAAATACCACTACATCTTACTCTCTATAAGGCTCTATATTTTTTGAGTGTTTAAAAAAGAGAAAAAATAATAATTGAAGTGTTTGTGAGTAAGATAAAGATATAAATAGAGCATGGGATGAGGTTTTTATAACGTAAACAAATTTAAAGAAACGTTTGTGATTTAGTTAAATTATGTATACGTAGAAGAAGAGTGAGATGTGAATGCACTATGTCAACTTGTTTTCTACATCTTCTTTTGTAAACGCAAAGTGGTTAAAATCAATATATTTTGGTGGTATATAAATCGTTCACATCCATAAAGGTTGAATATTTTACCTAACTGTTATAAATTTGTTACACTTTTTTAGGAAGTTAAGTGACAACAATTTCACTGGAAAGATACCTAAGTTTATTAGCCGGTGGACTAAAATCGAGACCTTGTAAGATCCTATGATGAAATAATTTATGTATTAGTAATCTTGATCATGTTGACTTCTTTTCATGGATGAAATTCCGTTAAATTACAAGTTTACTACATTAACTTTTTTTATATTCAAAGCTTTGTTTTATTTATATAACTGGATATTTCTACCACTCGCTATGGATGTACTAGTCTGAAATGCATCAACATTTGGTTTTCGATGCAGGGAAGTACAAGGTTCTTCATTTGAGGGGCCCATTCCTTCTAGCATCTCTATCTTAACCCACCTAAAAGATCTGTATGACTTTTTCCACTTGTGTATACGTGTGTGTGTTTTTTAATATTTATTTTTTTGGGGGGCACGGGGATTATCTCTATTGATCTAGGTGGCTATACTTATCTTGATATACAGGAAAATTAGTGATTTAAAAACACACACTTCAACCTTGCCATCAGTGGAGAAATTGATAAAATTACGAACGTTGTGAGCTTTTTATTCTGGTTTGTTTTTTCCCTCTTTTTAGTACTCAAGTGAAGATATTTATTACATTTAATTCCAGGGTACTAAGGAATTGTTTGATCCAAGGGTCAATTCCCAACGATATCGGGAATTTGCCAGATCTAGAGGTCCTGTAAGTTACTCAAACCATGTTCCTTGCTTCTATTATATATATTATCACGTAAAGTTAACTTTTATTAGTATTAAGATTTTCTACGTTTTAAAACTAATTATATTGCAACAAACATTTGTAATAACTAATTTATAATGTTTGGACAACGTATTCACATGCATTGTTATGAGTTAGTTTTCTACAAGTCACATTAAAGTTGATTATAGAAAGGAAAATACACCTTTGGGTTGGTGGTCTAGTGGAATAGGCAAAGCCTGTCACACCCCGACCTAAGGCGGAAACACCGGGGCATAACATATTGCATAGCACTTGGATCAAAGTAATACTTGATTTTGGTTATAATCAAATAGTTCAAACATCAAAAACAGAAAACAAATAAGTTCCCAATTTTATATAACTAAGTCTTTTGCATGCATCCTATGTAGCAGAAAACAAATAAGTTCCCAATTTTATATAACTAGGTCTTTTGCATGCATCCTATGTACCAGAAAACAAATAAGTTCCCAATTTTATATAACTAGGTCTTTTGCCAGAAAACAAATAAGTTCCCAATTTTATATAACTAGGTCTTTTGCATGCATCCTATGTACCAGAAAACAAATAAGTTCCCAATTTTAAATAACAAGGTCTTTTGCATACATCCTATGTGAAAGCGTTCTATAGTCTATATCATCTAGTTTGATAAATACCATTATAGAGTACAAAATACTAAACAAGTTTAAACAATATGAGTAATTAAATTCCATACATGAAGACAACTAACCCTCAATGACTATATAACGTGCCTCCTAGGATCTAAGTCCCCGACATGAGGATGTCAAACTGGTTTCAGACCCCTAACCAAGAATTCTGGATGGAGTTGTTAGGCTAATAGATCTATCAACGTACTACCACTAGCTTTGGAAAGTTAATGGTTATGTAGTGTTTTAGTGAGGACTATGTATTGTGTTAAATGTACCATAGCAACATGTAAGGCCATTTAGTCGCCGTAAGTATCTTTTCCACCGCCAAAGATGTAAACATTGTAAAACAAGGCCTATGAACACATCTTATAAAGTTGTTGTACCACTTCACAATTAGTAGCAAAGCTTCTACTATGCGATGGCTACAATAAAGATGTTTCATGTAAGGTGTGAAAGCACCAGATTGATGACCAACATTAACATTGCACTTGATTCAAGACATGAAGAACAATGATAAACATATAAGATAGAAAGATGTAGAAGATGAATCTCTTTATTATTGAACCAGTCATCACAGATTTATAAACCGAGAGAGTATACATAATCTACAAGATGGTTTAGATCACAAAGATCTAAACCGAGCTTTCTCTCACTAACACATAGTCACTCTCCCTCTAGAAATGTGCACACACTATAGAAGAATAGCTAGGGTTTGTGAGAGGTTGCATAGCGCTGATCACACAGATCCATTCTCACTAAGATGAATGAATGTGATGGATTTCCAAATCTAACCTATACACCCATATATATAGGCTGAGGCAAACCCTAACTCCTGAAAACACAAATTCAGACACATTCATCTTATATATGTCCGAATTTGTGAGAATATAATAACATGACTTGGCGTTTTACTTTGTAGAACAGAACTGATAAAGCACAGTTACCCGATGAGAGTTGCATTTACAGACTCACCCTTAACTGTTGCTATCAGTTCTGTCTAGCATCGAAAATCTTGAGTCACCGGATACTACGCTTACAGACTCCTCCTTGACTGATGATGTTATGTCTGCTTTCTATTTTGGCTGAGACTTGATCTTTCTGATAGAGCACAATGATCTTCAACCCTTCTAATTAAAGACTTGTTGACGATTACTTAAATAGCCGCTTTGTGAAACCTGAAGCATCCAACATCAAACACTGTAGATCCTCCCCTCAAACTACTCTCGAATCAAGTTAACGCGGACAAGCCTATAACCAAATGTAATACTATCTCGAAACCATAATCTTCAAACCTAACCAGCAGCAGAAAGAGATATTGGATTTTCAATCCCCGACCGTTAACACTTCAAACTTCACAAAGATATGAAGTTCAGTTCGATAAGTTAATAACAAAATGAACTTTATAAAAGTACTTTAACCATCATTATCAAAAGTCAGCAACCCTTCATGTATGATCTCATCTCATAACGAATCTTCAAGAATCAATCTCCTAATTTCACGAATCCAATGAATTCTTGATGGCTTTCATTTCCGATCTTCCCCTTATCAAGAAGCACCACATTATTTCGAGAACCGACTAGCAATCATCTTGGAATAGAGATCAAGAAACTAATCTTCTCTACTCTAAACAAAAACTAATAAGGCTGAATCTTTAACTAGTCATCAACCGAGTATCCAACTTCATCATGTCCATACTTGATTGAAAACACAAACATATTTGAAAAAAACTCCATCACACACGAGTCTTTTGACGCACAAGCTGTGAATGTCTAACCAAGTCACCATAATAGTCTAAGATTGTCCAAAAACTCAAGTAAGGACCAAATCCGAACTCAGAGAATATTGAAACGAACACCGCGGACCATCATTTCCGCTTCTCATCCCTCACATGATCAGAACAACATAAGTACCCTGTAACTTTTTCAGTAATCCGAAACTGACTTCAAATTTCCAAATTACACAAAACTCTGACTTTTGCTAATTATCCGGTACCCCGGTAACGCGGCATAGCTAGAAAAACTCGGAACATGCACAAATTCAAACCTCCGAACTACACATACCTCTAAACTTAACAAAAAAATCCGGTAACCCCCGGTAACCCGGAATTCTAGAAAGTTCGGAGCTCATAAAACCCGAAAGCTTTTGAAACCGCAGTTCAGATTTTCTGTGTAGCACCCCCAAAATACCACATGCGGAAACCACCATGAGGCGTGTGACATACCACAATCTAGCCACTAATCACGTCGAACTAACAGTAAATAATATTAATACAAAAATCATGTCCAACATGAATAGTGCAATTTCATAAATAATGTTTAAACATAGTTTACGTAAGCGGAAGCAATTGTATTTTTTAAACATAATTAAAAACGAAATCGTTTTATGTTGCAAAATTTTACGTGTTTCCTCAAGTGGCACGCCTCATGACATTTCCCGCTCTCTAGACAGCAAGTACCAAAGTATGATGAATCTAACAACCTGCAAGCATGCAGAAAAGTGTATGAGCATAATGCTAATGCTGGCGAGTTTGCAGTTTTTTTGTAACAAAAATCATGTAAGTGTTTAGTTTAAAGACATGTTGTAGGTCCTTAAATCGGAGGATCGATTTTCACTACCGAATCCTTGTTTATAATAAACAAAGTTAAGTGTGCGGAATCTACTTAACTTACCCAATCAAACATAGAACAAGATAAACACAAGGTTAGCCAAAGAAACACAATCTTTTGATTAACTGGATGAGATCTGGTAACTGATACAAACACAGTTCTTACAAGCTTGAAGGGTAAACTCTCATCTCTAACTAAACTGTGAACATATATGTGCCTTATATAGCAGATGGGCTTTCATGTTTGGCGATACAGAACATGGGCCCACGAAACAGAAATTTGCCCAGTAACAGGCCCATCAGTCGATGAATCACATTTGATTCGTTGACTAGCTTGACGAAACAGAAACAAAGTCAATAAGTCTGTTTCGTCGATATCCTTTGACGAAACAGACCGTTTCGCCAAGGCCTGCAAGTTATTAACTGTTTCTGCATAACAGTTTGCCGAAACAGATGGCACAGATTGTTTTAAAAACATGACAGAAATACCCTTGATATGCGACATGCATTGTTTCAAGACAAATTACATAAACTAGGAGACAAACACGTCGGACACAAGCAGATAGTAGGATATCCAACTTGGTCGACTACGAATACAGACTCCATAATCAAACAAAGACCGTACAAAATACACAATTACATACAAGACTAGTGACAGACACAAAAAGTGCATCAACAAACTCCCCCTTGTCTGTTACTCGTCTTCGGTCTTCATTTCGTTCATCAAAGGTGACGCTCGCAGGAACTACCCGAATGTATTCCCTGATAATAGCAGTAGCAAGCAACACGTTGAAACTTCAATGCCTGGTGAGCATCCTTGTCTTCATAGAAGATGCCGTGCCTGTACAACTTCGCGATGTCGGATGCAGACATATTCACCAGCCACATCGGGTCCAATATTCTCAAGTTCTTGTCATTGTTGAAAACAATCACTGCTTCATGCGTATCTGAATCGTAGCACCATAATCGCATGTCTTCAAGAAAATCCTACTGCATCGGCATTAACAGAATCTTTTCAACCACCTTTGCAGGCTCGTACACTAGCTTGTACCTGTCGGTATTGGTTTCCAGATCAAGTGTGAACCTGATCTGCTGATGCCTAGGGAATTGAGGTTTGTATGACTTGTCTTTCCACCCCGATTTCTTGTTCATCTTGATAAGACATGCAAAGAGAGAAGCACCTTCAAATTTTGAGCGATTGATAAGCTCAAGCTTTGTAAGTGCCGCCACATCATAGAATGGCAGTGATAAGAAACTCAGCAACGACCTGAAATACTGGATTCTGAATTCCCTCTTGATCGCGACACAGTGGATTTCCTTAACAAACATCCAGCACAAGATTCGCTCACTTGGCTTGACCTTTTCTAGCTGTAAGAAATCGACTTGTGTTGGTTCTGGAACTGGCTTTGAAGCCTTTGACAAAAAACATTGACGCCACGCTGCGAACGCATCTGTGGCATTCTCTGAAGAGTCACGATTCTTCAGGTGTTCATCAATATCTTCAACGTTGTATCTCAACCAGTCCTCATCAAAAGGAGCAAATTCGGTACCGTCTTGTCTCACATATGTTGATTTCTTCACTTCACCTTCGAAGACAATTTCATCAATATTTTCAACATTTACAGACTCCGGTGCACTTGGCATCTTTTCAACCTCATCATCATTTATGTCTCGCATAGCCCTTAGTGTGATCAACTGTTGAGGCGTGAGATCTTCAACTATCTCACCCTCTTCCAGTGATTCTCCCGTGATTGGGTGCACAACCTGCAATGATAAATCAGCAGAGCTAGGAACTGAGGATGTACCAGCTGATGCTTCAAGGTGTTGTTCGTTGCCAGTAGTTCCGCTTGATCCTGCTGTAGATGACCCAAGTGCTGATGGCTGATAGACAATTATGGCAGATGTCGTACCGGCTAGGGGTTGCTGAGGTGTAGCAGATGTATCAGGATTTCCTTGATCCTCCGGATCTTCATCCCTTTTCTGCAATATTTCTTGTTGTCTAGATCCGTCTTCCCACAGAGTTGCAACTCTCTTCCGTAGGAAGTTATACCCCTTAGTCATCATTTTGACACCCTCAGCAATGGTTGTGTTCCTGGTTTCATACCAGTTCTTCATAAAATCACACCGACCTTTCAAGTCTTCGGCCTATTCTTGAAGAACTGAGCTCCGTCTATCCCTTTCTGCTTCAGAAGCCTTCAACCTTTCATTCTCAGCTTTATGTCGATCGATCTCTGCCTGTTGGCGTTGGATAGTGACATTTTGTTCACCAACAGCAGCTTTCAATCTATCAATCTCCACCAGCTGACCGATTTGATCATTCTTCGTGATACGGATGAAATCAATCTGTCTTTGAACGCGATCAGCTGCAGCTTCAAGTTGCATAAACAAGAAATTTTTCTTCTCTTCCTGTGTCATTTCTAAGAAAATCCTTTGGCGTTCACCACCAGGTTGAGATTTGGTTGCCCGAATTGATGCTGCCATTGACCGCTGTGGAATCGCCTGAGGAGACACAGGTTGAGCTGCAGGCGGTGATGATACCACAGGTTGAGCTGTAGACAGTGATGATACCACAGTAGGTAATGAACTAGGGGATTCAGGCCCAGATCCTCTGGAGGAGGTGCTTAAGTATTTTCTAGCTTTCTTTTTCTTCTGATGTTCTGCAGCTTTTTCAGCTTTTCTTTTTCTAGCACGTTCTGTTTCGGGATCAGAGGGAACATATTCAGGATCATCTTCCTGTCTGATTTTTCTGTATCTTCGTACCCCACGTTCATCCAGATACATTACATATCCAGGTTCAAGTAAGAGATCTGCATCAGAGTCTGAATCCGCCTCATCATCACCACCAGCTGAGGTGTCACCAGCTGACACTCCCCCTGCTGCGGTACCACCAGCAGATGTACCACCAGCCGACACACCACTAGTAGTGCCTACACTTGTTGCACCAACGGCACCAACGATACCAACATCACCACCATCACCACCACTGTCAGATTCATCTGACCCTTCTGGTTCTGGACCAAACTTCTCACTCATCATCCTTTTCAATTCAGGTTCTTCATCATCAGATTGACTGTCTTCATGACGCCACTTGTTCTCTGCCGGAGCAACATATGCTGTGGTGTGAAGAGCACGAAATAATTTCCTTGGAGGATCGCTCTCCTTGTATCTTTTATTGGCTATGTTCCTGATAAGTCGTAATGAATTGAAGTTCATAGCTTCTATCTTCAGCATATCATTCTCCGCTTTTGGAAGATTTGGATGTTGTACATTCATAATCATTTGCAGAAAACGTGGGTACATCCAGTACTTGTTTCCGATGGTTCGGTTCTTTCCAGTTCTCGTTAGATTTTCCTTCATGTTCTCAAAAATGAACCTTGAGATACTAAACGGTTTGTTTAGCACCAAGGCCACAAAAAGACCCATGAGTTCGTTGCTAGCCATGTCGTAGCCGGCCCGTTTGTTGCTCAAACATTGGATAAGAACATGTAGTAGAAACTTGTATCTGAGCGGCAGATCACTCTTGTTAATTTGCATACTGAAAATATCACCGGTACACTTCATCCGTAGTAAACAGCCTCGGATACACATGGTTGGGACAGAAACGGGTGCGTCCGGACTATCCTGCAACTGAAGAACTTCATTGAGAATCTCCGGTGACACAATCACATCCACATTCTCTACCCGGCCACTGATAATTTCCTTGCCATCCACCTGACCAACGTTCGCTGAATTCCAAAACGCTTTAATGAGAGACTTGTATACATGCGTTGAGAATGTAACAGTGTAGTTGATACGTGATTCCCGGATCCATCTAGTAATGTCTTTTAGCTCAGCAAGTTTCTCCTCTGGATCCAAATATGCAACCTAGTTGTGGCGTTTTTCTGACATGATTTCCTCCTCTGTCTTATTTTCTTTCTTTGTGGTCGGCTTTCTTTTCCCTTCTTTAGGTGTCATCTGCAATTTTAAAACGTCCACAATAAGAAATAATCACTTACATATACATTTGGACATGTATGGATACAAATTCATGTATCCATTTGACATACAGACTGTCAAACCATGTCCACTGTGAACAAATTGCAAACTGTAAAAAAAATCCTAAGGCATGGTCGGCGAAACAGGAGTTGTTGACGAATCAGAAGATCCTTTGACGAAACAGAGCTTGATTGTTGACCAAATCTGTTTTGTTGACCCACTCTGATTCGTCAAGAGATCCTTTGACGAAACAAAAATGTTTTGACGAAACAGAACTTGGTTGTTGACCAGTTCTGATTCGTTGACCACTTTGATTCGCCAAACAAGCCATTGACGAATCAGAAGACTGTTGTGATTCGTCAACGAATCTGATTCGTTGACTATCTGATTCGTCAAAAATGTGATTCGCCGACTGTCTGTTTCCCCAAATGTCTGATTCGCCGACTTTCAGATTCGCCGGAGTTAGGGTTTGGGATTTGGGTGTTTCGCCGAAAGGGGTTTAAACAAAGTGCAGTTCACAAAAACTTACTAAGTGTTATCTGTTTAACCCAAACCGAGTACAAATCATCCCCAAAAATAGATAGGGGTTTGATTTACGGTTAAAAACCCATTCAATATGATAAACCCACTACAAACCTTAATCCCCTGTTTTTCTATTCAAACCCAAATTCGAATCAGATGCATAACAAACACACATGCACTTAGATTAACAGTTACAAGAAGAAATCGCAACAAGATCAGTATCAAAGCATATAATATCAAAGGAAAACAAGTCTGTAAGGGGGTCTCCGATGGTTTCCGGTGAAAACCGACGGTGCACAATACGGAAATCATAATCATAAACGTGTTTGCACCTTTGAAATATGTGAGAGTCTGATGAATAATCGGATGATTTGTGAGAAAAATGGGGTAACCGAAAGTATGGGTTTTGTGTGTTTGGAGAGAAGATAAACAGTTGGAACTTGAGTGTTTTGAAAAAGTGAACTAACTCTTCTGACATAAGGACTTTTGTACACCGACCCACCTTTTTGGTGAAACAGAAGTTGACGAATCAGGACAAATTTTTTTTAAGAACAATCTTCAGAGAAAAACACAAAAACACTTTCAAATACCAAATTATGTTTGATTTTAAACAAGGATAAGATCCACTGCTCTGATACCACTTGTAGGTCCTTAAATCGGAGGATCGATTTTCACTACCGAATCCTTGTTTATAACAAACAAAGTTAAGTGTGCGGAATCCACTTAACTTAGACAATCAAACATAGAACAAGATAAACACAAGGTTAACCAAAGAAACACAATCTTTTGAATAACTGGATGAGATCTGGTAACTGATACAAACACAGTTCTTACAAGCTTGAAGGGTAAACTCTCATCTCTAACTAAACTGTGAACATATCTGTGCCTTAAATAGCAGATGGGCTTTCATGTTTGACGAAACAGAACATGGGCCGACGAAACAGAAATTAGCCCAGTAATAGGCCCATCAGTCGACGAATCACATTTGATTCGTTGACTAGCTTGACGAAACAGAAACAAAGTCAACAAGTCTGTTTCGTCGACAACCATTTGACGAAAAAGACCTGTTTCGCCAAGGGCTGCAAGTTGTTAACTGTTTCTGCATAACAGTTTGCAGAAACAGATGGCACAAATTGTTTTAAAAACATGAAAGAAATACCCTTGATATGCGACATGCATTGTTTCAAGACAAATTACATAAACTAGGAGACAAACACGTCGGACACAAGAGGATAGGAGGATATCCAACTTGGTCGACTATGAATACAGACTTGATAATCAAACAAAGACCGTACAAAATACACAATTACATACAAGACTAGTAACAGACACAAAAAGTGCATCAACACATGTCAATAATAATAATAATAAACTCGATACCGAAGTGACGTCTGTTTGTTTTCCCTCATCAATTCCTATCAACATTGGCCATGTGGTTAACATCATTAGTTCACGCTCGTCCACCCTGGTACGGTGTGAGTTTGTTAAGCCTAATAGCGCTATCAACAAATACCTGGTTACCTCCCCGACAACTAGTTCGGTAGTAAGTAGGGACTTTGGTGATAAAGTTGAGTTTATTAACTAACATCGAAATTAGACTAATGTAAAAAAAAGTATTCCTCCCTGGAATATTAGTTTGTTTGTCCCTCCCGGGGACACATGCTTGTGACAGAGTAGTGAACTCAACTTAGAGTGCGCAACAAATAAAATCAAGTATAGAAATCTCTACGTTCAATTGCGCCATGGTCACATTGTTATATTCTTATTAGTTATATCAATTAAATGTAGTCACCTAGATTCATGTGGTTCCCTTGGTTTTGGAGTCGAGAAATCTAATTGTCACAACAAGCTCAAACATCTAATCACTAACACATATGCACATAGTGTACTCTCTTGTATTTAGATGAATATTTGGGCTCTCACTTTAACATACACCATGAAATATGTACACATATACATTATATATAACGAAATTTTAAAACTGCATTCGAGATTAGAACTAGGCTTAGTCAAATATGTTGAAATTATAACTCCCAATTACCAAAACTATTGAATATATAGGAAATTAATCGATTATTTATGCATTAATAGTACATCTTCATTTATACACACACATTATTACTATACATATATTAAACAGCTAATATATATTCATATACATGCATGCATAATAAACCCAAACCATCTACATTAAATAACTGATTTATATATAAGCTTTCTATTCATCACCACAAGCCATTCAACGAACCTATTATATCATCACAATACACACATCAAGCTATTACTCTTAACTGTTGAAGCATTTTTTGTGTCTTTGACTTGTTCTTAATTGCGTCGTTGTGTTACGGTCTTTTGTTTATGGAGTCTGTATTCGTCAGTCGACCAAGTCGGATATCCTCCTATCTAACTTTGGTCCGACAGTTGTATCTTTGGTGTGTATGTTTAAAACTGATGCATGTTGCATATTGTTAGTAGTTTATGTCTGTGTGTGTTTATTACATGGTTTGCAGCTGTTCTGCTTTGCAGCCCTCGACGAACGTTCATATGTGTGACAAAAAACCTAGTTATTCCTCACTCTATGTTTCGTGGTGAACAGTGACGAATAACCTGGTTATTCGTCGACCATGGTTTTTCGACGACCCTACTGTTAGTTTTATATTCAAGCATTGTGTGTATATGTTTGATGATTGTTCTCACCCGTTTAATTAATAGACTGTGAATCGTTGGTTACATGGTGTTCTTGCTATTTATGTGTTTTGTTTGCATCGTCACGGGGATTTTGCACTCGTGACCGTGTTTGTCATAAACAGGGATTTGGTTTCGTGATCGATCCTCCGAAAATGGACCTACATTAACATGTAACTGCAGGTTCTTTTTATAACTCGACCATTATCCACTTACATACTCCTATTTCTAGATGAAATCCTACATTCATGTGCAAGTTTCGCAAACAAACGCACATCATGAAACACACATCCACACACAACTAACATTAGAGCGAAACAACAAAAGAGATAAGTTTCATATTTATACAACACATCACGTATATTCATGTCCCAAGGCCATGGTCTCCCTTGAACGCATGCCAATACCCGTGACTATTATCGTATAAATCTTATAAACAAATAAAGATCAAGATTCTCATGCAATAGAAAAAAAACAACACAAACATTACGTCACAGTTTTCTGTAACGAGTCTAACACACCTTTCTCCTTCATACGTTCACAATTTGACCTTGAAGACATTTCTCATGTGCAGATATATATAACATATAATCAACTTTGTCATGTCACGATTCACCTAATACTAACAGTGGCTTCATGTATGTAAGGCCTCCTAATCCAAGATCTCACTCAGCTAAAGCCACCAACAGGTGTGCGGAATCCACCAGATGATTAACCACTGCAGATGAAACACTAGTATGCAAATATTTGTGAGAGAGATCAAGAATACACTGAGTATTCTTGATGAGGAAGATGAATGACGTCACTCACACAAAGCAGCCGCCAGACAAAACACACACAATGATTAGGGTTAGGTGCACAGAATTTCACACAGAATCGCCGCCTTGTCTATTCCACATAAAGGTATATATACAAGGCAAAACCCGAACTTTCAAGACAAACTAGAAAGCCTGGACAAACAAACAAAAATATGACTTTTGTCCTATGCAAAACTCAGACAAAAGTCTTTCCTGAAACTTGGACAAAATGTCCAAGGATAAAGTTGGGACTAAGTTTCACTATATGTACAATAAAGACCCTATAGAATGGGAGACATGCACTTATCACCTAAAGTGCATTAACAAACTCCCCCTTGATCAGTGCATGGTCTTCATTGGTCTTGAGATCTTCATACTCTCTTCGAGAAGCTGCTTCCTGCCCAGACCTTGTTCTTCACACAGAACCGAACCACCTTGATGAACTGATCCGCTAGAACACGATCATCCGCATTGTACTTTAGAGGCAGGCGTCGAAGCTTCTTCAGTTGTGCTTCCCTTAGGTTGGCAAGCCAGATCGGATCCAGAATCTTAGCAATCTCAACCGTCACTTTCTTTTTTGTAATTACAGCTTCCCCAGTCTTCCCATGGAGATACCAATAACCTATGTTGTCGAATTTATCGAGATCAAACTTTCGCAAAGGAGTTTTACGAACGCAACTCGCTAGAGGATAAACCATCTTCCATTCTTCTTTACCGGTGAACTTGTTTAAGTACTTAACTCCTCGACCAACTCCTGGCTTGAACATCTTCCACTTACTCTCTCGACTCTCAGCAACGAGACGAGGAATCAATCCTCTGATACTAGCAACATTTGTATGGTTGTTGAGATCGAGCTGAGCAATGTGATGGAGATCGAGCTGAGCAATATGATGGAGATCAAGAGCTGAGCAATGTGATTGAGATCGGCCTGAAGTCTTGAACCCCATCGGTCCTTTTAATCATTACCAGGCCGTGCTGCTCATTGAAATCCCAACTTCGAATCTGACCCGAGCACTCACCTTTTGTGGATAAGTACCTCTTCCTTTGAGTGTCATCTGGAAGATTTCTAAACCATTTGTGAGCTGCCACATTGACTTCTTCGGAAATTCGTATAGGATTTAAGTTTTCTTCGGGCATTTCACAGCCAAACACAAAGCCTCTGATAACATCACTATTGACCGGTAAGGACTCGTACTCAATCCTCTTCCCTTTCGCAGTCTCAATGAAACTGAACTTACCAGCCAAGTCGTCGTCGGTTCGCCAATCTTCAACCATTTCCTCAACCACTTCACCAGCTCCTAAGACCAAATCAGCAGCAGGATCTAACTCAGAATCAGATAGGACACCTGTATCAGAATCTACAGGGCCTTTATCTCCCCCTATAGCTGCACCCGAGGACTCCCCCTCAGCATGAGCCGAGGTTGCAGCTTCAGGAGCACGTGCGCTCCTTGACTGCTCCCCCTGCTTCGACGCGTTGGGATCCTTGTCCTTGTCAAAATCGTCTCTGATTTTCTTTAGTTCATCCATCTGGCACTTAGCCTGAACTTGAAAATCCGAAGCCAAAATCTCCCCCTGAGCAGCAAGGAGTGACACGAGACCTGTCACAATCCCGAGAAACTGATCCGTAGTACTAACCAAGTTCTGTTGTCGGACAGACAACGAGGTATCTTGTGTTATGAAGTTACCCAACTGAACACTCTGATCTTTGGTTAGACGAAAAAGTTGTGCCATCTGCTGGTCTCGTTCTGCATCCTTTTTCTTCAAGAAAGCAATTTCTTTCTGCTGCCTAGAGATCTGATTCTTGTGTTGAACCATGACCTTGGCTGCATCCTGAAACTTGCCACGAACAAACTCCTGAAAGTTCTGTTCTTGACCTGAACTTGATGGTCTCGAAGAAGAAACTGTAGAAAATCTAGGAGCAGGAGGTCTTGAGCCAGACGACTGTGCACTGGATGGCCTAGGACCTGAGGATGGTATCATTGGAGGACACAAAGATACCTTCTTCGATCGTACTGCCGGCGGACTCGGACCGAAAGAGACCTTAGGACCTGCTTGTCGTGTCTCTGGTGCTAGCAAATCGGTGAAAGTACAAGGTCGCGGTGGCAGAGAGGAACTTCCTGATAAGGCAAACACATTACCCGTACCCGTTTGAGATGATAATGACCCAAATATTGGTACTTCAGGAATCGGTGAAGACATCATTGGCGTTACTGGTTGAGGAGAAGTAACCATATTGGTAGCTTCCACAAAGGAAGTGAATGGAAGAGAGGAAGACAGTGATGGGAGAGCTATAGATAACTCCATAATAAGAAGACCTCTTGAGTCTGATGGAGCAAAGTTAGATGTAATCGTGACTGAAGCAACCATCGGGCTTGAATACTGAAGATCCGTAACACCAACACGTTGTCGCTTATACGTCCTGAGAGGAACTGGTACACGAACAGTATCAGAAACAGGACGACGACGATCTTCATCATAATCATCATCAGAAGAGGACGTGCTAAAAAAAATTGAATCTAAATCATTCGCTCTGTCATTCCAACTAGCTAAGCGAATACTCCAATCGGAAGAGGGACCGAGAGAAGCAACCTTCGCTCGAAATAACTCAAGCTTTTCTCTTTCGGAGGGTGAAAGACGATTTTGAAGTTCCTTCATTACTAACAGAAGGTATTGCTTTTCAGATGGCATATCATCTACGGATTCATCCACAAAAACTTCTTCCATAGGCCGCTTCCCTTTGTCTACTACACGGGAGGACGGACCCACATCTAAAGCAGCATCAAGCTCTAAAATCACATCATCAGTTTCTACAGCAACCCCTGTTGCCGAAGACGTAGAAACTGGAACGTGAACTCACATAGCTTCTTGAATATAAGCAAAAACAACTGGTTCAGAAATCACTGGTTCTTGAACGGGTTCAGGTTCCGGAAGATTAACCGGTGGTTGTTGAAGATCAACTTGAGGTTGAACAACCACGGGCTCGTGAACATCTCCAACAAAGATTTGATCAACACCACTTCTAATGTTTAACCAATTTGGATCAATTTTTGGATTGTAGTTGCCTTGAAGAATAGCACCACGCAAGGGAGTCGTAACTGGACGTGCATCAGTCCTTTTGGACTCGTTAACCCTTGCACAATCAGTGAAAATACGAATAGGCATTGGTGCTTGAGCGTAGGCAGGTAAAGTTCCTTCGAACGAAAGATTCGGCAACAAATGTCGAAAAATAAGACAAAGAAAACGAGGATACATAATCATCATACACTTATCATTTGCCTTCAGACCAATCTGGTGTTTGAGAGCTTGGAGAATCATCAGTGAGAAGTTGTACGGCTGGTTGTAAGTTTATCCAATCATCTAGAAAGAAGATGATGACCCATTGTATCAGTTCTCGATTTTCGTGCAGACAGACACTGCATCAACACATGAAAAAAAATATCTCCACTGCCCAATAATCAATGCCTTGTAGATCTCCTTCCTGGTAAAAGAACCAACTTAACCGAAAGATCTAACCCCACGTTCACGGATTTGCCGCACATAGCACGTGTTTCCATGATCTAAATCACCCAAACGCAAAGTTGTACGAATAACTGTCTCCGTGATAACAATAGAGCTTCCAAAAACAGTAGTTTAAATAGAATCATCAACAATTCGAGCCGTACGCCAAAAATCCTCAATATACGCTTGCACCTGGTGAATATTTTCTGAAATCGCGAAACCAATTCTTGAATTTCGAAGAAAACTTATGATATCAGTATATTCGGCTCCACCACGAACGTTCTCGTTTAGCAAGGCAATTTGATTATGATTACGATGAAACTCCCGAACAGGACGAGGTTGTTCGGCCATCTCTGTTGAAAAACAAACCAAAAACGAAACACTTGCATCAGTTATAATTGCAGAACAATTAGAAATAAAGTATGCAGTTTACACATAGTAAACATCAATATACAATTTCTGGCAAAAATTACTGTCACATAGTTAAACACACAGTTAATATATATAAAAGTAAACCTTAGACTAAGTAACCCTTAGACTGTGAGTTGTACCCAGACAGTCCTGAATTGTTGAAAAATGGGAACAGGTTCATACATTTTGAAACTCAGACATAATACACGGAACCTCAGACTTTGAATAGGTGCAAAACTCGGACACACATACTTTCACCTATTCAAAACTCGGAACCATGTTTACAAACCTTTCGAAACTCAGACATCTTTCAAAATTCGAAGTTACATTCACCTATTCGGACACTATTTAAAAGCTCCGAAAAGTTGTTTCAAAGTTTAAAAACTACTTCAAAACTAGGACAATATTTAAAAACTCAGATCACAACGTTAAAACTCAGAACATCATTTAGTATTCAATACACGGACCCACATACAAAACTCGGCACATACAAAACTCGGAGGCACTATTTTAAACAAAAAACTCAGAACATTTATAAAACTCGGAACATGAACTCGGAAAAACCAAGAATCAATATCTGAAACATGAACTGAATGTAAAAAAAACTCGGAACATGAACTATATGCAAAACTCGGAACATGTAAAGCTCGGAATCACTATCAAGAGACCGTTTAAAACTCGGACCCGGTAAAGCTCGGAACATCTAAAGCTCGGAATCACTATCAACAGACCGTTTAAAATTCGGACCGGGTAAAGCTCGGAACACATACTCGGACCCGGAGACGAGTTTAAAACTCGGAGAACATAGTGAACGTTCAAAAACTCAGACGTTTGAGAATTTTAAAAAGTCGGAATTGTAGTTAAGTCTTATCATTGAAACAAGGCTTTGATCTCTCCGAACTTACGGAAGAGAGAAAGCTTTAAACCCAAAGATCTTAACAAAACAAACAAAAGAACACTCCTTTCATGATGGATCAAAAAGTGAAAATTTCAAATTTCTTTCATCTTCTTCCTAAACCCCAAGAATCCCCGCCAAGAACATTTACTAAACATCATACAAACAAGCAACCATTTTTGTCTAACCAGTCAATTTCAAGAACACATTCACACAAACTTTCAACCAAACAAAGCTCAAAAACAACTCAAACATTGAATATCCTTCAGGATTCATGTACCCCAACCTAAAGAACACCAAGTTCTTGAAGCCAAACACAAAACCCCCACATTTCCTACAAAAACCCTAACTTCAAGAAGCTTAATAACATCACATAATATCAACAATTAGTAAGGAATCACAAAGATTCATGCATGAATTTATTAAGAAACATGAACACTAAGCTCAATCCAAGCCCTAGAAATCAAAGAAATCTTACCAAGATTGAAACAATGGAGAAGTTATGATTAGAGATTGCATACCTTGAAGAAGACTCAGGGTGTTAATTACAACAAAACAAGAACTTGGAAGAAGAAGGTGAAAGTAAGAAAGTGAGAAGAGATGGTGCGATGAAAGTTTGGTAGGGAGATGTCTATGAGGATTTTGAACAAGTGAAAAATGATAATGAGAGAAGGAAAAAAACGGACAAAAAAGGGGGGGGGGGTATAACTTCGGTTGAAGGTTTGGATAATAAAACCCGGACCCACAACAATCGGACTCAAGATCGGTTCAGGTTGGGATAAAAAGTCGGTCATAAGTTGAAAGATTAAAAGTCGGACAAATCCGGTCAGGCCGAGGTTTGGTAAACATCGGACTCAAGTTTTGTGTAAAACTCGGTACCCAGTTCACATAGAAACTCGGTCCGAATAATTTTATTTATTTACATTTTATTCTATTTTTGTTCTATAGGAATAACTAATAAAGAAAGATCATCGGACCAAGATTTGTTTAAATTTGCACTGAACCCCTAAACATGTTCAACCTTTCAAAATTGTGAAGTTTTTCAAAGAACAAATCTTTCACTTGAGATGGAAAAATATCACTGCTTGGAACGAATTTTATCGACTTCCTTACCTGATGAAATTTCTCACACACACTTAGATGAATCACACACAACCGATTTTTTCATGAGAAAACTTATTTTAAACTTACCGAACTTGACGTTTAATATCTTATTAAATCATTTTCACAACCCTAGAGTATTCTTAATAAGATAACTTGCACATAGAAACAAGAAATCAAAATCTTTTTGTGGCTTTTCAATTTTTGACTGAAATGGAAATGAAACCTAGAACGTATTTACCATAATTATCTTTTTGTGAAATTGGAGCAAAGGAATCATATCGGTTTTACTGTCAGTACCCAATACAAGAACCATAGCATTTTAGCTTTAATCTTTTAGAATGATATTGACAGTTCAAAATGTTCAACGGTATTGTGGTTCGCTTAAGTTTTAGCACGCTTTCGAACACTGTTTTCGAGATATGGAATTAAGTGTATTAAAAGCTGACATTAACTATGTTTACCCACATCAGAATATACTCCCGTATCAAGGTATGCACGACAGCTCATCTTACCAGTGAGTATACCATTTATCATCTGTTTTTGACGTATAAGCTAATGTGAGATACTCACTTATTTGGAATTGAAAAACAAGCCCTTTGTGATAGGATCACTTACTGAGGAGGAACTTGAATGTCAGATGCAAAGGGCACAGGAGCAAGTCCGTGAATAGGTTAGTACCATGGTAAAGACAAAGAGACGGACTTGACTGCCGCATGATTTTGTGGTACATGTGATTGTTTATCACTTATTTGGGTCGAATGCATCATGAATTAAGGATATTTACACGTATGTATGGTATCATGGAAGATCTAGACTTGCGTCCCCGTTATTTTCGGTAAAAGAAACAACCATGATACCCAGATGATAAACAGCATAAAGACCACATATCTCAGAACTTCAGCAATCTATCAAACAAAATTATGGTTCCAAGACCATATATCCGAGAGATGTGCGACACGATTTACGCAGTTCATTATGTTTATTTACCAAAAATAGGTTCTTATTTACGTGTAAAACCTTCCGAAGCAACGTATAATGAAGTTGTCACAGTTAATGGTTACATTTATGTATATAACCATAGTCCTGCATTAGATATGACTAACCAATGTACTATTATTTCCCTTATATCTCAACATGACTTCATTTTAATTTTTTCAAATGTTTTTGTATTTTTATGAAAATTATCCTACAACTAAGCAAAATATTTTTGGAGTTTTTTCAATTTTTCGAAAGCGGTAAGAACTGTACAGAAAAGATAAAATAAAGTTCCTATGCGAGTTTAGAAAAGCATTTTACTCTGGGTTGATCATGCCAATCATTCGAACCAGATTTTCAAATCTAGCCCGATCGAATGTTTTCGTAAACAGGTCGGCAAGATTATCCAAGGTGTCTACCCTAACCACTTCTATTAAACCCTTCTCAGCACAGTCGCGAATAAAATGATGCCTAACATCTATGTGCTTAGTGCTTGAGTGATTAACTCGATTGTTTGTTATGGAAATGGAAGAGTTGTTATCGACAAGGATAGGAGTTCGAGTAAAATTCAAACCGTAGTCCCTCATTTGCTGCTGAATCCACAAAACCTGAGCACAACAGCTTGAAGCAACAATGTACTCGGCCTTGCACGTGGATAGAGAAACGGCAACCTGCTTTTTGCATTGCCAAGAGACAAGACGATTCCCAAGAATTTGTGCGCCGCCAGAGGTTGACTTTCTATCCATCGGGCATCCTCCGAAGTCTGCGTCAGCATAAGCCATCAAATCCAGACCACCTTCAGCTGGATACCACAATCCAAGCTTAGGCGTCCCTTTCAGATATCTGAAAATACGCTTAACTGCTTTCAAATGAGACTCCTTCGGAGTTGATTGGTACCTAGCACACAAACAAACAGAGAACATAATATCTGGTTGTGAAGCAGTGAGATACGTCAATGAACCTATCATTGCTCGATATATAGTCGGATCCACTTCATGATCTTTCTCCTTATCGGGTGAAAGCTTGAGATTTGTCGGGAGAGGCGTGTCATAGGGTAAGCTCTCTTCCAATCCAAATCATTTGAGAATCTCGTGGACATACTTAGTCTGATGCACATACATCCCAGTTTTTCCTTGACTCACTTGAAGACCTAAAAAGAATGATAACTCGCCCATCGCACTCATTTCAAATTTTGACTTCATCACTGCCTCAAACTCACGACACAATTCTTCATTTGAAGAACCAAAAATTATGTCATCAATGTAAATTTGCACAATCAGAAAATCTCCCCCTTTCTTCAAAATGAACAGTGTGGAGTCAATCGCACCACGCGAGAATCCATGCTCCAATAGATGCTTTGACAATGTCTCGTACCATGCTCGAGGGGCCTGATGGAGACCACAGAGAGCCTTGTCCAACAGATAGACCTTGTTGTCTAACCCTGGAGCTTCGAAACCCGGTGGTTGGGACACATACACAGTTTCATGCAAATTCCCGTAAAGGAAAGCGCCTTTCACATCCAACTGATAGACGTTGATACGCATATGTGCAGCAAAGGCTAGAAACAAACGAATAGCTTCCAATCTTGCCACTGGTGCATAAACTTCGGTATAATCAATCCCTTCCTCTTGATTGAAGCCTTGAACAACCAACCGTGCTTTGTTTCTGACAACGACACCCTTATCGTCTTTCTAGCACTTGAAAACCCATTTCGTGTTGATTGCATGTTGGCCCATTGGAAGATCGACCAAATTCCACACCTTTAACTTTTCAAACTGAGCTAACTCTTCTTGCATCGCCTCACACTAAGAATTATCCTTCAGAGCCATTTGATAGTTCTTCGGCTCTATCTCTATCTGAGAGATAAAACATTCATGCATGCTAAGATTGTAGATTTCTTCTTTCTTGATAGCATAGAACAGACATTGCATCTCTGAAATACTCCTTCGCGTTTGCACTCCAGCATTTGGATTCCCAATAATATTATCAACAGGATGATGAACATTTGTTCCTGGAGCTGGGATTGTCGGAGCTGGAAGATTGTTTCCCAAATTCGATTGAATCTCCCCCTCAGCATTCGCATTACTACTAGAAGATTGATCATTACCAGAAGACGCATTAACATTTGGATATGCTGAAAAGTCAACGTATAGATCTCCATTTGTAGTTTGAGCAGCTGCATTGGGGATCTGCTCAGCAACAACATCATTTACGGTCGAAGAATCAGCGACTCGAACATTCGAAGACACCTTAGTAGGAATACTTGCTCTCCAGCTCGCATCCACTTAATCTTAGTTCACAAGATGTGTGTATACAACCTCCGAATCTTCTTCTGAAACATCAGGAAGATCAAAGAATCAAATAATTTATCATAATCATAACCGCTTTTGGGACCAAATTCGGACGGTGGAGGATCGAAACTCAAAGGAGTTATATCAAACACGATCTCCACTGTTCGCTTCTTGATGTTATAAACGCGTTTGTTTGGAGTTCCATTGGCATATCCCAAACAGAACCCCACTTCACCAACTTCCCCCATAACACACTTAATCCCAAAAGGTTGAAAACCAGATAGGTTAGGTTTCCTGTTTTCAAGCAATTCATAACATGTTTTATCTTCTCTTTTGACCGTAAGCACATGATTTAACACACAACATGCAGTGTTTACCGCCTCGGCCCAGAAGAAAATTGGCAATTTTGATTCAGAAAGCATAGTGCGGGCCGCCTCAATCAGGGTACGATTCTTCCGTTCTGCAACTCTGTTCTGTTGAGGAACATATGGAGCGCTAAACTGATGAATTATTCCTATTTCCCGACATAACTCATCCATATAATGATTTTTAAACTCAGTGTCGTTGTCAGTTCGGATTTTCTTAATAGGAAGTGAATAATTTTTCTCAAGTTGTTTGAATAAGTCTCGTAAAATACTAGCAGTTTGATCCTTTGTTTTTAAGAAAAATACCCAAGAGTAACGTGAGAAGTCGTCAGTGACAACTAAGCAATAAGACATCCCACCAATGCTAGCAACATGGATCGGGCCGAAAAGATCCATGTAAAGTAATTCAAGTGGTTTTTGGATTGAGTTAAATGTTTTCGGTTTATGAGGCTTTCGTTTGATTTTTCTTTTTTCACATGATTCACATTTTTTGTGTATATTGAAACTACGTAAAGGAACCCCCAACACTAAGTTGTTTTTCACTAAGTGGTTCATTTTTCGCAGATGCACGTGGCCTATTCTCCTATGCCAGAGATACGATTGATCTTCAGTCGCCTTTGAAAGTAGACAAGTCACCGGAGAAGACGAGTTAACCAACGGGTGCATGTCCATGACATATGTGTTATTCACCCTTGGAGCCCTCATGACGATCCAATCTTCGGGAACAACAAATCCCGGACGCAAAACGAAGCAAGCTTTATCAGTGAACAGCATCGTGTACTTGTTATCACAGATTTGAGAAACCTACATCAAGTTATGCTTCAATTCTTCAACGTAGTTCACTTTATGCAGCGTAATCTTTCCATTTGACACAGAGCCTTCACCGGTGATGTAACCACCCTTTTCACCGATAAAGTTCACATAACCACCACGAATTTATTTAAAACTGTTCAATAACTGTTTATTTCCTGTCATGTGTCTGGAACAGCCACTATCGATATACCAAATATAGATAGCCCTCTTCAGCTGCTCCTACACTACCCAATAAAAATTTAGTTAGTGTGTGGGACCCAAGCCATGATGGTCTTGGGTCGTCCTGATTCGTCAACATAAGAAAACTATTTGAAATAACCATCATCGCCTCTGTGTCCACCATTTCCATTTCGGAAATTGTTGGAATGAGTCCCCGCAAATCGTGGATTATAAGGAGTTGACGATCTGTTGGTATAACCAGAGTTTCCATACCCTCGGCTTCCATAGTTTTGGTAACGATAATTTTGATTCTTGGGTGGCTCAAAATTCCTACCAAATCTAGGAGCATCTTCGTGTCTTGAGAATGATCGTGGATGATTATCCGAATGTGGTCTTGGTTTGGAAATCGGGGGGGGGGGTGACGCATTTCAGTCATTCACGACTATGTTCTGTGCATGAGGTCTAACATAGTTGTTGTTCGAACCTCCAGAGTGTTGGTCATTGACGTGATGTCGTGGTCACAATCAAATTTAATCCAATTACTACTCAATAGATAGTGGCAAGTGGGTATCGAACACAGGGAGTTTGTGGAATATGTGTTATTTGAAGGTGTATCTAAGTTAACTATGATTTAAACTAAATGCAATAAAAATAAATTCAAGAGTGGGTTTGATTGGTTGATTTTTTAAACTAAGATTAACTAATTAAATTGCAAAAGAAAAGTTTTGGTTGCAAACAAATTAGAGACGAGTGACCATCTTTAGTTTCCGGTTTGCTTCAACATTTGCGCTATCATTCACTAGAAAGAACTACATAGACATAGTTCATGTGCAATTACTTGTTGTGATAAAAGGGAACTAAGTACTCAGATTCCTAAAACGTGAGGTTGTTACCCGATGACCAATTGACCCTTACCCGATCCTATTCTACCCATGATATCTCGATTGCCAACGGCACCAAGAACGTATGGTTTCAAAATAGAATAATCATAAGCTTCAACAATTTACAAACAAATAAGAACACACCATGATAAATAAAACATAAATTCAATTTACCATTCTAGAAATATGAAGTCAAGCACAATTGTCTCTACAAACCTTCAACTAAAGATGACAATAAAGTGTTTAGCCATTCATAGCAAACATCATCATCCAACAAGTCTTAATCTTCAAAAACAATGAAAATCATGAACCACAAGATTAAAGATAGTCTTCAAGCTCCCAAGAACAAGAAAAATCGTCTCTAAAATGATGTGTAACCGAATGGGGTTGATTAGACATGAAAAGACACCATAAATCCGCATTAAAAGGTGGAAGTTACACATTTACGCAGGTCAGCGTCGTAAGCTACGGTGGCCACCGTAGCATACGGTGGCTTGGAATGGCTTACGGTAGCTTTAAACTGTCATACGGTGACAAAAAGTGCCAGTCGGCGCCGTAAGCTACGGCCGGCCCTTGCCGTAGCTTACGGCAGGCTTCAACATGAAAACTTGTTTTCAGCATAACTTTTTCGTTTCAACTCCGTTTTCTTCATCGTTTTTGCCTACGTTCTGGTAATTTCATCCTCTATCATGTGATATTATTAGTTCTTCCATTCTAATATTTTATTTTTTATTGATGCTCCAAATTACTTCTCTTTTAAGCTCCATTTGCACCTGCACGTCCAAACAACTAGTAGTTACCAAGTTCAAACAATTAAACGTGTAAAGCATGGGATTTTAATCTTGTTAAGGCACTTAAGGGTTGTCCTACGGACCACCCATCACATCCCCACACTTACCCATTGCTTGTCCCAAGCAACTCATTCACTAAGCATTTCAAAACCACAAGCGATCAGCATGCAAACCAAGCTAAAATGTACCGTCCTTTTACTAAGTTTTTATCATACCACAAGACACACCCCTCACAACAACTCTCGGTGACAAGTAATATTAGCAACATTATGCTAACACATTCAATGCAAGTGTGTGATTGTGCGACAATAAGCTTGTATACAAATCAAGTTTCCTCCTATCAAATATCTTGCATGCTTATGAATAAAAAGGACTTACAGGTTATAACGGGGCTATGTGTAAAGGTAGGAAAATGGTGGGATATATATGCAAGAGCTAATTGATTTGAACCAGTTTTTATTTCCACTACTAACAAAGCAAACATCAACTATATACACAACTTCTTCAACATTCTCAACTACTATTGCAACTAAATACTTCTTTTTTAGTATTTTTCTCATATTTTTCTCTTTTTTTTTCTTTTCTTTCTTTTTTTCTTCATTTTTTCATAACACATAAAACTCAACAATATATACAAGAACATCAACAATTACAAACTAAATTCCTAAACCGGGTCATCTCAATAGGTAATGTTTTTTTGTAAGAAGTAGGTTTGGGTCACAACCGAATAGTATAAGACTCAAACATGGCTTTCTAAAGACCAAACCCCCACCCCTCACAATACCATGCTCATATATGTAACGTACGAGGTCCAACCCCCAATTCCCACACTCTCACACATCTAGACGTGGCTACCTAAAAGTCCTCTATCATTTTCACAAGCATGCTAATCCTACGCTTCAACAAGAATTCGTATACAAGTTCTATTAACACGATACACACACCGCCACTCAAAACAATGAAAGCATCATCTTTAATAATCATGTGTGGCTCAAACACTCACCAAGAAATTACTAGAAAGGGGTGTCGGTGTGTCAACTGAAACAATATCAAGTGCTCAAATTCCGACAATTTTTCGCTTGGTTCACAAATTTTAAAATTCTAAAAAATTTCTCCCCATCCCCACACTTATACATTGTCCCAATGTATGGTTTTGAAAGGAAGATCTCTTTAACCAAGAACATTAGCTTTCGCTAATACTCTCAAATCCCAAATTTCTTTTTGTATTTTTTTATTATTTTTTTAAAACACACCACCAACTCATCCCACCAAACAAACAAACACATCAAAACACCACCCAACCGCCCAACCAAAAACTTAAACATGAATATATACAAAGGTGCACAAAATGAGAAAAAGACACTACCTAATTAGTAAATCAGCAATGTTGGTAGTGATGCAGCTTCGGTAATCGGACAGGTTCAAGAACATCTCTTGGATTCACCGACATCTCAACGGGGATGTTGCCAAATATCCCCAGACTTGAATTATTGCATCCGCGAGGGTTGAAACGTAATAACCTGCCAAAACACAAACACAACACCAAAACAAAACCAAACAAAGCAAAACAAAACAAAACAAAACAAAATACAAATACAATACTCTACATCCTCGGGCTGCCTCCCGAGAGCGCTAAGATTAAAGGTCTTCAGCCAGACCGTACCTGATATTCGTTATGGTGGTCTTAATGTACACTTACCCGCAGCATTTCCAACAAATGCTCAGAAATTTACATGCCATCTCCATAGATTTGTCAGTATATTTGGCATGTTAAAGCTGCTCCTACGGGCTTTGCTAGTCCACTTCATGACATATACCTTAATGTCTGGTAGTTTCACCCTTCTCATCTTATTCCTCGAACCCTCTTCCCCACACTTGTTAATTTGAATCATTGATATGGGAAGAGGTTCGGTACACATATCCATCCCATCAGCCTGCTCTACCTCATAATCTGCACAAATCATCTAATCTACAACTGACTCTTCATCAGATAAAGGACTCATTGGTGTGGTATCATCCTCCACAACCTCCTCCTTCCTGTGAGAATAATCTCTAATATCGTCAGGTAATGGTGAGAGGCGTTCTTCTATCTCTATCTTTATCTTCAATTTTAAAGTATGACACTTGGAAACTAAGCAGCTGATTCAGTCTTCATCGGACAGGTTGGGTGTTGCTAAATATTGCTCGAGTTTGGACAAAGTTACTTCCAATACAGCAAGCTCTTTCTCCTCCTAAGTCTCATAAACATAAACACCCTCGGGCTCAGGATATTATTCGGGACGATATTGTCGATATCCCTGATACGGTCTATAGATGCGC